>NC_133135.1:5168294-5487037 GCF_048418815.1 Hemitrygon akajei | reverse complement strand
GCATTCAGTTATTGTTTTTCCCTTTGTACTACCTCAATGATCTCAGGTTTAGAATGATCCGTATGAATGGCATGCAAAACAGTCTTTCACCGTTTCTCAGTACATGTGACAATAATAAACCAATTAAAGCACTGAAAACAGCCAAATACAATTTCATCCATATTCCATTTCAACACTATTCTTCAATAGCTCATTGGCCAATTTGCAATGAAAATCTCAAAGCTTTTCAAAGTTCTCATCTTAACCCAATTAGAAGCTATCAAAAATACTATCCTTGAGGAAAAGAATTTTTGAATATCTTTAAGAGAAAGTCAAGCAGATTCTTAACCAAGAGCTTTTCTCTTTAGAAGAGGATAAGAGGTGACTTGATAGAGGTGCACACAATGATAAGAGGCATAGATCAAGTGCACAGCCAGAGATTTCCCCAACCCAAGGTGGAAATGACCAATAGGAAGGAACATTTTTAAGGTGAAAAGTATTGTGGGGGGTGGGGGGTGTCATTGGTAGGTTGCTTTAGTAAATACAGTGTAGTTACAGAATGCAGTGTGTATAATTAAAAACAGTGCAAGAAGGCCATGACGCAGTAGATTGGGAGTGCTGCCAGACGTGCTGTTAGAGGCAGATACATTAGGAACATTTGGGAGACTCAGACAGACACATGGATAATAGAAAAATAGAGTGCTATATAAGTGGGAAGAGTTAGACTGATCTTCAAGTTAAAAGGTTGACAATATCGTGGGCTGAATGGCATGTACTGTGCTGTAATACTCTATGAAAGGACAGTATCTGGGGAAGGGTTGGGAGCCACCTGGAATGTAGAGTTGTTACAAATAAATCAGCCATAGTCTTATTGAATGGTGGAGCAGCTTCAGGGGGCCAAATGGCCATTCATACTCGAAATTTACATGTTTGAAATAAGTCAAGACATCAAACATCTTATTTGTTTTGCAAGATGTTTTCAATGCACGATTTCATCACTACATTCAGAAGTATAGAACCTCAATCGGCACCAGTAAAAAGGGGGCAAAACAAAAAGGAATCAGATGTGAACCATTTTCAAATTCTTTCCTACCATATCCATGGCATTCCATTTAATAACAGCCTAAAAGGCATCCTGTTATCTCCAAGTATGATCAAAAGCTCATTAGTATTCAAAAAGAAGATTTTAACCTTGTTCATTCTAAACTTCAGTACAAGAAAAAATTTCAATAAATATGTTTGATCATTCCTCAGCTCCTCTGTAGGTTCCATGAACATTGATTATTCACAATAGAAATATTTGCCCTGGATTACATGGGCAACTCTGCCATGGAGTCCCAAGCCCCGCTGCGATGGGGGGTGTGGGCAGGCATGGTGCTAGCAACCCCACAACTACAGAAGGTCCAAAGACATCATTCCTGGGAGAGGAGGAATATTTGATGGGCTACACCTGGGAACAGCTTGAAAGAGTAGCCCACGATGGGAGACTCCGGCAGGCTATGCCCCAGTAAGGGTGATGGGCTCAAGCATGCTTGCAAGGGCAGCACTATAGCATAGCAATTAATGTAATCACTTTACAGTGCAGGCGGTCACTGATTGGGGTTCAATTCCCACCGCTGCCTGTAAGGAGTCTGAATATGACCATGTGGGTTTCCACATTCCAAAGATGTAAAGGTTGAGGTCTGTAAGTTGTGAGCTTGCTATATTGACACTGGAAGCGTGCAAACACTTACAAGCTGCCCAGCACAATCCTTGCTGATTTGATGCATGTCTCCATATGTTTTGATGTAGATACAAATTAATTGCCAACCTTTTAAATAGTTACTTAAAATTATGCACAAGATACACAACAATTTTGACAAAAATCCACACAACAGGTCAGTATTAGAATGGAAGAGGGGAAGAAGCTGCTGCTGAATAAGTTTTAAACCTGATTCTCAATAGGTCAGGAGTCAATTTTGACAAAATCTTAACCAACAGTAGTGAACACGCTGCAACTAAATGCCACTTAACAGCACAATGAATTATTCCTCCCATCATTTTGCAATTGAGATGAGCAAAATCAGCTCCAGAATCAGTAACCTTCAACAGATACAGTACATACTTTACATAGAACTCCAAATAACCAGAGACTTTTCCTCAGGGCAGAAATGGCCAATATGATTGGAGGAAAATATTGGGGGGGGGGGGGGGGATGCCAGAAGTAGCATTTTTTATTTGTTTTTCTTTCTTCCAGAGTGGGTGCCTGAAACATCCCCTCTACATTTTATATAAACAGCTGCACAGACCAACCACATTACTCTGAGCAAGATTTTTTTTTGAAAAACAGCCTGAAAACTGTGCGGCACTCTATATTTTAATATGCTTATGAATATTTAGAATGAAAATATCACATTTTGATTTCATTAATGTAAGGGTACAATATATGGTACAAAGAAAATCTTTCACATTTCGTAAATCTATTCCAGCTGCACGGCAACAAAGGCGAGGTGCACAGGAGCGTTTCAGTCACTGCATGGCTGCAGAGGTTAGACGGAACAGTGGCCTGGAATGCACTGGTAAAGCAGATACATTGGGGACACAAGAAACTTACATTGGCACCATTCCAGTAAGACTGATTTATTATCCTTCTCAACCAGATTCTTCTCCTGCTTTCTCTCCAAAATTTTTGACGCTCTGACTAATCATGAACCAATCAACGTCCGCTTTAAATATACTCAATGACTTGAACACAGGGTACAAACTCTTAGATAGGCACTTAGATGAAAGAAAAATGAGGGCTACATGGGAGAGAAGGGTTAGATTGATTATGGATTAGGTTGAAAGGTGGGCACAACATTGTGGGCCAAATGGTCTGTACTGTCCTCCATGCATCAGGACCAGCTTCTTCCCGTCCACCAGAGATCTAAATGGACAATGAACCCACACTACTTATTTGATTTATATTTCTTATTGCAATTCAGTGTTTATTATGCATTCCAATATACTACTGCTGCATAACAAATTTCACAACGTATGCCAGTGATATTCAACCTGATTCTGATAAGTGTTCTGTGATCTAAAAAGCAGTTACCACAAGTATGCAACAAGTTTAAAACTTCATACATCACCTACAAAATAAATTTTAAATACTTGATGATAAATTTAAAAGAACTCTAAATGCAAGACATTGCTCATTTGTAATACGGTGTTAGTAGTAGCGTATCACCCTGAAAATTTTAGGTACAATATTAAGGAAAAAGCCTCCACCAGTACAGAGCAGTAAAAGCCTCCCTTTTCAGATAGCCGATTCTGCAGAGCAAGACAGCAGCTGGATGCTTTAAGACAAACCCATGCACAAGTCCCAGTAAAGGAGCCGTCCAGCTGCCAATGCAACTGCCTACCTGTCAGGAAAACCCTCTGGGTAGCGGGGGGCGAGGCCGTTTTGTTCCCTTGCACCCTGACGGCCACAGGGGAACTCGCCTTCTGCGCTTCCACTTTACGGGCTGCCTGACCTGGCAATGAACCAGATGGCAGGCTGGCTTTTACGGACCCGCTAATGCGCTCTTTCATCTCCAAGGACAGCATGCGCCCTCTGTGCATCCACTCCTGCATTTTGTTGACCGTCACCGCAGGTGGTTTTAAAGAGGAGCCCTGCCTATCGTTTTGCTGGTCGCACGATCCGCAGATCGCATCACTGGGACCCCCCAACTTATTCAGCTTAGACCCTGCGTAAAGGGGCATTACATTACTTTCTGAAGGCTTCACACAGACCGAAGAGGATAAATGGTCGGGGTGCGAGCCCCCAGCCTGAGGAGATGTTTGGCCCCAGCCAGGAGGGTTCGCCACTGACCGGTCAGCGAGGATGGAAAGATAATCAATGACCCCGTCGCTCACTGACCGCTGCAGAGGGGATCTGGGAGCCGTCGGGCTCTGGCTGGAGAGATGACTCCGGGAAGAAGGCAATGAAGCGGAGAGCTGCCGGCGGGGAAGGTCAAGCTGGCCGGAGGAGGCCGTGGCCAGCGAGGGGGTGCCCCGGAGATAGCCCGCGGTTGCGGGGGTGTCCGTGGGCATGCCGTGGATGGCTTCTTGCAGCCGGCTCCTCAGCCTCTCTCTCTCGCGGCGGCACGGCGAAGCGGCCTGGCCGCCCAAACACGGCCGCCGAGCCCCGCAGGCCCGCCGACGCCGGTTGTCATAGTAATCGCCGCCGCCGTCGTGGTCGGCCAGGATGGGGTCCACAGGCGGAGGACCGGCCAGATCCTCGCACACGCTCCGCCTCTCATCCTCTCCTCTGCCTGGGACCGGGGAGCCCCGACTGCCACCCGCCGGTCCCCCTAACCCAAACGCCCCGGGCCCGGCCTGGAACTGTTGTTGTCGCCGCCGCCGCTGCTGAAGGAGCTTCGCTTTACCTTCGTGGCCCCTTGAGACGCTGCTCGCAGTCTTCTTGGGCTTCTTCCCCCTCAGCTTGGCGAACAAAGTCCGGCGTAAGGGGTCGGCCATCCCCGCTCGGCTTCCCCCTCCGCTCCCGGACACAGTTAGTTCGCCTGAGCTGGCAGTAGCACCCCTATCTCTGTCCTCAGCGCGCCCCTGCGCGCACTGCCTGTAGCCGCCGCTCGACCTTGCTCTTCACTCCGCTCAGCGCCTTCCGCGCAGGCGTCAGCCATCCTCGAGCCGCGGCTCGCGACTGGAACACACCACCACCGTCGCGCGAAGCGACCAGCGCGCAGCAAACGGACAATCGGAACGCCCCTCAGCTCTTACTTTCAGCCAATGGGAACGATCGGTTGGAGAGAGGCGGGCTGATGAGCACGCAGGCGCGGCTGTTAATGAAACCGCCCCCTTTGCTACTGCCGTCAACTCACCTAAGCACACCTGAAGGACAGGTAACTAGCTCGTTTTCCCTTTCCTTATCACTCTTCAGTTGTTTTTTTTACAATATATATAATTTTATATATTTGCTGCCACAAAGCAACACATTTCTAGACAGTGATAATAAACCTGGTTCTAATTCCTTTAATGATTTTTGTTACTCCAGATTCCAGCATCTGCAGTGAGGAAGTTTCAGACCTACGTACACAACGCTGGAAGAACTCAGCAGGTCAGACAGCATCTGTGATGAAGGGTCTCGGCCCGAAACGTTGGCTACTCTTTTCTCACGGATGCTGCCTGACCTGCTGAGTTCTTCCAGCCTTGTGTACGTATTCTTTGATCCACAGCATCTGTAGTTGTATCTTTGTGTTTTAAGTTTCAGACCTAAGTGGCCTGCCCAATATCTTGAGCACACCAGATCTAGACTTTTTAGTTTGGAAAACATCCTGTATACATCCACTCTGTTGAGCCCTTAAGAATTTTATGCTTTTCAACATTACCTCTTCATGCTCTCCACCATCAGATTTGTGAAAGTCCATCAAGCCATAATTTCTACCCAATTGAAGAGTTGAAGGGTTTCGGCCCAAAACGTCGTCACTACCTCCTCCCATAGATGCTGTCTAGCCTGCTAAGTTCTGCCAGCATTTGGTGTTATTATTTATACCCAATTATTCCCTTTTATGATTTTTTAAGGACAAGCTCCCACTACCTGATAAATGGCATGTGCCTCAATTAGCCACTAACAGTCAAGTCCAGCTCCTGGCTTTCACATACAGTATGACTTACTAAGCCCAGCCGAACTGTTTCTATTGACAGGAGAAAGGGCAAAAACGGATAAACTGGTGCTTTAAAACCAGTTGCGTCAGGCAGATGGGGCTCGTCAGCCATGGTTGGCAGCTCATCTCGGGGAAAGAAAACTGATCCCAAACCTCCACTGCTTTGCGGTGAAGGCTTCGGGAGTAAACTCTGAGGAAAAATCCGGAGCTGGGATCCCTAAGGCAGTCCTACGCTGAGTTCAACGCTGTCTGGCAACATTGCCTACAGCTTGGTTTCCATATCCTACTTGCGTGTCTAGACAACTAGGATGCAACATCCATGGTTGGCCTCAACCGACAGAGGCCTCACTCACTCACTGGTTCCTTTTTATTGTATTTTTATTTACTTTGTAATTTATAGTAATATTTGCAGAGCAACTCATATAATTCGGAGATCATAAACTGATCCTGATTGTTAGAGAGATCAGTAGCTTGGCCTACCCATTTTCTCCTCATATGATTAGTTCAAAAACTGGAACTTGTAAAATTATCAAACCACTCCACTCCAGCAAATATGTCCTTTCCTAAGTAATTACACCAAAGTTGTACCTAATGCTTCACTTGCAGTCTCACCAAGTCCCTATATTTGTAGTAAGACATCTTTGCCCTGTACTCAAAACCTCTTTCAATGAAGGCCAACATATCATTTGCCTTCCTAATTGCTCATGTGTCTGCAGGCTGGCTTTCAGTAACTGGTATGCAAGGACACCGAGTTTCCTTTGAATATCAGCACTTCAAAGTTCAAAATAATTTTTTAATCGCAGTACGTGTATGTCACCATATACAACCCTGAGATTCATTTTCTTGCCGGCATTCACAGAAAATGCAAGAAACACAATAGAATCAATGAAAGATCACACCCAGCAGGATGGACAAATAGTCAATGTGCATAAGACAATAAACGGTGCAAATACAAAAAGAAAAAAGCAAATAATAATAAATAAGTAAGCAATAAATATCGAGAATATGAGATGTAGAGTACTAGAGAGTGAGTCCATAGGTTGTGTGGACAATTCAGTGATAAGAGGAGTGAAATTATCCCCTTCAGTTCTAGAACCTGATGGTTGTAGGTTACAGGGTATCCAGGGAAGGGTAGCACCTCTGGTGTAGGGACTTGTCATGTTCATTCTGGGACAGCTAACCCACCTTCGTGCCTCACAGGATACTAAGCTCTCACCTGTGGCTCCAAGTAGCTGCTTGCATGCGATAGCAGCCACAATGTGGTATACCACTTTGACAGGCAGGTTTAGTCAGGTGAGAGTAACCAGTAGGCCTTATACGCTGGTGAGATAGGTCATGCCTGTCAGCTCCAGTGGACTGGGTGAATAGGATTTACAGCAAGATCTAACAATCAGGAAGGCGGTTCTGTGATGCTCCATGGAGATCAAAGAGCATGACAAGACACAGAAGAAATCCTAGTCAAACATTGCAATCAAGGAAGACCCAATTGTGATGACTATTTGTACTGGACCTGGACTTCTAAGATTGAGAGGGTGGAACTGCCCTAGTGCAATAGCTTTTCACTTTTAAAACTCAAAGTTCAAAGTACATTTATCATCAAAGTATGCATAAATTATACAACCTTGATATTCGCCTGCTTACAGGCAGCCACAAAACAAGAAACCTGAAAGAATGAAACTTGAAAAAAAACACCCAATGCACAGAGAGAAAACAAAACAAATCATGCAACCAAGAAAGCAAGCAACAGCAATTAAAATAAAATTAAGTCCATAAACCTGAAGCAAGAGCAGGCCCTTAGCCTCAGTCACAAATCATTGTGAAGCTCACAAACACTATGTCTGGAGCAACTAGAGCAGAGTATATGTCACGGAGCAGAACCGGTCCCAGCTCTCACCACCAGTCCTGACATTCTGCCTTTTCAGTCCATCTGGTCCTGTGTTTAAATTGTCCAAATACCGGGTCTTTCCCCGCACTCGAACGCAGGCCCTGCCACAGTGATATGCTCTGAACCTGGGCCCTGTGTTCTGGCCTAAATTTGACTTTTCTAAATCGGCACAGCACTTAGATGGATCCAACCTTACTTCTTGTTTAGGTGGATGGGCTCCAAAGCAACTCCACTCCAACTTTTCTCCACTCCAGTTGTTTCAACTCCATCTCGACCATGCATTGCTTTCAGAGATTTTTCATTAATTCAGTCATATTTCTTGCTTTGAAAATCACCGATGAGCTGTCGCTCAACTTCAGTAGTGCCATCTTAAACCGGAAGACACAGGTTTCCTGTCATCGGCGGATATGACAGACAACCACCATATCATCCCAATTCCATGTTCACCAATCTCCAAAGTTCAAAGTAATTTTTTTTATCACAGTATATATATGTCACAATAGACTACCTTGAGATCATTTTCTTGCAGGGATTCACGGTAAGACAAAGAAATACAATGATAATCTCCACACAAACAAAAACTGACAAACAACCAATGTTTAAGAGAAGAAAATTGTGTAAATTAATATGAGTTGTAAAGTCTGAAAAAAGTCGTAAGGTTGTGGAATCAGTTTAGTATTAAGGTGAGTGAAGGTATCCACGCTAGTGGATGGTCTTAGGGTAATAACTATTCCTGAACCTGGTGATGTGGAACCCAAGGCTCTTGTACCTTCTGCCCTGTGGTAGTGATAAGAAAGCAAGGCCTGAATGGTCTGATCCTTGATAACGGATGTTGCTTTCTTGTGTCAATGCTCCATGTAAATGTGCTCAATGGTGGGGACGACTCTACCCATGATGGACTGGGCTGTATCCATTTCTTTCTGTAGTCTTTTCTATTCCTGGGCATTGGTTTCCATACCCTCTGCTGTGCATCTATAGAAGTTCATCAAAGTTTTAGATAGTATGCCAAATCTATGCAAACTTTTAAGAAAGTAAAGGTGCTGTCATGGCTTCTTTGCAATGGAACTTGCATCCTGGTCTCAGGACAGAACTCAAAGTTCAATGTTCAAAGTACATTTATTATCAGAGTATGCATACCTTATACAATTGTGATTCATCTTCTTGCAGGTAACCACAAAACAAAGGAACACAATAGAATTCATGAAGAACCCCACACAACAAAGCCAGTCATACATCCAATTTGTGAAAAAAATAAAGAAAGAATCATTTCATGATATGCTGAGCTATGTCCATAACTCTCTGCACTTTCTAGCAGTCAGAATTAGTGCAATTGCCATACTAGCCATGATGCATCCAGATAGGAAGCTTTCTGTGGTGTATTAATAAAAAGTGATGAGCATCTAAAGAGAGATGCCAAATTTCTTTAGCCTCCTGAGGAAGTAGAGACACTGGTGAGCTTTCTTGGCTATGGCATCAAGGTGGTAAATGCCAACAATATAACACTGTGCACTCATTCTATAGTTGGAGCTTTGAGACCCATTGCCTATCTTGGTGAAATATTTTCCATGACTACTTTCATAAGTCTGACCTCCTGAGTAGGTTACCAATAGCAAATCATTACATAGACCAAGAAGGTTATATGTCACTCACTGAGATCCTGCAGAAGATTGTTTAGAACATAGAACATTACCGCACAGTACAGGCCCATGAGCTTTTAACCCATTCCAAGATCAATTTAACCTTTCCCTCCTACATAAACTTCCATTTTTCTTTTATCCATGTGCATATCCAAGAGTTTCTTAAATGTCACTAGTGTATCTGCCTCTACCACCATCCCTGGCAAGGTGTTCCATGCACCCACCACTCTCTGTGTATAGAACATACTTCTGACACCACCCTATACTTTCCTCTAAACACCTTCAGCTTATGCCCAATTGTAATAGCCATTTCTGCCCTAGGAAAACTTTTCTGGCTGTCCACTCGATCTATGCCTTTTATCATCTTGTACACCTCTATCAAGTAATCTCTCAGCTTCCTTCTCTCCAAAGAGAAAAGCCCTAGCTCATTCAACCTATCCTCATAAGATGTGCTCTGTAGTCCTGGCAGCCTCCTGGAGAATCTCCTCTGCACCCTCTCTAAAGCTTCCATATCCTATAATGAGGTGGCCATAACTGAACACAATATTCCATGTATGGACTAATTAGGGCTTTATAGAGCTGCAACATTACCTTGTGGCTCTTGAGCTCAATCTCTTGACTAATGAAGGCCAACACACCATACACCTTATTAGCAACTTGCACGGCATCTTTTAGCTTCCAGCATCTTCAGTCCCTTATGTCTCCAAGATTGATGTGTTTAAGCTATTTCAAGACATCCTATCATAGATACTTCTTTTGTCCTATACATCCCTTTCTGTCTTTTCTGTCTAGTCATTGGCGCATATATATCATAATGCATGTGGAAAGACAATACAAAGAATAAACTCAGAAACTACAGGCAAGTTAGTTTAACCTTGACGTGTGAAATCAGTTTGATATGACAAAAAGCAAATGGGTTGAATTAATTATGTTGATCCAGCACAATTTTGATAGGAGTAAATCAAGTTTGAATTTTCAGAAGGTCACCGATTTTGCTACCAAAATTGGAAGAGTGGTTACCAATTGAAGCCTATGAAATAAACTGGCAACACAAATTTTAAAGAAAATCCTTGTAACAGAAAGAGTATTGGGGTAAAAGCCCATTTCAGTTTGAGTTCCCATTCCCATCCCAACACGGTGGTCTATGCCCTCCTCTACTGTCACGACAAGGCCATACTCAAGTCAGAGGAGCAACTCATCATATTGAGTCTGGGTAACCTCCAACTGAGGGCATGAACATCAATTTTTCCAACTTCTAATCATTTCTTCCCCCTCTCTCCTTCTTTCTTCTTCCATCCCCCAATCTGGTTATCCTCTCACCCTTTCTCTTCTCCTCACCTGCCCATCACATCCCTCCAGTGTCCCTTCTCTTTCCATTTCTTACATAGCTGACTATCCTCTCCTATCAGATTCCTTGTGCTTCAACCCTTAACCTCTTCCACCTATTACCTCTCAGCTTCTTACTTCATTCACCCTCACCCACTTTCCCCCTCATTTAGTCTCACCTATCACCTGCCAGCCTCTACTCCTCCCTCAACACCACCTCCATATTCTGGTTTCTTCCTCTTTACTTTCTAGTCCGGGTAAGACCATAAGACATATGAGCAAAATCAGGAATCCCGGGGTCTGTGATATTTTTGATCTAACAGGGAAGGAATATTGAATCCCTTACAAGATTCAAAATTCAATGTCACTTCCTGTTCACAACTATAATGGAGAATAAAATAATTGTTGCTCAGGATCTGATGCAGCTCAAAAAACACAAAACACAATAGTAAAATACAATAAATATAAATACATAAGATAGCTTATATATATATATAGATTGATTGTATGTCCGTAAAGTGATGCTAGGCACATGAGTATGTACATAAAATGACTGACAGGAAATGATAAAGTAGTGGTGGTTGGGAGTGTGGAGGGGTGGGTTAATGGGTAGAGATGTTGATCAGCCTTATAACTTGGGGAAAGTAACTGTTCTTTGAGCCTGGTAGTCCTGGCGTGGATTCTACATAGCTTTATCCCTGAAGGCAGAGGAACAAACAGTCCATAAGCAGAGTGGATGGGATCTTTCATGATTTTACTAGCCTTTTTCCAGCACCTTTCTGTATATATATCCTTGATGGTGAGTAGGTCATTGTGCGTACAGTTAAGGTAGAAATAAATCCGCTGCATATCTCTCAGCATATCGTATCTTAAAAAACTCTTAACAATCATCAAGGCAATCAATTATCTTGGTGTCATTGGAGCAAAAAGTTGATAAGGATAAAATTGCTCAGAATGAAGGCAGTTCTGAGTGGCTGAATCAGATTCAAGCCCTCAGGCACTATTTCTTATGAAAAGGGGTCATTCATCAAAGGCTTCTTTGAGGTACATTGACCATAGAAACTTTCTTGCAGCTTATCAATTCAACCCAGAAGCTATTTCTGTGGATATTGTTTTTATGTTGTTTATAAAGGAAGAAATCTTCTTTGAAGAGCTAAATGATATTTTCTAGGATTACTGAACTATACAGAAATAAGTTCAATATGCAAAACAGTAGTGTCGCAGTTAGCTCAACGCTATTACACCTTAGGGCATTCTGAAGTTCGGAGATGAATCCCGATGTCATCTGTAAGGAGTTTGTATATTCATCCCAGTTGACACGTGGTTTCCTCCAGGTGCTGTGGTTTCCTCCCACAGTCCAAAGACATACTGGTTAATTCATCATTGTAAATAGTCCTGTAATTAGGTTTAATCAGTGGTTTGCTGGGCGGCGCAGTTTGTTAGGCTGGAAGGGCCTGTTCCATGCTATATCGCTAAATAAATAAATAAGTTCTCTGAACTAGTTTCAAATATATCGATTTATGGTTTAATTCCATCATTAAGAACTCCCACCACCCAAGACATGTTCTCTTCTCACTGCTACCATCAGGGAGGAGGTACAGGGGCCTGTAGACAACACTCAACATTTTAGGTATAGCTTCTTCCCTACCACCATCAGATTTATGAACGGACAATGAGCCCATGAACACTATCTCACTATATATTTTTTTTAACCAGTGATATTAAACCTGTTTCTGATTATGAACCCACGTGCACTGGTTCCTGTCAGTTCCTATTTTTAACTTAGACAATGCTGGGGATTGTACTCCTGGACTTCATTTCCCCAAGCTACAATAGAACTAACAGTTCAATGTTCACTTATTTATGGTGCAATAAAATTTGTATTTCTGTGGACTCTTTCACAACTTCAGAACATGCAAATACCATGCAATGGTATATTGAAGTTGTATAAATGTTGGTGAGGCCTAATTTGGAATATTGTGTGCAGTTTTGTTCACCTTCTGATAGGAAATATGTAAATAAGGTTGAAAGAGTACAGAGAAAATTTGCAAGGGATTTGCCGGGACTTGAGCACCTGAGTTATGAGGAATGATTGAATAGGATAGGATTTTATTCCCTGGAGCATAGAAGATTGAGGCGAGATTTGATAGAGGTATACAAAATTATGAGGGGTATAAATGGGGTAAATGCAAGCAAGCTTGTTCCACTGAGGCTACAACTAGAGGTTATGGGTTAAGGGTGAAAGGGGAAATGTTTAAGAGGAATGTGAGGGAAATCTTATTCACTCAGAGGGTGACCCTAATGCGAGTGTGAAATGAGAAGACAATGCAAGTGGTGGATGTGGGTTTGATTTCAGCATTTAAGAGAAATTTGGATAGGTACATAGATAGGAGGGATATGGAGGGCTATGGTCCCGATGTATTAATTGAGTCATAGGACCTGCTTCAAACTCTATAACTATAAATCATGCAAAAAATTGACTAAAATGCTTTTGAGTTCACTGGGGAAGAGAGGCCAGACTGCGCAGGTGTGTGACGTCCGCCTGTTGAGCGCGAACAGTTTAAAAAGCGGGCAGCAGAGTGAGCGGGCAGCGGAGTGAGAGGCAGCGGAGTGAGAGGCAGCAGAGTGAGAGGGCTTTGGCTCAACGGGCTTCAGTGGTAACTGGACAAGATGAGGCAGTGGTTGATTGCAAAAAGAAGTAGTATGTGTGTGAGGCCGGTTTTCTGTGGTCAGTGTCAGATGTGGGAGGTCCTGGAGTCTCCCGGTGTCCCGGACGGCCACATCTGTACCCGGTGCATCGAGATGCAACTCCTAAGGGACCGTGTTAGGGAACTGGAGATGCAACTTGATGACCTTCGTCTGGTCAGGGAGACTGAGGAGGTGATAGAGAGGAGTTACAGGCAGGTGGTCACTCCAGGACCATGGAGGAAAGAGAAATGGGTCACAGTCAGGAGAGGGAAGGGGAAGAGTCAGGTACTAGAGAGTGCCTCTGTGGCTGTCCCCCTTGACAATAAGTACTCCTGTTTGAGTACTGTTGGGGGGGGAACAGCCTACCTGGGGGAAGTGACAGTGGCCGTGCCTCTGGCACAGAGTCTGGCCATGTGGCTCAGAAAGGTAGGGAAAGGAAGAGGAAGGCAGTAGTGATAGGGGACTCTATAGTCGGGGGTGAGACAGGCGGTCAGATTCTGCGGATGCAGGGAAGAAACTCGGATGGTAGTTTGCCTCCCTGGTGCCAGGGTCCGGGATGTTTCTGATCGCATCCAAGATATCCTGTGGTGGGAGGGAGAACAGCCAGAGGTCGTGGTACATATTGGTACCAATGACATAGGTGGGAAAAGGGAAGAGGTCCTGAAAGAAGACTACAGGGAGTTAGGAAGGAAGTTGAAAAGCAGGACCTTAAAGGTAGTAATCTCGGGATTACTGCCTGTGGCACACGATAGTGAGAATAGGAATAGAATGAGGTGGAGGATAAATGCATGGCTGAGGGAATGGAGCAGGGGCAGGGATTCAGATTTCTAGATCATTGGGACCTCTTTTGGGGCGGGTGTGACCTGTACAAAAAGGACGGGTTGCACTTGAATCCCAGGGGGACCAATATCCTGGTGGGCAGGTTTGATAGAGCTGTTGGGGAGGGCTTAAACTAGTTTGGCAGGGGGGTGGGAATTGGAATGTGAGTGTAGGGATTAAGGTAGAAGGACAAGGGCAAGATGCTAAGAGTTCTGAGTTGATGAGGAAGGACAGGCAGGGGACAAAAGATAATTGTAGCCAGTTAAAGGGGTTGAAATGTGACTATTTCAATGCTAGGAGTATTAGGAACAAGAAGGATGAATTTAGAGTATGGATTAGTACGTGGAACTATGATGTTGTGGCCGTTACTGAAACTTGGTTGGAGGAAGGGCAGGATTGGATGATGCAGGTCCCAGGGTTCAGATGTTTTAAATGGAATAGGATAAGAGGTAGAAAAGGGGGAGGAGTGGTATTGCTAGCAATGGATTGTATCATGGCTATAGAAAGGGAGGACGCTACAGAGGGAGTGTCCATGAAGTTGGTCTGGGTGGAAGTCAGAAATAGGAAAGGATCAACCACTGTACTGGGAGTAGTCTATAGGCCCCCAAATAGCCCTCGGGACACCAAGGAGCAGATAAGCAGGCAGATTTTAGAATGGTGCAGGAAATACAGGGTAGTAGTTATGGGTGATTTCAACTTCCCTCATATTGACTGGCACCTCCTGAGATGGGGTTGAATTTGTCAGGTGTGTTCAAGAAGGATTCCTGACACAGTATGTGGACCGGCCGACAAGAGGAGAGGCTATACTGGATCTAGTTCTGGGTAATGAACGTGGTCAGGTCACAGACCTCTTGGTGGGGGAGCACTTTGGTGAGAGTGACCACAACTCCCTTAGCTTCAGCATAGCTATGGAAAGGGATAAAATCAGACAAAATGGTAAAGTGCTTAACTGGGGAAGGGCTAACTTTGAGGGGATGAGGCAGGAACTAGTGAGAGTAAATTGGAAACAGATGTCTGAAGGGGAAAGCGCAGAAGTAATATGGGAGAAGTTTAGGGACCACTTGAGCTGGGTTCAGGATAGGTTTGTCCCACTGAGGCGAGGAAAAAATGATAGGAAAAGGGAACCATGGCTGACGAAACATGTGAGGCAACTCGTCAAGAGGAAAAAGGAAGCATATGTTAGATATAAGAAGCAGGAAGTAGGAGGCGCTCATGAGAAATATAGGGTAGCCAGGAAGGAGTTAAAGAAAGGACTTAGGAGAGCTCAAAGGGGGCATGAGAAGGCCTTGGCATGTAGGATTAAGGAGAACCCCAAGGCGTTCTACGCGTATGTGAAGAACAGGAGGATGACGAGAATGAAGGTGGGACCGCTAAAGGATAAAGAGGGCAACATGTGCCTGGAGGCGGAGGAGGTTGGAGAGGTCCTAACTAAATACTTTGCTTCAGTATTCACAAGTGAAAAGGATCTTGATCAGGATGAGGTTGAAGTAGAGTGGGCCTGTGTGCTGGACAATGTGGAGATTAAGGAACAAGAAGTGCTGGATCTTCTTAAAAACATTAAGATTGATAAATCCCCAGGGCCAGATATGATACACCCCAGGTTGTTGTGGGAATTGAGAGAAGAGATTGCAGGAGCATTAGCTATGATCTTTGTATCCTCTTTGGCTACAGGGGAAGTGCCGGAGGACTGGAGAATGACAAATGTAGTTCCCTTGTTTAAAAAAGGTAATAGGGAGAAACCTGGGAACTATAGACCAGTGAGTCTTATGTCAGTGGCCTGCAAACTACTGGAAAGGATTCTTAAGGATAGGATCTACAAGCATTTGGAGAAGTACAGTCTACTCACAGATAGTCAACATGGCTTTGTGAAGGGAAGATCATGCCTCACGAGCCTGATTGAGTTTTTTGAAGAGGTAACAAAAGAAATTGATGAGGGTAGGGCAGTGGATGTGGTCTACATGGACTGTAGCAAGGCATTTGACAAGGTCCCTCACGAGAAACTCATCCAGAAAGTCATGAGGCATGGGGTAAGTGGAACCTTGGCTGTTTGGATAAAAAATTGGCTTAAAGGAAGAAAGCAGAGGGTAGTTGTGGAAGGAAAGTATTCTGCCTGGAGGTCGGTAACTAGTGGAGTGCCGCAGGGATCTGTTTGTGATTTTTATAAATGACCTGGATGTAGAGGTGGAAGGATGGGTGAGTAAGTTTGCGGATGACACAAAGATTGGAGGAGTTGTGAATGGAGCTGTAGGTTGTTGAAGGTTACAAGAGCATATAGACAGGCTGCAGAGTTGGGCAAAAAAATGGCAGATGGAATTCAATCAGGATAAGTGTGAGGTGATGCATTTTGGAAGGACAAATCAGAAGACCGAGTACAGGATTAATGGTCAGTTACTTAAGAGTGGGGATGAACAAAGGGACCTTGGGGTTCAAATCCATACATCCCTCAAGGTCACTGCACAGGTTGATAGGGTAGTTAAGAAGGCCTATGGGATGCTAGGCTTCATTAACAGGGGGATTGAGTTCAAGAGTAGAGCGGTCATGTTGCAACTCTACAAATCTCTGGTGAGACCGCACAGAGTATTGTGTCCAATTCTGGTCACCTCATTATAGGAAGGATGTGGAAGCTATGGAGAGGGTGCAGAGGAGATTTACCAGGATGTTGCCTGGTTTGGAGAACAAGTCATATGAAGCAAGGATAGCAGAGCTGGGACTTTTCTCTTTGGAGCGTAGAAGAATGAGAGGGCACTTGATAGAGGTCTACAAGATTATGAGAGGCATAGATAGGGTGGATAGTCAGTACCTGTTTCCCAGGGCACCAAAAGCAAACACCAGAGGGCATATGTACAAAATTAAGAGAGGGAAGTTTAGGGGAGACATCGGGGTAAGTTTTTTACACAGAGGGTTGTGAGTGCCTGGAATGACTTGCCAGGGATGGTGGTGGAGGCTAAAACATTAGGGGTATTTAAGAGCCTCTTGGACAGGCACATGGATGAAAGAAAAATAGAGGGTTATGGGGTGATATGGGTTTAGTACTTATTTTTAAGGATTATATGGGTCAGCACAACATGGAGGGCTGAAGGGCCTGTACTGTGCTGTAGTGTTCTATGGTTTTATGGTTCTATAAATAATACCGAGAACATAAGTTATAGTATCCTTGAACGTGAATCTGTAGGTTGTGGAGTAATTTCAGTGTTAAAGTAAATGAAATGATCTACACTGGTTGGAATAACAATTTGACATAAAGAGCCTGTCTCAGTGCTATAATGTTCTACGACTCGTGTACTGATAAGATCATAAGATATAGGAACAGACTTAGGCTATCCAGCCTATCAAGTCTGCTCCACCATTCCATCACGGCTGATATATTATTCCTCTCAACTCCATTCTCTTCTCATCTCCCTGTAACTTTTGATGCTCTTACTAATTGTAAAGATACGTTTCTACCAAAGGAGGTGCACCTTCCCTCCGCTGGCCCACAATTCACCATTGGGCAAGGTGTAACACCTGCTTAGCACCCCCTCCCGATCAGGATCACATGAAGCCATGCAAGCAAGTGGCGGATGGTTGTATGAGCCGCTGGTGCATAGCAGCTCATTGGCCTAGTTATGCAACTACTGACACCAGGCAGACAATCTCTAAAGAGTATTGATAATGGCTGGGGTCACTCATCTTGTAAATCACTGCCCAGAAGAAGGCAATGGCAAACCTCTTCTGTCAAAAAATTTGCCAAGAACAACCATGGTCATTGAGAGACATTATTACCTATATCAAAAGACACAGCACATAATGATGATGACTAATCAAGAACCTATCAACCTCTGCCTTAAATATACCCAATGACTTGGCCTCCACGGCCTTCTATCGTATTCCATAGATTCACTATCCTGTAGTTACAGAAATTCCTGCTCATCTCTGTTTTAAAGGTATGTCCCTCTGTTCTGAGGCTGTGCCCTCTGGTCCCAGACTCCCCCACTATCGGAAACATCCTCTTCATGTGCACTCTATCTACGCCGTTCAATATTTGATAGATTCCAATGAAGTCCTCCTTCATTCTTTGAACTCCAGTGAGGTATGATGAAATGATCTGTTTGGATGCCATGCAAAGCATTTCACTGTATCTTGGTACAATTCTTTACTCAACAGTATTGAGTTTTAATGATGTGATAGCCTGTTTTAGCAATACCCGTTAAATTATTGGTTTACATGCCAGCTCTCTGGGAGAGATTAAACTCCTCATTATGAAGCAGGCTCTACTATAAATCAGTAACTACTCTTTGGAGTTTACTGGAAGCAGAAGTTCAGGTTTTACATTCTTGAGACTATCACAAAGATTTGGCTCAGTTCCAATCTTCCATCTCCAGGTAAGTCATACGGGAATAATAGCCGATTGATATATTTATTGAGACACAGCATGGAATTGGCACTTCCAGCCACGCTGCCCAGCAATCCTCCTAATCATGGGACACTTTACAATGACCAACTAACCGCAGTACAACTTTGTATTGTGGGAGGAAGCCGGAGCACCTGGAGGAAACCCAGGTGGTCACAGGGAGAACGTATAAACTCCTCAGAGACAACGGCAGGAATTGAACCCAGCTCACTTGTACTGTGTAGTGTTGTACTAATCACTACACTACCACACCACCCTAATTGGGAAGTGTACCTTTGAGCGAACCACTACAGCAGAACCTAGAAAGAAAGCGACATATTCAGAAAACATTGGGAGGCAGGACACTCTTAAAGAATTAACAAGAAAATAAATAAATCTAACCAAAAATCCTTTAATTGGTTTAGAAATTGGCTGCACCAGTGATGATTTGGTGTGTCATATTAAAAGGGGGGGGGTGAATACTTAGGCAATCAATTATTTTGTGCTTTATATTTGTTTCTACCCACTTTGACAAGAAAGAGTTTTTTTCTGTTGAGCAGTGTCAAAAAAGTCAAAGTAAATCCACAGTGATTCAATGACGTAAAACAATAAAACATGAAATCCTCCAAGTGGGGTGAATACTTTTTATAGTGACTATATCATAGCATATCCCCAACTTACTATCCCTAACCCTACACCTTTGGACTCTGAGAAGAAACCAAAACAACCAGTGGAAGAATGGTCACTGGAAGAATGCCTTACATAGAGTGGTAGGAATCAAGTGAAGCCCCAATCTGTGAACGCTGGCGCTGTGAATTGATTGTGCTAACCACTAAGCTACCGTGCCGTGCCGCCTTAGCATCTTGGTGGTATTCCAGCAAGCCGCAGTGTTCTAGTTTCTTGCAATAGCACGTTCAAGAACAGTTACTACCCCTCAACCATCAGGCTCTAGAACAAAAGGGGATAACTTCACTCAGCTTCACCTGCCCCATTATTGAAATGTTCCCACAACCAATGGACTCACTTTCAAAGGTTCTTCATCTCACATTCTCATTATTTATTGCTGTTTATTTATATTTTCAGTTGCACTGTCTGTTGTCTTCTGCACTCTGGTTGAACACCCTAGTTGGATCAATCTTTCATTGATCCTGTTATCGTTACTATTCTACAGATTTGTTGAGTGTGTGCATAAAAAATGAACCTCAGGGATGCATATAGTGACATATACATAGTTTGATAATAAGATTTACTTTGAAAAGGTATGGGTTCAAGACTCACTCCAGAGACTTGAGTACAACATCCAAGCCGACACTCCCGGTGCAGAACCAGTGAGAAATGTCCTTCAGATTCGATATTATAATCCTTGTCTGTTCATTTAAGGCCATAGAGTCCAAGCACAGAAATGGGCTCCTCATGACCGCACACACAAAATGCTGGAGGAACTCAGCAGGTCAAGCAATATCCATAGAAATGAATAAAGAGTTAACGTTTCGAACCGAGACCCTTCTTCAGGATTGAAAAGGAAGGGGGAGGAGACCAGCATTAGAGGGGAGGAGGGGAAGGAGTTCAAGCTGGAAGATGATAGGTAAAGCCCAGTGGGTGGGGAGGGGAGAATGAAGTAAGAAGCTGGAATGTAATTGGTGGAAAAGGTAAAGGGCAAAAGAAGAAGGAGTCTGATAGGAGAGGAGAGTGAATCATGAGAGAAAGGGAAAGAGGAAGGCACCAAGGGGAGGTGATAAGCAGGTGAGGGGAAGAAGTAAGAAGCCAGAGAGTGGAAATGAAGACGAGGGAAGGAAGAGAAGGATAAAATTACCAGAAGCTGAAGAAATTGATGTCCATGTCTTCAGTTGAAGACTACCCAGACGGAATATAAAGTATCGCTCCTCTAACCTGAAAGTGGCCTCATCATGGCAGAAGAGGTTCATGCTAAATTTTACCCGCATTAGGTCTGTATTCTTTTATGCTTTGCCTATTCAAGTACCTGCTCAAGTATCACATAAACATTGTGGTTGATTCTGATTCCACCACCTCATTGAGCAGCAAGTTCCAGATTTCAACCACTCTCTGCTTTAAAAAAATCATTGCTTTCAATCCCCTTTAAAAACTCCATTTTCTCAGCTCAAATCTTTGCTGTAACATTTTTGGTACCCCCCCCCCCCATGGAAAAAAATTATGAATGTCTACCTCACTTAGGCAAATGAGAAGGACTGAGAGGTGTGCACTGCCTGGGGTAGTGGTAGGAGCAAATGTTGCACATTAGGGACTTTTAAGAGATGTGTAGATAGGCACACAAATGTGAGGAAAATGGAAGGATATGGACATTATGTTGGTGTTCAGAGTTCAATTCTGGCATCATCTGTTAGGAGTCTGTGTGTCCTCCTCGTGGAATGCATGGGATTCCCTGGGTGCTCTGATTTCCTCCTACAGTACCAGGTAGATAATTAGTCATTGTAAACTGTCCCTTGGTTAGGTTAGGGTTACTGGTGTGGCACGGCTTGAAGAGATATATCTCTAAATAAAATCAATAAATAAATTAATTCGTTCAGCATAACATTGTGGGCTGAAGTTCATGTTCCTGTACTGTACTGTTCTATGTTCACTTATGCTTCTTTTAATTCTATATCAAGCCACTCCCCAGTCTCCCTTACCACAGGGAAAAGACTAAGAGATTAGCTTTATTTGCCACATGTACATTGAAATATACAGTGAAGTGTGTCATTTTATATCAAATCAAATCAGTGAGGTTTGCATTACCACACTTCTGATGCAACCACAGCATGCCCACAACTTAATAGCCCTCATCTTTACATTTTTGGAATGTTGCAGTGGGGGGGAAGGGGAGAATCCCAAGGAAACACACATGGTCATCATGAGAAAAATGTAGAAACTCCTTACAGACGGTGGTGAATATGGAACCCTGATCATACAAATGGTGCTGCAAAGTGCTGTGCGAACTGATACGCTACTGTACCACTCCAATTGCTTTAAAGCAAGCCCAGCCTATTCAGTCTCTTCCCATAATTAAAATCATTCAATCTAGGCAACATCTTGCTGAATCTCCTCTCCACTCTCTCCACTGTAACCAATTCCTCTTTGGCAATGCTTTGAACAATATAATTTCAAATGATAACCTTATCATGAGTGTTTTTGTAAGTTTACCATCTACAAATTGGATACAGTGTGTCATGTATGAAATGCATCAATGATTCAAAAAATGGTGGTGTAATGGACGGTGCATTATGGTCTTATAATCCGGCGTGGGGGGAGCAGGGTGTGGAAATTAGTGGGGACAAGCTCACACTACCTATCAAACGCTCCAAATTGGTGTGCATTTCAAATAGTTTCTGACAACCAAGTCCATCTCCTGGCCTTCACTTGTAGCTTAGTTATTAAGCCTGATGGAATCATTTCTACTGACAGGAGAAGGGACAAAGATTACTGGCACCTTAAAATCAGTCACTCTGGGCAGATGGGGCAGATCATCTAGGAAAAGGAGAACTCTGATCTCAACATCCACTGCTTTGTGGCTTTACCCAATCATGGGGAAGGCTTTGGGAGTAAGCCTACAGAAAAATCCAGAGCTGGAGTCACTAAGGCAATCCTCCGTTGAGTTTGATGCTCCTGAAACACTGGTGGTGCCAAATTGTATTGGTCTCTGCTCTCTGTATCATACTGCCCTGGCTTGCACATCAAATGTTGACATCTACGACACAACATCCATGGTTGATCCCAACCACAGAAGGCCTACAGTGTAGTGGACAGTAAAGAAGGTTAAAGTAAGATCTAGCTGAAGTGGGAAAGTGAGAAAAGAAATGACAAATGGAATTTACTGATAGATGGATAGCTCCAAATTTTTCCTCAGTGTTTATTTCTGAAGCCTTCCCCTTGAATAGGAATAGCCCCAAGCAAGACAGTGGTGGTTTGACATCAAAGTTTTTCTTCTAGTTGAGCTGCTAACCATGGCTGATGAGCCCCATCTGCTTGGGTACAGAAAAAACCTCTTGTACTTAATTCTTATATATAACATGGTTGACAGACTCAAATGCCATTGATCTGGCCCTCAGCAGATTATGGATCTTGTAGTTCATCCAGGGCTTCTGGTTGGGGAAGACTGAATGATTTTGCAGGAACACACTCATCTACAACTGCTTTTATGAAGTCTGTGACAACTGTAGTGTATTCATTCATATCCACTGATGAGTCCTTGAACACGACCCAGTCCACTGACTTGATGCAATCCCGTAGCCTCTCCTCTGCCTCCTGTGACCACCTCTTTGTTGTCCTTATCTCTATAGGCTTGCTCTTTAGCCTCTGCCTGTACGCAGGTAGGTGGAGGATGGGTAAGTAGTCAGATCCCACAAAATGGGGTCAAGGCATGGAATGGAAGGTATTCGTAATTGTAGTATTACAGTGTGTCGAGTGTGTTGGGACCCATGGTACTGAAGGTGATATGTTGATAATAAGTGGGCAGAGATTCATTCAAACAAGCCTGATTGTCCCCAGCTATGATTTGAAAGCATTGGGGTAGGTTGTTTCTTGTTCGCTAATCATAGCATTCAGTACATTGAGTATTTGTTTAACATCTGCTATTGACAGTATAGAAACATAGAAAACCTACAGCACAATACAGGCCCTTCGGTCCACAAAATTGTGCCGTACATGGCCCTACCGGGTTACCTATAGCCCTCTATTTTACTAGGCTCCATGTACCTATCTAAAAGTCTCTTAAAAGACCCTATCATATCCACCTTCACCACTGTTGCCGGCAGCCCATTCTACACACTCACCACTCACTGAGTAAAAACTTACCCCTGACATCTCCTATGTACCTACTCCCCAGCACCTTAATCCTGTGCCCTCTTGTGGCAACCATTTCAGCCCTGGGAAAAAGCCTCTGACTATCCACACGACCAAAGCCTCTCATCGTCTTATACACCTCTATCAGGTCACCTCTCATCCTCCGTCGCTCCAAGGAGAAAAGGCCGTGTTCACTCAACCTATTCTCATGTAAACTGCAGTCAGGATCACAGAGAAGAACAGTCATGAGTGTTGATGTACAGTACATTGTCCAGATCTCTTCAGCCTCCTCAGAAAGTAGAGGCATTGGCGAGCTTTCTTGATTGCGTATGATACGTTCTGAGAGGTCGTATAAGATGCATACTCCCAGAAGTTTGAAACTGCTTGCAGTTTCTACTGCTGTGCCACCAATGTAAAGAGAGGTGTGAGTGATGCAAATTCTCCTGAAGTCAATAATCATCTCCTTTGTCTTGTTGACATTATGGAGAAGTTATTTGCTTGGCACTAGGCCTTAATCTCTTCTGTCTCCTCTCTATAGGCCTCTCATCGTTGTTGGTGTTGAGCCTGACCACTGTCGTGTCATCGGCGAACTTGACAATGTGATGACCCAGGTGTTTGGCTCTGCAGTCATGTGTGAGCAGAGCGTACAACAATGGGCTCAACACATATCCCTGGGAGCCACCTGTGTTGAGCTTGATAGACAGAGAGGAGGGGGTGTACAACCTGACTATTTGAAGTCTTGGTAGGAAGTCCAACACCCAGTCGCACAGTGGTGTATTTAGATAGATAGATACTTTATTGATCTAAGGGAAATTACAGTGTCACAGTAGCATTACAAGTGCACGGATATGCAAATATTAGAAGAGAAGTAAGAAAGAATAAAGAATAAGTTACCTTAAACAGTCTAACAGGAGGATGTTGGGTTATCAGTTCCCTGGCTATAAGTTGACTCATTATGGAGCCTAATGGCCAAGGGTAAGAATGACCTCGTGTAATGCTCTTTGAAGCAGCGCATTTGTCTTAGTCTATTACTAAAAGTGCTCCTCTGTTCAGCTAATTTGGCATGCAGAGGGCAAGAAACATTGTCCAGAATTGTCAGAATTTTCCATAGGGTCCTTTGATCTTCTACAGCTTCTATAACAGAGCCAACCTTTCTAATCAGTTTATTGAGTCTGCTGGCATCACTAATGTTGATGCCATTGCCCCAGCACACCATCACATTGAAGATTGGACTGGCAACAACAGAGTGGTAGAACATGTGAAGGAGAGGCCTGCAAACCCAAAGGACCTTAGTCTACTCAGGAAGTAGACTTATATACAGCCTTCTTATATACAGCCTCTGTGTTGGTGCTCCACTCAAGCTTGTCATCCACGTGCACCCCCAGATACTTGTAGGTTCTCACCACATCCATGTTCTCACCATCAATAGTAACTTAGTCTTAGTCTTCCTAAGGTCCATCACCATCTCCTTTATCTTACTGATGTTGAGCTGCAGATGATTCAGATTGCACCATTTGACAAAGTCCTCCACCAGCACCCTTATTCATCCTTCCATCCTTCCTTTATATACCCAGCTATTGCTGAGTCATTAGAGAATTTCTGCAGATGATTTGACCCAGTGCTGTATCTAAAGTCCAAGGTATACAGGGTAAACAGGAAGGGAGCCAATACAGTCCCCTGTGGGGCCCCAGTGCTGCTTATAGCCATGTCTGACTCACAGCTCTGAAGCTGCACAAACTGTGGTCTGTCAGTCAGGTAGTCCATTATCCAGGATACAATGGAAGTGCCAACCTGCATTGAATGGAGCTCTTCCCCCAGCAATGAGGGCTCTATGTTATTGAAGGCACTTGAGAAATAAAAAAAAACATGATCCTCATAGTGCTCCCCTGCTTATCCAAATGGGAGTAGGCTCTGTTCAGCAGTTAGATGACAGCATCTCTGACTCTAATGTGCTCCTGGCGGGGAATCAAAGGCTGATCTGACCAGGGGTTGGTGATGAAACAGGACCAGCCTCTCTAGGGTTTTCAAAATGTGTGAGGTCAGGGTCACTATAGTAGTAATTCAAGAGTTTTGTTTGGCCTTTCTTGGCTACTGGGACCATACATGATGTTTTCCACACAGTTGGGACCCTTTCCAGGTCAAGACTCAGACTGAAAATGCACTGGAGAACTTCACACAGCTGCTCAGCACACTCCTTCAGGACATTGGGGGTCACAGCATCCGGTCACAATGATTTGCCACATTGCCCCAAAGCCATTCTCAGCTGCTGAGTAATGAAAGTGAGTCCATGATGACAGAGGCATTGGTGAAAGGTGGGGGCTGGGGGAGGTGAAGATCGCGATGATAGCATTTGGTATCTGGAGGTGTGAATGGTCGGTGCAGGGCAAGGAGGAGATGTAGACAATGTTAGCCTGTGTTACTCATTCACGCGTTGAACTGGAAGATGAAGGAGGGAAGAGAGGAGGCGTTGGTGCTGAGGAAGCATTGGGTGCCTCAGCACCTGTGACCTGGGGGGTGTGAACAAGAGGGAAATTCTCAAACCTATTGAAAAACTGGAGAAAACAAGAGAAACAAGAGAAAATCTGCAGATGCTAGAAATCTGAGCAACACACACAAAATGCTGAAGGAACTCAGAAGGCCAGGCAGCATCTAAGGAAAAATGTGCAGTTAACATTTCAGGCCGAAACCCTTTGGCAGGACTGGAGAAAAAATTGCTGAGGAGTAGATTTAAAAGGTGAGGAGAGGGAAGAGAGAAGCACCAGGTGATAGGTGAAACCTGGAAGGGAGGGATGAAGTAAAGAGCTGGGAAGTTGATTGGGTGAAAGAGACAGAGGCCATGGAAGAAAGAAAAAAGGGAGGAGGAACACCAGAAGGAGGCAATGGGTAGGCAAGGAGAAAAGGACATGGAAAATGGTAAAGGGGGTGGGGGTGAGTGTGGGGATTACCGGAATTCTGAGAAATCAATGTTCATGTTTGAGACTACCCAAACAGAACATAAAGTGTTTCTTCCTCCAACTTAAGTGTGGCCTCATCAGACAGTGGTGAGGCCATGGATAGACTTATCGGAATGGGAATGGGAAGTGGAATTAAAATGGATGGCCACTTGGAGATCCTACTTGTTCTGGCAGATGGAGCATAGACGCTCAGTGAAGCAATCTCCCAATCTACGTCGAGTCTCCCCAATATACAGGAGGCCACACCAATAGCACCAAAAACAGTAAATGATGCCCAACATACTCACAGGTGAAGTGTTGCCTCACCTGGAAGGACTGCTTAGAGCCCTGAATGGTAGTGAGGGAGGAGGTGTAGGGGCATCCTCCCCCCATCCTATCAGGGATAGGGTTTCTCTTATACTCAACTACCACCCCACCAGCCTCCACATCCAGCACATAATTCTCCGCAACTTTCGCCACATCCAACGGGATCCCACCACCAAACACATCTTTCTTTCCCTCATCCTCCCCCCACCCCCCCCAGTTTCTGCTTCTGCAGGGATCACTCCCTATGCAACTCCCTTGTCCATTCGTCCCTCTGATGCACCATCAATAACTCACGCTGAGACGTAGGAAGCGAGGTATCGGCTTTTATTGACTGGAAGAATGAACAACACTACATCCTGGGGAATGAGGCAGGGCAACAGGTCACAGTCGCCTTTATACAGGGGTCTGTGGGAGGAGCCACAGGAGCAGCCCAGACAGGTATATCTAGTTCACCACACCCTCCCCACTGATCTCGCTCCTGGCACTTATTCTTGCAAGCAGAACAAATGCTACACCTACCCCTTTCTTTATTGCTCACTTTGTGGTTCTTTATTGCTTTTTAAAGTTTTCCCAATCTTCCAGTTCCCACTACTCTTGGTGACTTTGTATGCATGATGCCTTCTTTTATTTCCTTAGTAATCCAAGGCTGGCTCTCCCCATCCTTACAGTCCTTGCTTTTAACTGGAATATAGTTTTGTTGACCATTGTTCCTCAACTGTCCCAACATATAGCCTTGTTTCCAGCCTACAGTAGCTAAATCCTCCCTCATCCCTTCATAGTCTCCATTGTTTAGACATAATGCACTGGTTTTAGATTGAACTATTGCACCCTCCATCTGTATGAAAAATTCAATCATACTGTGATCACTCTTTCCAAGAGGATCCTTAACTACAAGATCATTAATTTTACTTGTCTCATTGCACATGACTAGATCTAAGATAACATGTTCCCTTGTAAGTTCAAGAAAGCCATCACGGATGCATTCTATGAAGTCCTCCTCAAGACTGCCTCGACCAACTTGATTCACCCAATCTATGTGTAAGTTAAAGACCCCATGATAACTGCTGTTCCATTCTTACATCCCTCAGGTATTTCTCTGTTTATTGCCTGTGCCACTGTAATATTATTATTCAATGGCCGATAGACAATTCTCACCAGTGATTTATTTCCCTTTACTATTCCTTTACTAGTCCTAATCTCTACCCAGATGGATTCAACATTCTACTCCTTAGATCTTATAAAGTCTCTCATTGTCGCCCTGATCTCATCCTTAATTAAAAGTGCTACCCCACCTCCCTTACCAATCCTCTCCACCCTGCAACCACGTCACTGTAATGGCCACTAAATCATATCTTTGTACTGATATGTGCCATGAGTTCATTGACCTTGTTTCGAATACTACGGGCATTCAAATAAAGTGCCCTTACACTCATTGTGTTTATAAAATCTTATCTTTTACTCTTTTAGAAAGATAGAAAACCATACAGGCCCTTCAGCCTTCAAAGTTGTGCCGAACATGTCCCTACCTTAGAAATTACTAGGCTTATCCATAGCCCTCTATTTTTCTAAGCTCCATGTACCTATCCAAAAGTCTCTAAAAAGACCCTATCGTATCCGCCTTTGCCACCATTGCTGGCAGCATATTCCACGCACTCACCACTCTCTGAGTAAAAAACTTACCCCTGACATCTCCTCTGTACTTACTCTGCAGCACCTTAAACCTGTGTCCTCTTGTGGTAACCATTTCAGCCCTGGGAAAAAGCCTCTGACTATCCACACGATCAGGTAGGGTCTGACTAGGGTCCTATATAGCTGTAACATTACCTCTCGGCTCCTAAATTCAATTTCATGATTAACAAAGGCCAATACACCGTATACCTTCTTAACCACAGAGTCAACCTGCGCAGCTGCTTTGAGCGTCCTATGGACTTGGACCCCAAGATCTCTCTGATCCTCCACACTGCCACGAGTCTTACCATTAATACTATATTCTGCCACAATATTTGACCTACCAAAATGAACCACTTCACACTTATCTGGGTTGGACTCCATCTGCCACTTTTCAGCCCAGTTTTGCATCCTATCAATGTCCTGCTGTAACCTCTGACAGCCCTCCACACTATCCACAACATCTCCAACCTTTGTGTCATCAGCAAATTTACTAACCCATCCCTCCACTTCCTCATCCGGGTCACTTATAAAAATAACGAAGAGTAAGGGTCCCAGGACAAATGCCTGAGGCACACCACTGGTGACTGACCTCCATGCAGAATATAACCCATCTACAACCACTCTTTGCCTTCTGTGGGCAAGCCAGTTCTGGATCCACAAAGCAATGTCCCCTTGGATCCCATGCCTCCTTACTTTCTCAATAAGCCTTGCATGGGCTACCTTATCAAAAGCCTAATCTTTTGCACTTGACTTTTTTTCACTCCACTCTTACTTTTCCCTTTTTCATCTTTTGCTGTTTATTTTTCTTTATCCACACTTTTCTTTTTTACTTTATCCGTACTTCTCCAATCTGTTGTACCCACCCCCTAGTTTATCCACAGCCTATCCACAGCCCTAGTTATGCGATTCACTAGGATCCAGGTCCCATCACAGTTCAGGTAGAGCCCATCCCTTTGGTACAGCTCCCACCTTCCCCAATACTGGTGCCAATTTCCTATGAATTCAAACCCACTTCTTCCACACCAATCCTTGGGCAAAGCATTTAATTCTCTAATCTTCTTGCCCCTATGCCAATTTGCATGTGGTTCAGGTAATAATCCAGAGATTACTACCTTTTTGGTTCTGCTTTTTAATTTAGTCTCTAGAAGCTCAAATTCCCTCAGTAGAGCCTCTTTTCTTGTTCTACCTGTTTCGTTGGTATCCATGTGGACGGACTATGACTACTGGATCTTTCTCCTCCCACCTAGTTTTTCTCTCTCACCTCCCCCCACCTTTTAAATCTACTCAGCTTTTTTCTCCAGTCCTGCTGAAGGGATTCAACTTTACTTTTTTCCATTGATGCTGCCTGGCCTGCTGAGTTCCTCCAGCATTTTGTGTGTGTTGAAGAATTGGTTTAACTCATTAGCCCATTAATGGCTGCATTCCAAGGCTCTACATCTAGGCTGATTGAAGCCAGTGCTGTTCTTCATGCTTCTAAACAACTACTATGTGCTACTCTTCCGAAGCTTGTTCTCCAGTTCTCTCTTGTATTCTTCTTTAGTCACCTTGATGTTCACCTTTAGCTCCCTCTGTACATTTAGTCTAAGGAGTAGGTGTCAGTTCACTCCTGGTAGGAGTAGGAGTTTTGACTCTAGTGAAAAAATTCAGGACATAATTCAGTTGTTTTAAAATCCTTTGGGACACTCTGAAATCACAATGTGTAAATTCAACTTTGCAAATATTGGCAAACATCTATAAGGAATTTGTATGTTCTCCCCGTGACCACGTGGGTTCCCTCTGGGTTCTCTGGTTTCCCACCACATTGCAAACACATTTGTGAGTTGTAGCCATACTATGTTGAAACAGGAACCATGGCAACAATTGTGGGCTGCCCCCAGCACAAATCCTTGCTGACTTGATTTGACATAAACAACATATTTTGCTGTATGTTTTGATGTTGCAGTGTACTGTACATATGACAAATAAAGAAGTTTTTCAACTTCTTTCTTTTTGTGATCAGCCTGCCCAATACGTAGAGAAACAAAATAAGAAAAAAAAATCATTTGAAGACACGAAATCAATTATATACACTGAATGGCCCCCTTTATTAGGTATATCTGTATACCTGCTTATTAATGCAAATACCTAATCAGCCAATTATGCAGCAATAACTCAAAGCATAAAAGCGTGCAGATGTGATCAAGAGGTTATTGTTCAGACCAAACATCAGAATGAGGAAGAAATGTGATCTAAGTGACTTTGACCATGGAATGATTGTTGGTGCCCAGACAGGGGAGGGGCAGTTTGTATCTCTCAGAAACTGCTGATCTCTTGGGTTTTCATGCAGAGCAGTATCTGGAGTTTACAGAGAATGGTGCAAAAAGCAAAAAAAAAAATCAGCAGCAGTTCTGTGGGCCAAATGAGAGCGGTCTGAGAAGAATGGCCAGACTAGTTCAAACTGACAGGAAGGCAACAGTAACTCAAATAGCCACACAATACAACAGTGGTGTTCAGAAGAGCATCCCTGAAAACACAGTACGTTGAACCTTGAAGTGGATGGTCTACAGCAGCAGAAAATCACAAACATCGCCTCAGTGGCCACTTTATTGGTACAGGAGGTGCACAATTAAGTGGCCGTTGAGTGCATAGAGATGCAAAAGAAGAAAACAGAATTTAATTGAAGCCATAAATCAATTACAAACATTGCTTAGCTGGAATAATGAATGTGTCTGTGAACAGTTTTTAATGCATTCTGCTGCTTTTTTGGGACCATAGAACAGTGCAACACGGGAACAGGCCCTTTGGTCTACTGTTGTACCAAACTAAATAAATTAGTAATTAAATTACTAACACAATACCTTCCATTTTCCTCATATTCATGTGCCTATCTAAACATCTTATAAAAGTCTCTCATGTATCTATCTCTACCACGACCCCAGTTTAAAGTTCAAAGCAAATTTATTATCAAAGTACATATATGTCACCATTTACAATCCTGAGATTCATTTTCTTGCAGTCATATTCAATGAATCAATAGAATAATAATCACAACAGAATCAATGAAAGACCACCCAACTGGGTATTCAACCAGTGGGCAGAAGGCAACAAACTGTGCAAATACAAAAAGAAATAATTAATAATAATAAATAAATAAGAAATAAGTATCGAGAAAATTAGATGAAGAATCCTTGAAATTGAGTCGATTAGAAGTGAGGCAAGTGAAGTTAACCACTTTAGTTTAAGAGCCTGATGGTAATAACTGTTCCTGAACCTGGTGGTGTGAGTCCTGAGGCTCCTGTACCTCTTTCCTGAGGACAGCAGTGAGAACAGAGCGTGTGTGTCCTGCGTGGTTGGGGGTGTCTCTGATGATGGAGCAGGCAGTGCATTCAAGGCACCCACCACTCTCTGTGTAAAAAAACTTGCCCCTCATGTTCCAGTAACTACGGACTCACTTTCAAGTAATCTTTATCTCATAAAACATAGAAGCACAGGAACAGGCTATTCAGTCCACAATTTTGTGCTGAAAAAGCTAAAAAAAAGCAAATCAAAAACACCCATACACTAATCCCTCCTACCTACACCATGCCCATAACCCCCTATCTTCCTTACATTCAGGTGCCTATGCAAACATTTCTTAAAAGCCTCCAATGTATTAGCCTCTAGCACCATACCAGGCAGGGCATCCAGGCATCCATGACTCACTTAAGTAAGTAAAAAACTTATCCTTCACATACCCTTTGAATCTGCAGCAGAGAAATATTCTAAATATTTATTGCTTATTTATTATTATTTCTTCTTTCTTTTTGTATTTGCACAGTTTGCTGTCTTTTGCATGCTGGTTGTACACCCAGTTAGTGCTATCTTTCATTGATTCTATTATGGTTATTGGATTTATTGAGTACGCCTGCAAGAAAATGAATCTTAGGGTTGTCCATAGTGACAAATTTGTACTTTGATAAGAAATTCACTTTGCACTTTGTAATTACCCCCTCTCAGCAAGGGACACTTCTTGTCTGATGAAGGACTCTCTAAATTTTTTCTGCGAATTGCAGGGTTACATATTAATTACTGAACAGTTGCTAGATCTGATAGGTAATCAGGCATGTGCAGTATGAAATAAAATTAGCCTTTCATCTAAACAGGCAAGCTGCTGGTTGAACACTCTGTTTTGCATGGTAAATTAGACTGAAGCAACTGTCACTGATGCACTGTGCAGTTAGTAACTCTTGGCTAGCTTCACTGAATTTAGCAGTTAATAGACTAGGTAGACAAAATTTACTAGGATATTGCTGGGACATAAGGACATGAGTTATAGGGACAGGTTGAATAGGTTGGCACTTTATTCCATAGAGTGTAGGAGAAGGAGGGGAAATTTGATAGAGGAATACAAAATTATACGGGATACAGTATACATGGGGTCAATATAAACAGACTTTTTCCACTGAGGTTGAGTGGGACAAGAACCAGGGGTCATAGATTTAACGTGAAAGATAAAATGTTTAAGGGGAACATAAGGGGGAGCTTCTTCACTCAGAGGGTGGTGAGAGCATGGAACAAGCTGCCAGTGAAAGTGATGGATGTGGGTTTGATTTCAACATTTAAGAGAAGTTTGGATAGGTACATGGATGGAAGGGGTATGGAGGGCTATGATCCTGGTGCAGGTCAATGGACCTGGCAGAATGACAGACTGGCATGGACTAGATGGGCTGAAAGGCCTGTTTCTGTGCAGTAGTGCTCTATGACTTAATGATTCTAAGTTTTCAGGTCCTTGAAACCAACTTCCAATTTAGCTTAAAGAAAATGTTAGTTTCACTGGTCATTGGTTAATGACAATATACAGCCTATGACCAATGAACAGCTCAAGACTGCAGCAAAGCTGGTAAAGTTAGAAAGTCAAAGATTAATTTTATTTCTAACATGGTCATTGAAACATTGAAGTACAGAGTGAAATGCATCAACGACCAACATAGTCTGAATCGTGCTGGGGGCAGCCTACAAGTGGCACCATGCTTCTGGCACCAACACACTAACCCTAACCGGTACATCTGTGGAAGGTGGGAGGAAACAGGAACACCTAGATAAAGCTCACACAGTCACAGGGAGAGCGTACAAACTCCTTACAGACAGCAGTGGGAATTGAACCCCAATTATTGGCACCGTAAAGCATTATGCTAACCACTCCATTACCGTACCACCCCAAAGTTCAAAGTAAATTTATTGTCAAAGTACATATATGTCACCATATACAATCCTAAGATTAATTTTCTTGTGGGCATTGACAGTAAATACAAAGAAACACAATAGAATCAATGAAAACCCATACATAACGAGACAAACAACCAATGTGCAAAAGACAATAAACTGCAAATACAAAAGAAGAAATAAATAAATAGATAGATAGATAGATAGATAGATAGATAGACAGACAGACAATAAATATTTAGAACATGAAGTCTAGAGTCCTTGAAAGTGAGTGCATGGGTTTTGGAAACAGTGCAGTGATGGAGAGAATGAAGTTATCCCCTTCTGCTTCAAGAGCCTAATGGTTGAGGGGTGTTGTTCCTGAACCTAGTGTGTGGATCCTGAGATTCCCGTACCTTCTTCCTGATGGAAGCAGTGAGAAGAGAGCATGGCCTGATGGTGGAGGTCCTTGATCATAGCTGTTGCTTTTCTGCTTCAGTGCTCATGCAGGTGGGCTCATTGGTGGGGAGGGCTTCATTGGAGGTGGACTGGACCATATTAACTATATTTTGTAGGCTTTTCCATTCAAGAGTGTTGGTGTTTCCATACCAGGCCGTGGTGCAACCAGTCAGTATACTTTCCACTACACATCTATAGTTCATCAAATTTTAAGATGACATGCCAAATCTGCACAAGCATGATGCCAGGTTCCTAGTCACCTTCGAATTTAATTCTCTATTACATTCTTATTTTAATCAAGCTGGCTTTAGCTTCCTATACTGCTTAATGAAGCTTAAAGCAACAAAGACCAGCACTTAATGTTCACGTTGAAAACTAGATACATTAAAATAACGGGCTCAGCAATCTCAGTAAATTATTCTGCTTGGAGGCAATCTTACTGGTTCTTATAATTCCTTTGATAATGCATCATTATCTTTCTTGCCATTTAACGTCACCTGCATTCTAACCATTCACAGAACTTCTCTTCAATTCCCCTTACTGACGGATTTTAGTATTTAAATCCAAAGCTCTTTCAAAAGTCAGGAAAGAGGCACAAAACTTGTTGCTTCACAGTTGTTTTATTAAGAGTCAACAGAACAGAAGAAAGCTGAACAGTGACAGGGAAAGGGAAGATTCAAGAATATGGTGTCAAGCACAAAACATATTTTATACCTGCAGAAAGAAAAAAATCCATTCAAATCTATAAATAATAATAAACCAATTAGAAAATACTTACTGAATAGTGCAGTAAAAATTAACAAGTAAGAAAACACTTATTCACTTCATGCTAAAAAAAGAAGCTTTCAGAATTATACTTCGTATAGCCACTAGAGACATATTAAACTGTTATGCATATAAAGTCTACTTAAAATACAAGCAGACAATTAATTGTTAAACTGTAAAGAAAATGACTATTAAGCAGTTAGGTCCAACACCTTCCCTACCTTCCCTATACAACAACACTTCAATAATGCATCTTGTTCATTCGTTTTGTGCCATATTGTATGACAAGGCGATCATGATCTTTCCATGACCATGATTATTCTTAGCAAATTTCTCAACAGAAGTGGTTGGCCATCGCCGTTTGCTGGGCAGTGTCTTTACCAGATGGGTGACCCCAGCCATTGTCAATACTCTTCACGGATTGACTGCCTGGCATCAGTGGTCGCATAACCAGGGCTTGTGATATGCACCACCTGCACCCATGGCTTCATGTGACCCTGATAGGTGTGTGGGGGATGGAATAATCCAACATCCTTGTAATACTGGTGGGGCCAGGATTAGGATTTTCCTGCTTATGAGATGCTGTTCTTATTAATATAGAACACTTATCCATAACATCATGAAGGATCCCACCTGCCCTGCTCATGGACTATTTGTCCCACTTCCATCAAGGAGGAAGCTATGTAGCATCTACACCAGGACCACCAGATCAAAAACAGTTACTTTCCCCAAGCAGTAAGGCTCAACAACACCTAGACCCATGAAACCCACTCTTCCACACCCCAACCACCACTACTTTATCATTAAGCACAAAGTACACAGCAGATGCTGTGGTCAAATCAACATGCACAACATGCTGGAGGAACTCAGCGGGTCGGGCAGCATCCGTGGAAACAAGCAGTCAACGTTTCGGGCCGAGACATTGACTGCTCGTTTCCACGGATGCTGCCTGACCCGCTGAGTTCCTCCAGCGTGTTGTGCATGTTGACTACTTTATCATTTCCTGTCAGTCACCTTATGTCAGACACTCCTGAGCCTAGTGTCACTTTATGGATATACAATCAATTAATGTTTATAGGTTATCTTACATATTGATATTTATTGTTTTTTTTAACTTTGTGTTTTTTTTGCACTGCATCAGATACGGAGTAACAATTATTTCATTCTCCTTTACACTTGTGTACTGGAAATGACATTTAACAATCTTGAATCTAATCTTAAATCTTGAATACTTATTTCAACAGAGCTTATAGTCCTTAAAACATAAGAATAGAATGGGCCAGTCAGCCCATGAGTCTACTCCACTATTCCATCATGGTTGATTTATTACCCCCCTCACCCCTATTCTCCTGTCTTCTCCCTGTAATCTTTGACGCCCTGACTAATCAAGAACCTAACAAACTCCACTTTAAAAATACCCAATGACTTGGCCACTGGGACATTTAAGAAACTCTTAGATAAGCACATGGATGATAGAAAAATGGAGGGCTATGTGGGAGAGAAGGGTTAGATTAATGTTAGAGTAGGTTAAAAGTTTGGCACAATATTGCTATCCAAAAGGCTTGTACAATACTGTACTGCTCTCTGTTTGTTCTGAATACAACCTGTTACTTTCTATAAAATCATTCCTAACAAAATCAATCAAACTATAACTTTATAGCCAATCTGCCTGGTCTGCTAACAGTCTCCAAAATGTTATTTATGACCCTCCTGGCTGAGTAGCTTTCTGATAAAGTGTTAGTTGTTCATTTGCATACGAGCACAGTCCTCAATTAGCAGATTACATTTCTTCAGCTATCATTAGCTACTCTTTCATCGCCAGTGACTGTACCTCTAATGTGACATGCGACGCAGTTTTCTCATTATTTATGAATAAAAATATGAGATGGGGCTCCACAAGAATGGATTAATTTTCCCAACATAGCTAAATGTAGAAAGTGTACTGCATATCACCGTGGAGAGCATTCTGACTGGTTGCATCACCATCTGGTATGGCGAGGCTGCTGCACAGGATTGGAAAAAGCTGCAGAGGGTTGTAAACTCAGCCAGCTCCATCATGGGCACTCACCTCCCCACCACTGAGGACATCTTCAAAGGCCAATGCCTCAAAAAAGTAGTATCCATCATCAAGGACCTTCACCATCCAGGACATGTGCTTTTCACACCATCAGGGAGGAGATAGAAGATCATCAGGGAGGAAGCTGAAGATTCTCACTCTATGTTTCAAGAACAGCTTCTTCTTCTCCACCATCAGAGTTCTGAATGGATAGTGAACCCAGGAACACTGCCTTACTACATTTGCTCTCTTTTTGCATGACTTAGTTTTGCACAGCCAGAAATTGTGGTCCATGTCAGTACCAATGATATGGGTAAGATGAGTGATGAACTTCTGCATAGGCATTTCAAGAAGTTAGGTGCTAAGTTAAAGGGCAGGACCTCCAGGGTTGTGATTTCAGGATTGCTACATATGCCACATGCAAGTGAGGCTGAACTAGAAAGATTATACAAATTAGTATGTGGCTAATGAGTTGGTCTGGGAGGGAGAAAGTAAAATTTTTGGATCATTGAGCACTCTTCCAGGGAAGGTGGGGTCTGTACAGAAGGGACAGCTTGCACCTGAACTGGAGGGGGACTAGTATCCTAACAGGAAGGTTTGTTAAAGTTGAATGGTGAGTTGCAGGGGGATGGGAACCAGAGTGCTAGAACAGTTAGTGGAGAAGTTGTAGAGGCAGATGTTGGTAAGACCTCAGACAAAGATAGGAAACAAAAGGTTAAGCATGGTGCGAATAGTATCCTGAGCTGCCTATATTTCAATGCAACAGGTATCGTAGGAAAGGCGGATAACAGTGCTGAAGATAAGATAGCTGGTTTACAAACAGAGGCAATGTGTAGTGAGGAGAGGTTGTTGATAGGGCAAAATTGCAGTCAACAGGATGAGTTGCAATGTAAAAGGCGGACAAGATCAAAAAGGGTGAATACAGGACTGAAGGTGTTGTATTTGAATGCACGCAGTATATAGAATAAGGTAGATGAACTTGCAGCACAGTTACAGATTGGCAAGTATGATGTTATAGACATCACTGAATCATGGATGAAAGATTACAGCTGGGAGCTTAACACAGGAAGGCCAGTGTTGCTCTGTTGATAAAAATGAAATCAAATCATTAGAAAGAGGTGACAAAGGGTCAGAAGGTTTTGAATCATTGTGGATAGAGCTAAGGAACTGCAAGGGTAAAAAGACCCTTTGGGAGTTAGATACAGACCCCTAAACAGTAGTAATGCTGTGGCCTACAAGTTAAAACAAGAGATAGAAAATGCATGCAAAAAGGGCAATGTTATGATAGTCATGGGAGATTTCAATATGTAGGTAGATTGGGAAAATCAGATTGGTGCTGGATCCCAAAAGGGAGAATTTCTAGAATGCCTACGAGATGGCTTTTTAAAGTATCTCACGCTTAAGCCCACTAGGGAATCAGCTATTCTAGATTTGTTGTTGTACAATAAACCAGAATTGATTTAGAGAGTTTAAGGTAAAATAACCCTTGGGGGTAAGTGATCATGATATGATCAAATTCACCCTGAAATTTGAGAAAGAGAAGCTAAAATCAGATATATCACTATAACAGGGGAGTAAAGGGAATTACAGAAGCATAAGAGAGGAATTTTCCAGAATTGATTGGAGAAGAACATCAACAGGGATGACAGTAGAGCAGCAATGGCTGGAATTTCTGGAAGTAATTTGGAATGCACAGGATAAATACATCCCAAAGCAGGAGTACTCTAAAGGCAAAATGACACAACTGTGGCTAACAAGAGAAGTCAAGGCCAACATAAAAGCCAAAGAGGGGCATATAATAGAGCAACAATTAGTGGGAAGTTAGAGGAATGAGAAGCTTTTAAAAACCAACAGAAGGCAATTTAAAAAGTCAATAACAAGGTAAAAATGGAATACAAAACAAGCTAGCCAATAAAACCAAAGAGGATACCAAAAGATTTTTCAGATACCTAAAGTGCAAAAGAGAAGCGAGAGTGTGTATCGGACCATGGGAAAACCTTGCAGGAGAAGTAGTGATGAGGGACAAGGAAATGGCAGATGAACTGAGTAAGTATTTTACATCAGTCTTCACTTAGAAGACACTAGCAGTATGGTGGAAGTTCTAGGTCTCAGATGCTGTGAAGTGTGTGAAGTTAACATTACTACAGAGAAGGTTTTTGGGAAACTGAAAGGTCTGAAGGTAGATAAGTCACCTGGACCAGATGGTGTTTAACCCCAGCGTACTGAAAGAGGTGGCTGAAGTGACTGTGGAGGCATTAGTAATGATCTTTCAAAATCCACTAGATTCTGGAATAGTTTCAGAAGACTAAAAAATTGCAAATGTCACTCCACTGTTCAACAAGGGAGAGAGGCAGAAGAAAGGAAACTATAAGACAGTTAGTCTGACCTCAGGTGTTGGGAAGATGTTGGAGTTGATTATTAAGTTCAAGGACTCAGAGTACTTGGAGGCACATGATAAAATAGGCCATAGTCAGCATGGTTTCCACAAGGGAAAATCTTGCCTGGCAAATCTGTTGGAATTCTTTGAAGAAATAACAAGCAGGATAGACAATGAAGAATCGCTTGATGTGTACCTGGATTTTCAGAAGCCCTTTGACAAGGTGCCGTACATGAGGCTGCTTATCAAGCTATGAGCCCATGGTATTACAGGAAATATTCTAGCATAGATATAGCAGTGGCTAATTGGCAGCGGGCAAAGAGTGGGAATAAAGTGGGCCTTTTCTGGTTGTCTGCCAGTGACAAATGATGTTTCACAGGCGTCTGTGTAGGGACTTATTCTTTTTACGGTATATGTCAATGATTTGGATGATGGCTTTGTTGCAAAGTTTGCAGCTGATATGAAGATTGGTGAAGGGGCAGGTAGTTTTGAGGAAGTAGGGAGGCGACAGAAGGAGTTAGACAGATTAGGAGAATGGGCAAAGAAGAGGCAGATGGAATACAGTGTTGGGAAGTTAATGGTCATGCATTTTGGCAGAAAAAATAAAAGGGCTTACTATTTTCTAAATGAAGAGAAAATACAAAAATCTGAGGCACAATGGGACTTGAGAGTCCTTGTGCAGGACTCTCTAATGGTTATTTTGCTGGTCGAGTCTGCGGTGAGGAAAGCAAATGTGATGTTTGCATTCATTTCAAGAGAAGTAGAATATAAAAGCAAGAATGTAATGCTGAGACCTTATAAAGCACTGGTGAGGCCTCAATTGGAGTATTATGAGAAATTTTGGGCCCCTTAATTTAGAAAGGATGTGTTGAAACTGGAGAGGGTTCAAAGGAGGTTCATGAAAATAATTCCAGGATTGATCTACTTCTCGTATGAAGAGCCTTTCATGGTTCTGAGCCTGTATTCACTGGAATTCAGAAGAATAATGGGGGATCTCATTGAAACCTATTGAATGGTGAAACACCTTGATAGAGTGAATGTGGAGAGATGTTTCCTCTGGTGGGTATGTCTAAAACCAGAGGACATAGCCTCAGAATAGAATGGAGATGACGAGAAATTTCTTTAGCCAGAGAGCGGTGAATCTGTGGAACTCATTGCCACAGGCAACTGTGGAGGCTGTCTTTATGTATCTTTAAGGCAGAAGTTGATAGATTCTTGTTTGGTCAGGGCACGAAGGGATATGGGGGAAGGCAGGAGATTGGGGCTGGAAGGAAAAATCATGATGAAATAGTACTCAATGGTCAAAATGGCCTAATTCTGCTCCTATATTTTATGGACTTATGTTCTTATAAGTGGCACAAAACTGCTTGCAATACTCCATGTGAGGCCTCACCAGTGCTTTATGAAGCCTCAACATTACATCCTTGCTTTTATAGTCTAGTCCTCTTGAAAGGAATGCTAACATCACATTTGCCTTCCTCACCACACAATCAACCTGCAAATTAACCATTAGGGTTTCCTGCACAAGGACTCCCAAGAGGCCTTTTCACCTCAGATTTTTGAATTTTCTCTCCGTTTAAAAATAGTATCCCCTTTTATTTCTTCTATCAAAGTGCATGAGCATCCTTACACTTCCTGACACTGTATTCCATCTGCCTTTCTTTGCTTATCCTCCTAATCTGTCTGTCCTTCTGTAGCCTCTCTACTTCCTCAAAACTACCTGCCCCTCCACCTGTCTTCATATCATTTGCAAACTTTGGAACAAAGCCATCATATCCATCAGTTAAGTCATTGACATATTACATAAAAAGAAGTGGTCCCAATATAGACCTCTGTGGAGCTCCACTTGTCACATGCAGCCTACCAGAAAAGGCTCCCTTTATTCCCACTCATTGCCTCCTATCAATCAACCACTATTTTTATCCATGCTAGTATATTTCCTATCTCTTAACTTGTTAAGCAGCCTCATGTAAGGCACCTTGTCAAAGGCCTTCTGAAAACCCAAGTACACAGCATCAACTGACTCACCTTTGTCTATCCTGCTTGTTATTTCTTCATGCTGACTACAGCCTATTTTATCATGTGCCTCAAAGTACCCCAAAACCATGACCTTCGTAATCGACTCCAACATGTTCTCAACCACTGAGGTCAGACTAACTGGCCTATAATTTGGTTTCTTGTGCCTTTCTCCCTTTTTGAAGAGTGGAGTGACATTTGCAATTTTCCTGTCTTCTGTAAACATTTCAGAATTTAGTGATCCTTGAAAGATCATTACTAATGCCTCCACAATCTCTTCAGCCACCTCTTTCAGAACCCTAGGGTGTCCACCATCTTGTCCTGATGACTTATCTACCTTCAGACCTTTCAGTTTCCAAAGAACATTTTCTCTAGTAATGGCAACTTCACACACTTCTGACCTCTGAGTCTCTGAAACTTCCACCATACTGCTAGTGTCTTCTATAGTGAAAACAGATGCAAAATACTTATTCAGTTCATCCACCATTTCCTTGTTCCCCATTACTACCTCTCCAGCATCATTTTCCAGCAGTCTGATATCCTCTCTCGTCTCTCTTTTACACTTTATGTATCTGAAGAAACTTCTGGTATCCTCTTTAATTTTATTGGCTAGCTTACTTTCATATTCCATCTTTTTCTTCTTATTAACTTTTTAGTTGCCATCTGTTACTTTTTAGAAGCTTCCCAATCCACTAAGTTCCCACTAATTTTTGTTCTATTATATGCCCTATTTGGTTTTCATGTTGGCTTTGACTTCTTTTGTTGGCTATAGTTGTGTCATTTTGTCTTTAGGATACTTCTTCCTCTTTGTATATATCCTATGTCTTCAAAATTGCTTTCAGAAATTCCACCCATTGCTGCTCTTCTGTCATTCCCGCTACTGTTCTTTTCCAATCAGTTTTGGCCAACTTCTCTCTCATGCCTCTGTAATTCCCTTTACTCCATTTGCAATGTTGATATATCTGACTTTAGCTCGTCTTTCTCAAATTTCGGGGTGACTTTGATCACATTATGATCACTTTCTTGTAAGGGTTATTTTACCTTAAGGTCTCTAATCAATTGTGGTTCATTGCAAAATACCCAATCAAAAATAGCTGGTCGATAGTGGGCTCAAGCACAAGCTGCTTTGAAAAGCCATCTCGTAGACATTCTAGAAATTCCTGCTCTTGGGATCCAGCACCAACCTCATTTTTCCTGTCTACTTGCATATTGAAATCCACTATGATGATTGCAACATTGACCTTTTGGCATGCATCTTCTATCTTCTAATGTAATTTTTAGACCACATCCTTACTACTATTTGGGGGTCTGTATCTAACTCCCAACAGGGTCTTCATACTTTTGCAGTTCCTTATCCACAATAATTCAACATCTTCCAACCCTATGTCATCGCTTTCTAATGACTTGAAGTCATTTTTACCAACAGAGCAATGCCATTCCTCTGCCTTCCCGTCTGTCCTTTCAATACAATATGTATCCTCAGACATTAAGCTCCCAACTATAACCTTCTTTCATCTATGGTTCAGTGATGGCTACAGCATTATTAATGTCAATCTGTAACTGTGCCACAAGTTCTATCTTATGCTGTATACTGCATGCGTTCAAATATAACACAGCTATAGCATATTCAAATATAACAGATCCCACAAACTATGGTCCCTTTCAAGGACTCGGTATATTTATTTATTTATTTATTAGTTTTTGCCTTCTTTTGCACTTTGGTTTTGTCAGTCTTTATTTGTATGTCATTTTAAATTGAATCTATTGTATTTCTTTGTTCTTTTGTGACTGAAAGAAACAATAGAATTTATAAAAACTGTGTATCAACAAAGACAAACAACCAATGTGCAAAAGAAGACACATTGAGCAAATAAAAAATATTGAGAACATGGGTTGTTAGGAGTCCTTGAAAGTCCATCGGTTGTGAAATCAGTTCAGTGTTGGGCTGAGTGAAATTATCCATTCTGGTTCAGTGGAAACCAGAATGATGGTTGGATGGTAATAACTGTTCCTGATCCTGGTGGACTGGGACTTAAGGCTCCTTTATCTCCAGCCCAATGGTAGTAGTGAGAAGAGAGCATGGACTGGATGGTGGAGGTCCTTGATAAGGGATGTTGCTTTATTGTGGCAATGCTCCTTGTAAATGTGCTCAATAGTGGGGGCAGCTTTGCCTGTGATAGATTGGTATGTATCCACGACTTTCTATAGACTTTTCCATTCCTGGGCATTGGTGTTTCCATACCAGACCAAAATGGCACCAGACAGGATATTCTCTTCTATAGAAGTCTGTCTAGATTTTAGATGATGTGCCAAATTTACGCAAAATTTTTAAGAAATTAGAGGCTTTGCCATTCCTTCTTTGTGATGCTGATCCCAGGACAGATCTTCTAATGTAGCAACGCCAAGGTATTTAAAGTTACTGACTCTCTCCAACTCTAATCCTCAGATCATATTAGCTGGGAGGACAAACAAGGAGTTCCTTTAAGCTCCAAGCCAGATTAAAAAGATTGAGATGTCGAGGCTGAGGGTGGAGGACTATCCAGTGTTCAGCTCACTACTCCATGAGATTTTACTTGCCTTAGTGCTGAACTGATTCTGCAGTTCTGGCCTGCAGCCATTGGCAATCACCTCAGCACTGAACCTGGCTCTGCAGCAATGGCCTACAGCCTTCAGGCTCCTGGACTGTCTTCACTGGCACTGAACTGGTTCTGTGACTGTGGACTCATTTTTGGGAATTTTGCAATTCATGTTCTGTGTGTTACACACAAAATGCTGGTGGAACTCAGCAGGCCAGGCAGCATCTATGGAAAGGATTCGGCCCAAAACGTCGACTGTACTCTTTGCCATAGAACCTGCCTGGCCTGCTGTGTTCCTCCAGCATTTTGTGTGTGCTGCTTGGCTTTCCAGTATCTGCAAATTTTCTCTTGTTTGTGATATTCTGTGTGTTATTTGATTAATTTTTTATTGTTTGCACAATTTGCTCTTTCTTTGTCAGCATTCGTTGTGTGTGTTTTTGATGGATTCAATTGTGTTGCTTTGATTTGTGGCTGCCTGCAGGAAGATGAATCTCAAAATTGTGTATGGTAAACATACTTTAATAGTAAATGTACTTTGAACTTTGAACTTTGAAAACTTACTCCAAGTAAGCCATTTGCCTGGAGAGTAAATAGAGGTTTCTATGGCTAAGTGCCTTGAGTATGTCTAAGAGTTTGACTGCAAGACAGGAGTACAAACCATTAGCCGTGGCGGAGACAGTGTAGACAAATCTCACTCTATGGCTGATTGCAAATCAGGCAGGGAGCAAGGTTAAAACAAAATAACATTCCTTAATCTTGGCAGCTTTAGCCAAGTGGGGCCAATGGCACCATGCCCAAAGTTGACTAACTTAGCAAAGAGCGAGAATTTGATCTGGGACTTCCGGCATATCTCAGGAATGCTTTTCAAATAGGCCATAAATCTCTCAGGGAACATAAAGGCATCTTGAACAAAAATAGCTACAAAAAAATGTACATTGCAGGTCTGGAAACACTTTGAGCTGTAAAATGCTAAATATTTGGTCAAGACGGCAACATTTTAATGTGATGCAATCAGATGAAATTTTCTCCCAGAAAAGCCAGATGTATAGGTTTCACATATTATTTTGTGGTCAGCACAAATATTTTGGTTACTTGTTAATGGCCATAAAACCACAGAGAAGTATTAATATTTCTATAAGAACAGTTTATCAAATTGATAAATAATGTGAAGAGCAACAGTTATATTTGTGGAATTTACTTAATCTCAGGTTGGTGTAATGCTAGAGTCGCTCTCTGCACAGTCTAATGGAAATACAGGGAAACCATAATAAAAGCTGTCATTAGAACAATATTGAGTGGTCCCCAGATAGTTCAGCAAGTTTATGCAGTCAGCAGAAGTGCCAAAGCTCTCAGGAAAGGAACAGTCTGTTTGCAGGGGCCCCTGGGACTGGGGGCTGTTGTGGGGAGTGCAAGGGTTCACCTAGTTTCAAGATTCAAAGATTCAAAACATATTTATTATCAAAGTATGTATACAGAATACAACTTTAAGAGTTGTCCTCCCGCGGGCAACCATGAAACAAAGAAAAACCAAGAAACCCATTAAAGAAAATATCAAACACCCAGCATCTTAAAAATAAGGAATAAATTGCAGTCAACACATAAAGTATCAAACGTCAGACCAGAAGTCCAGTGGTATTCAGTTCAACTCCGCACCGCCATCCAATGCAGCCTGCATAGTCATTCTTCACCAAAGCACCCCAGTCTGTATAGATTGCCCAGATCAAGCTGCTCAAAAACAGAGTAACCAGAATCTAGAAACACACACAAAATGAAGCTCAAAGTCCCCCAAAATGAGTGCACACCATTGCCTATCCATCATTTCAGCGTGGAACCCAAGGCTCCTGCACATTCCTCCAACAACAGTGAGCAAAAGGAAAGGGAAGACCAGTCAAATGCAGACAGATTGTGCTAAGTGCCCCCCCCCGCCCACACACACACACACACACTCTCTGCTCTTGTCTTCATTGACTTCAATTTTGCTTGACACTTCAATTAGAGAGAAGCAATGGAGTCAGTCATGGTCTCCAGGCCACACACTGTACTCTAAACCTCATCATACTCCTCTCCCTTGGAGACAGCAAAGTGCCAGATTGCTCAACTGGCCCCAAAACACACTATCTGAACATAAATCACTGGTTCCAATAACATGCAGCTTAGAGGTAGAATCATATTTGAACGCAGAAGTAAAAGAAGTATTTTTGTGAACTGTCAGCAGAATTTTGCCATTGCTCACTGACACCATAGTGACATACTGCACAGAAATGGGCTATTTGGCCCATCATGTCCATGCCAGCCATCAGACATCTATCTGTGTTCATCACATTAGAATCATACAACATAGAAACAGATCTGAGTGGTCTGTGTTGACTGTGTTGCCCAGAGAGCCAGTCCCATTTGCCCGCATTTGGCCGATAGCCCTCCTACCCATGTATTTTTATTTATTTATTTGTTTGTTTATTTATTTATTTCGCGATACAGTGTGGAACAAGCCATTCTTGCCCAACAAGCCATTCTGCCTAGCAACCCTAGCCTAGTCACAGGACAATTTGCAATGGTCATTTAACCTACTACCCCATATGTCTTTGAACTTTGGGGGGAAACCGGAGCACCTTGAAGAAACAAAAGCAGTCACAGGAAGGATGTACAAACTCATTACAGACAGTACCAGAATTGAACACCGATCTCCGACATCCTAAGCTAACCACTATGCTACAGTGGTGCCCCAGATCTCCATATCTAGACATCTTTTAACTACATCTAGTGAATATGCACCACCCTTTGCATGAAAAAGCTGCCTCTGACGTCCTGATGTTTTGTGATGTTCTGCTCAACATGGCGAGTATACTACGTTGATGCTGGAATGTGCAGTGACACTTGTGGGCTCTCCCCAGAACATCCTTAGCTTGTGTTGGTTGTTAATACAAATGACACATTTCACAGTATGTTTCCATGTATATGTGATAAATAAACATATCTGAATCTTTGTGATCTCTGGCCTTTGATCTTAAACCTATTCCCTTTTGTTTTTAGCAACCCCCTTCCGAGGAAAAAGATTATGTGCTTTCACCCTGTGTGTGCCCCTCGTGCTCTATCAGGTAACCCCTCAATCTCCTATTTTTTTAGGAAATAAAGTTCAAAGTAAATTTATTATCAAAGTACATATATGTCACCATATACTGGCCTAAGATTCATTTCATGCAAGCATTCAAGAAACAAAAAAACAAGCAAAATAATAATAATAAATAAATAAACAATAGACATCAAGAACATGAGATGAAGAGTCCTTGAAAGTGAGTCCATATGTTGAGGGAACAGTTCAGTGATGGGGTGAGTGAAGTTATCCCCTTTGGTTCAAGAGCCTGATGGCTGAAGGGTAATAACTGTCCTGAATCAGTTGGTGAAGGTCCTAAGGCTCCTGTACCTCCTTCCTGATGGCAGCAGCAAAAATGGCCTCGATGATGGAGGTCCTTGATGATAGATGCTGCTTTCTTGTGACAGCGCTTCATGTAGAGGTGCTCAATGGTGGGAAAGGCTTTACCCGTGATGGACTGAGCTGTATTCAATATCTTTTGTAGACTTTTCCTTTCAAGGCAGTGTTGTTGCCATACCAGGCCATATTGCAACCAGTCAATATACTCTTCACCACACAAGTATATGTCTGTCAAAGTTGTAGATGACATGCAAACTTCTAAGAGAGTAAAGGCACTAATATGCTTTCTTCGTAATGGCAACTTACATGCTGTACCCAGTAAAGATCTGCTGAAACCGAGAAATGCAAAGTTGCTGTCACTCTCCATCTGTGATCCCCCAATGAGGTCTGGCTCACGGACCTCTGGTTTCCTCTCGAGAAGTCAATAACCAGCTCCTTGGTCTTGCTGATATTGAGTGAGATGATGTTGTGGCAACCTCTGCTTGTAACTCAGGCCTGGTAAACTTCCTAGTCATTTCTTCCTAGCCCGCACCCCTTGAACAACCTTGAGTAAATTATATTAGAAATTATTTCCAGGTGAAATCTTGAAATTAGACCGGGCAATTGTGATTGATGTTACCCACTGTGCTTAACATTTTCCTTGCATTAGAACAGTGGTATCAGTCCTTGTGTAAAATGTGTCTGAAGTTTTGCCAATTTAAATTGCAGCTTCCAGGTCCAGAAAAATGACTGCAGTTTGGCAGTAACAACAAACAAGGCACACATGATTCAAGATTGAAGATTCAAGTTTGTTTAATGTCATTTCCAGGACACAAGTGTAAATGAGAACAGAATAATGGTTACTTCAGATCTGATACAGCATAAAAAAAAACACAATAATAATTTTTTTTAAAATAGTAAATATAAATACATAAGATAACTTAAAAACATAGATTGATTGTATGTTCATAAAGTGACGCTGAACTGTACATAAGGTGACTGACAGGAAATAATAAAGTAGTGGTGGAGTTAGTGGGTGGAAGTGTTGATCAGCCTTACTACTTGGGAAAAGTAATTATTTTTGATTCTGGTGGTCCTAGCATTGATGCTACGTAGCCTCCTCCCTGATGGGAATGGGACAAACAGTCCATGAGCAGAGTGGATGGGATCTTTCATGATGTTACTGGCCCTTTTACAACCTGCTCTACATGGGGTGGTACGGTAGTGTAGCAGTTAGCGTAATGCTATTACAGCACCAGTTCCCACCACTGTCCATAAGGAGTTTGTACGTTCTCTCCATGACCCTGTTTCCTCAGGGTGCTCTGGTTTCCTCCCACAGTCCAAAGACATACCAATTTGTAGGTTAATTGGTCATGGATGTAATTGGGCAGCGGAGGCTCATTTGGCTGGAAAGGCCTGTTATCTCTAAATAAAATACAGGTTGGCCTGGTAGTGTAGCAATTGTTGCTATTGCTGTACAGCGCAGGCAACCTCGATCGAGGTTCGATTCTGCCGTTGTCTGTGATGGCTTTGTACATTCTCCCCATGACCATGTATGTTTCCTCTGGGTGCTCCAGTTTCCTCTCATGTTCCAAAAGACGTACTGGTTACAGTTAGTGAGTTGTGGGTATACTATGTTAATACCAGAAGCATGGAGAGACTTGCAGGCTGCCCCCAAACACATAATCAGACTGTGTTGGTCGTTGATGCAAATGCCGAATTTCACTGTATGTTTCGATGTTTAGATGTACATGTGACAAATAAAGCCAATCTTCTCTTATTCTCTTTTCTATATAAGACGACACTTCAAGTTCAAGTTCAAGCTTATTGTCATTCTACTGTACATATATACAACCGAACGAGACAGTGTTCCTCTGGACCATAATGGTGGCATCCGTCTGTCTCGAGAGACCATGGATCTGCGCCTGGAGTTTCCAGGGTGCAGGCCTGGGCAGGGTTGTATGGGAGACCGGCAGTTGCCCAAGCTGCAGGCCTTCCCCTCTCCACACCACTGATGTTGTCCAAGGGAAGGGCACTAGGACCCATACAGCTTGGCACCGGTGACGTCGCAGAGCAATGTGTTGTTAAGTGCCTTGCTCAAGGACACAAACATGCTGCCTCAGCTGAGGCTCGAACCAGTGACCATAATGCACCTACAAAACATATATCACACACAGCACATAAAACAAAATATTTTCATAACTAAGTTAATAAAATATCATTATAGTTCATATATTCATATACTTATATAGGCACTTATCACAGGAAAGCAACATCCAACATCAGGGACCTACCTCCACCACCCAGGCCATGCTCCCTTCTCACTGCTGCCATCAGGAAGGAGGTGCAGGAGCCTCAGGACCCACACCACCAGGTTCAGGAGCAGTCATTACCACTCAACCATCAGGTTTTTGAACCAGAGGGGGTAACTTCACTCAACTTCGCTCGTCCCATCACTGAACTGTTCCCACAACTTATGGACTCACTTTCAAAGACTCTTCAATGCATGTTCTCAATATTAATTAATTATTTGTGTTTTTTTATTATTATTATTATTAGTAGTAGTAGTAATAGCAGTAGTGTGGCCTCCGTCGATCGTGGTTGACCATGGGTAGTCACTAAGAGTGGCTTCTCCAGGGCACAAGTCAGGGCAGAGTTGATATGGAGATCTGCCTGTGGGATCCCCCTCTCCATGCTGATGACAGGTCCAAAGGAACGACGAAAGTCGATACATTTTGGTGCCAGCAGCATCGCAGGAGTTGCCGTGCCGGTGCTGGGGACAGCAGTCAGCCACCTTCGGGACTCCGACTCCGGATTTTTCCTTAGGGTTTACTCCCAAAGCCTTTCCCGTGAGCAAGTATAGACGCAAGGCAGTGGGGGTTTGTAATTGGAGTTTCCCTCTCCTTGATGAGCTACCATCCGTGGTCAACAAGCCCCATCTGCCCGGAGCAACTGGTTTTAAGGTGCCAGTGGTCTGCCTTTGCCCCTTCTCCTGTCAATGAGAGCAGCTCCACTGGGCATAAGAGTAATACTTGAGTAATGTGACACCCACAACTGAAATCAAGACATTTACAGACAAATGTAAAATACAGACTGTTCTATAGAATGCCCACAAGAAAATGAATCTCAGCATTGTATATGGTGATATACAGTATATGTACTTAAATAATAAAATTTACTTTGAGCTTTGACAAATACAGGGGCAACTACTCTGTAATTACAGGAGAATTCACTGAACAATTTCATGTACAGTATATAGGTAATTATATAAAATTATATTTTTATGTTTAGAGATACAATTTAGGGATTCTGGCTTGCACCACCCAATTACACCAAAGATCAATTAAGCTACTAAACTGCACATCTTTAGAATGTGGGTGGAAACCGGAGCTCCCAGAGAAAATCCATATGGTCACAGGCAGAACGTGCAAACTCCTCACAAATAGCGGTGGTAATTGAACCCAGGTTGCTGACGCTGAAATAGCGTTATGCTAACTGCTACACTACTGTCTGCCAAGCAAGTATGGGAAAGTGAAAAGACAGAAAAAATACAATTCTACAGCTCAAGCCAACAACCCCTTTCCTCAACCTCCCTCCATATATTTCATGAGGGGATGTGGGGAGGGGAGGGTTATTGGCATTTTTTGAGATGCAGTGCAGAACACGCCCTTCTGACCCATTGAGCTGCACCTCCCTACAACCTACCTGCTTAGTCCTAGCCTAATCGCAGAACAATTTTGCAATGACCAATTAACCTACATTGTTGGACTGTGGGAGGAAACTGGAGCACCCAGAGGTAACCCACATGTTCACAGGAAGAACATATGAACTTCTTGCAAAGGACACCAGGAAAGAACTGTGAACTCCAATGCCCCAAGCTGTAATAGTGCCACAACGCTACTGTGGCACAGATTGGTTTTGTATTGTATTAACTTTGATTTAAGACGTGAGTGGGGGTGGGGCCTTTTCAGAAGTTTATGGCATTACATAGTTTTTCTATTTTGAGAAGTTAGCTATTGAAGAATTCAGTTAATGAATACCTTCTTCTCCAGCCTGAAGCAGCACTACGCCTGGGCAGGAATCTACAACCCAGCTGGCCTTTCTCACTGGAGGACATGATACCTGTTGCCTTTTCAGTGGGGGGAGGACAGGGAAGGGTGGGATGATGAACCCTAAATGACTGGCTCTAAAATTCATGGTTTCAGTATTTCTTTTTATTTGCACTATTTGTCTTATTTTGCACAATGGTTTATTGTCAATCTTTGTTTATGTACAGTGTTTCATAAATTCTATTGTATTTCTTTCTCCTCCTGTAAATTCCTGCAAGGAAATTAATCTCAAGGTAGCATATACGTACTGGGGCAGTAGTGTAGCGATTAGTGCAACACTATTACAGCTTGGGCTGTTGGAGTTCAGTTCCGAAGTCCTCTGTAAGGAAGTTTGTACATTCTTCCCATGAGCAATTGGGTTTCCTCTGGGTTCTCCAGTTTCTTCCCACATTCCAAAGACATACAGGTAAGTTAACTGGCCATTGTAAATTGTCCTGTGATTAGGCTAAGGTTAAATAGGTGGGTTGCTGGGCGGTGTGGCTCATTGGACAGAAAAGGCCTGTTCTGCACTGTATTTCTAAATAATAAAATAAATAAATAAAATAAACTTTGATAATTAATTTACTTTGAACTTTGACTTTGGACTCCTACTGATCACTGTGCAGAACAAACCCGGCAATATTGTAAATCAGGTGTTCCCTTATCAGAAACGTGCAGGTTTTGTGTCTCTCTGGGTAAAAACCATTCTAATCCTGCCATACCTAGCTACTGCCCATTACACCACAGGTATTCAGGGCATCAACGAAGGTCCTCCATCCCTGGCAATGTTCAGGGCTTCCTTCGTTGTGTCAGTAGCTCGGTTTGCACTACGGTCAGTCATGCAAGTCCTGGTGGAGTCTCAGGAATACCATGGTACTCAGATGTAGAAGAATTCTTCATTGCTGTTTTTGTAACAGTTCTGTTTTACCAGTCGGGGTTGTTAGCCCTGAACTGAGCCCCCGAACCTGGAGGAATGGTAGACAACTCTTATTCTGGCCTCTACCCTTTGACCTGTTTGGCACGGAGGACCCTACCAAGAGCCAAAGCATAAAGCCCTGACTCCAGACTGCATAGCTCTCTGGGTCATTGAGGCACATAAGCCTCCAAGCCATGACAAGGCTGTGGTGCTGCTGGAGGAATCCTGCATTTGTAGTAGTGAAATCACATGGGTCAAGTAAGGTGTTCTCTCTAAGGGGTTGTCTACTGGAGGGCCGTATGGTGACTATAGAAGGATCTACATGTTCTGGTGCAGTGTGGGTAAGAGTCGGTGGTATCTGTGGTCAGTGGTTGGGTCTTTTGGTTTTCAGCCTCTCCTTTTACAACTGCAACTTGTTCTTTGCAGCATAGTGGAAGTCGCTCTCATGTAGCACAGCTCCCTCTTGAACAGACCCAGGTGTATCTGAGTGTGATGTCTTCCCCGTTTTTAGATGTAGTGTAGAATTCCTTCAGGCTGATTTTGATCTTATCTTTGAAGTGTTTGCCCACCAGGGGCTCACTGACCTTTCTTCAACTGGGAATAAAGGATCTGTCTGGGGAGTTAGGCATCTGGATAATATAACCTATCCATCAGAGTTGGTGTTGCTTTATTGTGGTGGAATCCTACTACTTAGAGACACAAGTGATTGCAGATGCTTGAATCTGGAGTTAAATTAAGCTTATGCTCCAGACAGGTCAAAGAGCATCTGTGGAGGCAGAGGGATCATACTTTGGGTCAAGACCCTCCATCAAGACTGAGGGTGTTGCCAGAATACCTCCGTCTCCAGAAGTCAGAGAGGGTTGAGACAGAGGTGGAACAAGATGGGGGAGAGAATGGTCAGATGGAGCCAGGTGCAGAAATTTGGATGTAAAGGCAGAGATTGACAGGCCCAGTACAGGAGGTTAGAGGTCCAATGTTTACAAATCTAAGAGTCCATTGCCAAGGACTGAAGACCCAGTGGCCCATCTGAATGTATCATTGGTGGGTGAGAGGGTGGGAGAGGGAATTGTTTTGCTGTTGTTGTTTTGTTTTGTTGTTGCTGGTGTTGTTCTGCTGAATATCGTGGACACGCTGTGTTGGCGCCAGAATGTACGGCAGCACTTGTGGGCGGCCCTCCACATATCCCTACATTGTGTTGATTGCTAACACAAATGATAGATTTCACTGTATGTCTTGATGAATGTATGATAAATAAATCTGAATCTGATAGATGGAAATAGAAGAGGAAGGGCAAACCAATGGACAGATGGAGCCGGGTAGGGAAAGGTGGCGTTGGGTCAGATGGTGGCAGGTGGGGAGGGGAAGGGGGATAGCAAAGTTGAACCAAGAATGCAGTCCTGCTACAGATGCACAGTAGAGAGCATCCTAACATGCATCATTGCATGGTACGGAAATTGCACTGCGGCAGACAGGAAGGTTCTACAGTGGGTAGTCAAGCTGCCCAATGCAGATTTAACTACCCGCCTACCCACCAACAAGAACATATATACAGAAATGTGCTGGAAAAGGGCCAGTAACATCAGGAAGGATTCCACTCACCCTGCTCATGGACTGTTAGTCTAGGTAACATTCACAGCAGGACCACCAGATTCAAAGACAGTTACTTTCCCAAAGCAGTAAGGCTGATCAACACCTCCACCCACTAACCATGCCTACACACCCCCAACCACCACTACTTTATCATTTCCAGTCAATCACCTTATGTACAGACACTCCTGTGCCCACTGTCGCTCTATGGACATACAGCCAATCTATGTAAATACGAGTTTAAGCTATCTTATGTATTAATATTTATTGTGATTTTTGTAATTATTGTGTTCTATATCATGAGTTTTTTGTGCTGTGTTGGATCCATAGTAACAATTATTTTGTTTTCCTTTATACTTGTGTATGGGAAATGACACTGAACAATCTTGGATCTTGAACCTTGAAGGGACACAGTAGATAAGCATCTGGGGAATGGGTTGATGGACCCAGGTGGTGAAGTTGAAATGAATTATTTATTTTTTATTGATCTGTTGAGATACAGAGCAGAAAAGGCCCTTCTGGCCCTTCGTGCTAGACCACCCAGCAATCTCCCAATTTAATCCCAGCCTAATCATGGGAGAATTCTACAATAACCAATTAATCTACCAACCGGCATATCTTTGGACTGCGGGAGGAAACTAGAGTGCCAGGAGGAAACCCACAGGGTGAAAGGGAAAACATAAAAATCTTTACAGACATCGGTGGGAATTGACCCTGGGCTGCCTGTGCTGTAAAGTGGTGTGTTAATCTTTGAAATGTGGGAGAAAACCTACATGGTCACGGGGAGAACGTACAAACTCCTTACACATAGGAGCAGGAGTTGAACCTGGTTCGGTAGCACTGTAAAGCATTATACTCACTCATATGCTACTATGTCACCCTGTGCATATGACAATAAACTTGACTTTGAATTGATTTGATAGAAGCAGCTGATCCTGATTAAGTATCAGAATCCTTGTCCCGAACTCTGGAATGGGGATGTTTGATGGTGACATCTGTGATATATTTGTTAGTGGATTCCTATTTAAATTTCAGTGAAAACTTCTTTATTTAAACCCCAATTATAAAATCACATAGCACAACAAGAGACCCTTATAATTTTAAGAACTTTTTAAAAACTTTCCCTCCTCCTCCTCTGCTTCAGAGAATAAAGGTCCCAGCCTATCCAATCTTTCTTAATAAGCCCTCCATTTTGGGCAGCATTCTTATGAATATTTTCCTATTGATCAGAAAAATACTGGGTATTAGAGCATAGAACATAGAACAGTACAGCACAAGAACAGACCCTTCAGCCCACAATATAGTGCCAAACCAATTAAATTAGAAATAAAATGCCAATTAAATTAATCACTTCTGCCTTATCTTTCAATTTTCTTCACGTTCACGTGCCTATCTAAACAACTCTCAAAAGTCTCTAATGTTTCTGCCTCTACCACCCCAGGCAGCACATTCCAGGCACCCACCACACTCTGAGTAGAAAACTTGCCCTCTCATCTCCTTTGAAATTACCCCTCTCACCTTAAATGCATGCCTTCGGTATTACAACCAGATGGTGCTGGTGGAACCTCAGGGACTTCTGGCTGGTGGCCAATGAAACAAAGAAAACAACTAAATACTTTGTTAACCACATTTTTTCTGACAAACAATCCTTGCAAATAATAGTCTGTAACTTCCCTTTGGACTTGAAGGCAATTCGATGTGGTAGGATGGAGGCAAAGAGAAGCAGCAGGCCCATCGCTGACAGCAAGGAAAACTCAAGGTTCGATCATTTTAAATGCCGTGCCGAAGGCTGAATTGAGACAGTGAGGTCCAGGCACCAAGGCGTACCAAATCAACTGAACTCAATGTTTGCATGGAGGCTTAAGCGCAGGGCCAAATCAGAGAAGTCAGGTACGGGCCGAATCGAGACGATGGGGTCCAGGCACCAGCGAGGATTGAGGCGACTGAACTCAATGTTTGGTTAGAGATTTAAGTGCTGTGCTGAACTGGAAAGGTCCTGGCCCCAGAATGCGTTGAGGCGATTAAACCCTGAGGTGCCAGGCCAGATTGAAAAGGTCGCCTAAGACGAGGGACAGGCTGGTTCAAGTTGCTTCTCCTCAACTTGGCTCACACTGAACTATAGGATACTCTTAGCGGACTTCAGGTAAGAACACTATTTGCTCGCGGTCATTATGTGCATAATGTGTCCTTTTTCTCTGCTCATTGGATGTTCGACAGTCTTCTTCTTTTATACAAGCTCTTTTGGTTTCCTTGTTTTGTGGCTGCCTGTTAGGAGATGAATCTCAAGGTTGTATAATGTATACATACTTTGATAGTAAATGTATGTTGAACTTTTAACTTTGAGCTTTGATTATACTTTCCAACCCTCGGAAGAAGATACTGTCTCTACTCTATCTATGGCTCTCATAATCTTATAAACTTCTATCAGGACTCCCCTCAACCTCTGCTGCTCCAGTGAAAACAGCCCAAGTTTATCCAATCTCTCATTATATCACATGCTCTCTAATCATGGCAGCATCCTGGTAACAAACGAGAAAAATCTGCAGAAGCTGGAAATCCAAGCAACACACACAAAATGCTGGAGGAACACAGCAGGCCAGGTAGCATCTATGGAAAAGAGTACAGTTGATGCAAACCTTTAGCAGTACCCAACATCCTAGTAAACCACTTCTGCACCGTCCCCAAAACTTCAACATCCTTCCTGTAATAGGGTGACCAGAACTGTATGCAATACTCCAGATGCAGCACAACTAGAGTTTTATAAAGACCATAGGCCATAAGATATTAGAGCAAAATTAGGCCATTTGACCCATCAAGTCTGCTCCACCATTTCATCATGGCTGTTCCATTTACTCTCTCAGTCTTAATCTGCTGCCTTCTCCCCATATACCTTCATGCCCTGACTAATCACAAATCTATCAACCTCTGCCTTAAATATACCCAATTATTCAGCCTCCACAACCACCTGTGACAATGAATTCCACAGATTCACCACTCTCTGGCGAAAGAAATTCCTTCTCATCTCCTTTCTAAAAGGATGTCCCTCTATTTTGCATGACAAACCTGTTGGAATTCTGTGAGGAGAGAAAAGGTAGATAAAGGGGATGCGGTAGATGTTGTATATTTGGACTTTCAGAAGGTCTTTGACAAGGTGCCACACATGAGGCTACTTACCAAGTTAAGAGCCATGGTATTACAGGGAAGTTACTAACATGGTTAGCGCATTGGCTGATTGGTAGGAGGCAACAAGAGGGAATTAAAGGATCATTTTCTGGTTAGCTGCCAGTGACTAGTAGTGCTTGGTAGGAACGGTGTTGGGACCACTTTTTTTATGCTGTATATCAATGATTTATATGATGGAATAGATAGCATTGTTGCCAAGTTTGCAGATAATATGAAGATTGGTAGAGGGGCAGATAGTGTTGAGGAAACAGGCAGGCTGCAGAAGGACTTGGGCAGATGAGGAGAATGAGAAGAAAGTGGCAAATGAAATACAATGTTGGAAAATACATGGTCATGCACTTTGGTAGTAGAAATAAATGTGCAGAATATTTTCTAAATGGTTTGTTCTGGTGCTCATGACTGTCCATGCTGACAGTATTCCAGAGTCCAATACCACACCCTCCCCCAAAAGAAATTATTTTCCTCAGATCCTCTCTGAGCCACTTACTCCTCACCTTAAAACTATGGCAGTAGTGTAACGGTTAGAGTGACACTATTACACCTTGGGGCGTCAGAGTTCAGAGTTCAGGGCCTGTTCCACACTATATCTCTAAATAAAAAATGAATGTCCTCTAGTCTAAGGCAACTCAATTTTTATTCAGGTGCAGAGTCAGGCGAAGGAGGTGGAGGAAGGTCAAAGCCACAGTCAAGTTTATTGTCATCTGCACACAATGAGTGCACAGGAATAATGAAATACTTACTTACAGCACCATCACTGGCACAGAGCATCCACGCGCAGAAACATAAATTAATTAGTCATAAATTCTAAGAAAACATAGTCAGAACAAATAAAGCCCATTTTAGTGCAAAGGGATCAAAGTGGCCGTCGTGGCAGCAGAAGGACTTAAACAGATTAGGAGAATGGGCAAGAAGGTGGCAAATGAAATACAGTACAAGCAACACACACACAAAATGCTGGTGGAACACAGCAGGCCAGGCAGCATCTATAGGAAGAAGCACAGTCGACATTTCGGGCTGAGACCCTTCGTCAGGACTAATTGAAAGGAAAGATAGTAAGAGATTTGAAAGTGGGAGGGAGAGGGGGAAATCCAAAATGATAGGAGAAGACAGGAGGGGGAGGGATGAAGCCAAGAGCTCGAAAGTTGATTGGAAAAAGGGTTACACAGCTGGAGAAGGGAAAGGATCATGGGACGGGAGGCCTAGGGAGAAAGGGGGAGGGGAGCACCAGAGGGAGATGGAGAGCAGACAAGGAGTGATTGTGAGACGGGCAGAGAGAGGAAAAAAAGGGGGGAATAATTAATAAATAAACAAATAAATAAATAAGGGATGGGGTAAGAAGGGGAGGGGGGCATTAACAGAGGCTAGAGATGTCAATGTTCATGCCATCAGGTTGGAAGCTACCAGGACGGAATATAAGGTGTTGTTCCTCCAACCTGAGTATGGCTTCATCTTGACAGTAGAGGAGGCCATGGATAGACATATCAAAATGGGAATGGGACGTGGAATTAAAATGTGTGGCCACTGGGAGATCCTGCTTTCTCTGGCGGACAGAGTGTAGGCGTTCAGCGAAACGGTCTCCCAGTCTGCGTCGGGTCTCACCAATATATAGAAGGCCACACGGGGAGCACCGGACACAGTATACCACACCAGCCGACTCACAGGTGAAGTGTCGCCTCACCTGGAAGGACTGTCTGGGGCCCTGAATGGTGGTGAGGGAGGAAGTGTAAGGGCAGGTGTAGCACTTGTTCTGCTTACAAGGATAAGTGCTTGGAGGGAGATCTGAGAGAAATACAATGTTGGGAAATGCATGGTCATGCACTTAGGTAGTAGAAATAAATGTGCAGGCTATTTTCTAAACAGGGAGAAAATCCAAAAATCTGAGAAGCAAAAGGACTTGGGAGTCCTTGTGCAGAACACCCTAAAGGTTAACCTGCAGATAGAAACATAGAAACATAGAAAACCTACAGCACAATACAGGCCCTTTAGCCCACAAAGCTGTGCCAAACTTGTCCTTACCTTAGAACTACCTAGGCTTACCCAAAGCCCTCTATTTTTCTATGCCCCATGTATCCATCCAGGAGCCTCTTAAAAGACCTTATCATTTCCGCCTGTGCCACCGCCACTGGCAGCCCATTCCACACACTCACCACTCTCTGTGTAAAAAACTTACTCCTGACGTCTCCTCTGTACCTACTTCCAAGCACCTTAAAACTATGGCCTCTCGTGCTAGCCATTTCAGCCCTGGGAAAAAGCCTCTGACTATCCACATGATCAATGCCTCTCATTATTTTGTACACCTCTATCAGGTCACCTCTCATCCTCCACTGCTCCAAGGAGAAATTGCCAAGTTCACTCAACCTATTCTCTTTCTTTCTTTCTTTCTTTTTCAATCTTTTTATTAGTATTAAAAATATTATGAACAAAATACAGTTAATATATTAATAAAGGGATTACAAACATACAAATTCCCATTACACATGAAGGAATACATAAGCAATGAATACAGTATAAATAAGTTTTCCCAAAACATGAACCATATAGTATATATATGAACAAGGTAAATCTAGATATTTCATAATATATAATATATAAAAAAAAGAAAAAAGAAAAAAATATATATGCAAAGTTACTAACCTACTAATCTAATATCTAAGGGGAAAAAAGAAAGTAAAAAAAAACTAAAAAAAAAAGAGAAAAAAAAAGGGCTGTTTATAGTATCAACCTATTCTCATAAGGCACTCTCCCCAATCCAGGCAACATCCTTGTAAATCTCCTCTGCACCCTTTCTATGGTTTCCAAGTCCTTCCTGTAGTGAGGCGACCAGAATTAAGTACAGTATTCTAAGTGTGGTCTGTGTACAGTTCTGGTCACCGAATTATAGGAAAGATGTCAACAAAATAGAGAGAGTACAGAGAAGATTTACTAGAATGTTACTAGAATCAGCACCTAAGTTACAAGGAAAGATTGAACAAGTTAGGTCTTTATTCTTTGGAGCGTAGAAGGTTGATGGGGGACTTGATAGAGGTATTTAAAATTATGAACGGGATAGATAGAGTTGACGTGGATAGGCTTTTTCCATTGAGAGTAGGGGATATTCAAACAAGAGGACATGAGTTGAGAGTTGGGGGCAAAGGTTTAAGGGTAACACGAGGGGGAATTTCTTTACTCAGAGAGTGGTAGCTGTGTGGAACGAGCTTCCAGTAGAAGTGGTAGAAGCAGGTTTGGTATTGTCATTTAAAGTAAAATTGGATAGGTATATGGACAGGAAGGGAATGGAGGGTTATGGGCTGAGTGCGGGTCAGTGGGACTAGGTGAGACTAAGCATTCGGCATGGACTAGAAGGGCCGAGATGGCCTGTTTCTGTGCTGTAATTGTTATATGGTTATATGACCAGGGTCCTATATAGCTGCAACATTACCTCTCAGCTCTTAAACTCAATCTCACGATTAATGAAGGCCAATGCACTGTATGTCTTCTTAACCACAGAGTCATCCTGCGTAGCAGCTTTGAGTGTCCTATGGACTTGGACCCCAAGATCCCTCTGATCCTCCAGACTGCCAAGAGTCTTGCCATTAATGCTATATTCTGCCATCATATTTGACCTACCAAAATGAACCACCTCAAACTTATTTGGGTTGAACTCCATCTGCCACTTCTCACCCTAGTTTTGCATTTTATCAATGTCCCGCTGTAAACTCTGACAACCCTGCACACTATCCACAACAACCCCATCTTTTGTGTCATCAGCAAATTTACTAACCGATTCCTCCACTTCCTCATCCAGATCATTTATAAAAATCACAAGGAGAAGGAGTTCCGGAACAGATCCCTGAGGCACACCACTGGTCACCAAACTCCATGCAGATTATGACCCGTCTACAATCACTCTTTGCCTTCTGTAGGCAAGCCAGTTCTGGATCCACAAAGCAATGTCCCCTTGGATCCCATGCCTCCATACTTTCTCAATAAGCCTTGCATGGGGTACCTTATCAAATGCCTTACTGAAATCCATAAACACAACATCTACTACTCTACCTTCATCAATAGTAGTCACATCCTCAAAAAATTCTACCAGGCTCGTAAGGCACAACCTGCCTTTGACAAAGCCATGCTGGCTATTCCTAATCATATTACGCCTCTCCAAATGTTCATAAAACCTGCCTCTCAGGATCTTCTCCATCAACTTACCAACCACTGAAGTAAGACTCATGGTCTATAATTTCCTAGGCTAGCCCTACTCCCTTTCTTGAATAAGGGAACAACATCCGCAACCCTCCAATCCTCTGGAACTTTTCCCATCCTCATTGATGATGCCAGAGATCATCGCTAGAGGCTCAGCAATCTCCACCCTCGCTTCCCACAGTAGCCTGGGGTACATCCCATCCGGTCCCAGTGACTTATCCAACTTGATGCTTTCCAAAAGCTCCAGCACATCCTCTTCCTTAATATCTACATGCTCAAGCTTTTTAGTCCACTGCAAGTCATCACTACAATTGCCAAGATCCTTTTCCATAGTGAATACTGAAGCAAAGTATTCATTAAGTACCTCTGCCATCTCCTCCGGCTCCATACATACTTTTCCACTGTTTCACTCGATTGGTCCTATTCTGTCACATACTTGTAGAATGCCTTGGGGTTTTCCTTAATCCTATCCGCCAAGGCCTTCTCCATGGCCCCTTCTGGCTCTGGCTCTCCTAATTTCATTCTTAAACTCCTTCCTGCTATCCTTATAATCTTCTAGATCTCTATCATTACCTAGTTTTTTGAACCTTTCATAAGCTCTTCTTTTCTTCCTGACTGGATTTACAACAGCCTTTGTACACCACAGTTCCTCTACCCTCCCATCCTTTCCCTGTCTCATTGGAATGTATCTACACAGAACCCCACGCAAATATCCCCTGAACATTTGCCTCATTTCTTCTGTACATTTCCCTGAGAACATCTGTTTCCAATTTATGCTTCCAAGTTCCTGCCTCATATTTCCCCTTACTCCAATTAAACGTTTCTCTAACTTGTCTGTTCCTATCCCTCTCCAATTGTAGAGTCAGTGGTGAGGAAGGCAAATGCAATGTTAGCATTCATTTCAAGAGGTCTAGAATACAAGAGCAGGGATGTGTTGCTGTAGCTTTCTAGGCACTGGTGAGGCCTCTCCTTGAGTATTGTGCACATTTTCAGGCTCCTCATCAAACAAAAGATGTGCTGGCATTGGAAAAAGTTCAGAAGGATGATTCTGGGAATGAAAGTGTTATCATACTTGAATATTTGATGGCTCTGGGTCTGTACTCGCTAGAATTTAGAAGGATGATGGGGAATCTCATTGAAACCTTTCGAATGTTGAAAGGCCTGGACAGAGTAGATGTGAAAATAATGTTTCCCATAGTGGAGAAGTCTAGGACAAAAGGGCACAGCTTCAGGATAGAGGGGCATCCATTTGAAACCGAGATGTAGAAAACATTTTTTCACCAGAGGGTGGTGAATTTGTGAAATTTTTTTGCCACAGCCTGCTGTATAGGCCAGGTCATTGGGTGTGTTTAAGGCAGAGCTTGTTAGGTCTTTGACAGGACATGGCATCAAAGGTTACGGGGTGAAGGCCAGGGAGTGGGGCTGAGGAGGAGGAAAAAGGATCAGGCACGATTGGCTGGTGGACCAGACTCGATGGGCCAAATGGCCTAATTCTGCTCCTATGTCTTATGGTATTCTGTCTGTTCAAAGCAGAATTGACAGTCAAGGCAGCTACATTCTCATAATTTCCATGTTTATTCAGTAAGTTATTTTTAATCAAGCAGCCTTTATTATCAAATGGAATTTCAGAGTCTATTTTCCTGAGCCATAAAAAGAATGTAATAATTGCATTCCTACATTAAATTGATTTACAATACAACAATCATGCTAGTTGGCAATTTAATCTCTTTGATTAGATATTTGATCTGACCAAACCACATTTGGTCTTGGCAGGGACAATATATTTAGCTATCAAAAAGCATTCTTATACATTAAGTTAAGCCCATCACTCCTACTGGGGCATAGACTGCTGACAGCAGCTCATTGGCCTGGACCAGTCTTTCAAGTTGTCCCCAGATGCAGCCTATCTTCAAAGATCTTTCCTCCCTGGTATGATGTCTTTGGAGCTTCTGTTGGTTTACAGGATGGGGTTGCAAGCCAGATGCCCAATCTTGTTCCTTTCACAGCTGGGCTTGCAGCTGTCCATGGTGGAGTTACCCTCATACAATAAAGTACAGAATAGGGAATCTTTGGTAGAGACGTGGAGACATATCTCCACCCCACCAACCTAGATTATGTATTAAGCCTCCATTTCCCAGTGTAACTATCAATCAAGACTTGATTGGTATATGCTAGGGTCTCCAAGTTACCATCAAATTCACAAGTTGATAGGGTGGCTAATTCAGCATATAGTGTGCCGCCCTTCATTAGTCAGGGGATTGAGTTCAAGAGCAACAGGGTAGTGTATAAAACCCTGGTTAGACCATATGTGGAATATTATGTTCAGTTCTGTTCACCTCATTAGAGGAAGGCTGTGGAAGTTTTAGAGAGAGTGTACAGGAAATTTACCAGGATGCTGCCTGTATTAGAGAGCATGTCTCAAGAGGACAGGGCGAGCGAGCTCAGGCTTTTCTCTTTGAAGCAAAGGAGGATGAGAGGTGACTTGATAGAGGCATACAAGATGATAAGAAGCATAGATAGAAAGACAGCTGGAGACCTTTTTCCCAGGTCAGAAAAGGCTAGTGCAAGGGGGCATAAGTTTAAGGTGATTGGAGGAAAGTATAAGGGGTGTGTTAGAGGTTGTTTTACATAGAGAATGCTAAGAGTGTAGAACACACTGTCAGGGATGGTGGTAGAGACAGATACATTAGTGAGATTTAAGAGACTCTTGGATAGGCACACAGTGATAGAAAAATGGAAGGCTGTGTAGAAGGGAAGGGTTAGATTGACCTCGGTGTAGCTTAAAAGGTTGGCACAACATTGTGGGCCAAAGAGGCTGCAATGTGCTGTAATGTTCTATGTTTTATGATGTTAAGTGTTACCTCTGTTTAATATGACTATAATTATAGGATAATTGAATAATTGCCTTGTACGATAAGATGGACTCTTGACCTCACAATCTACCTCATTATGATCTTGCACCTTTCTATATGCTTGCACTGCACTTGTTCTGTAATTCTAACACTTTATACTGTATTCGATTATTGTTGTAAATTGTGCTACCTCAGTGCACTGATGTGATGAATTAATGTACTTGAACAGTATGCAAGGTCAGATTCTCTCTGTACGTTGGTACATGTGACATTAATAAACCAATTTACCAGTATGAGCTATGAAACTAGAGTTTGAAGGTCCCTTCATATCTTGATTGCAGCTCAGCTCACTTTGGAACATTGTAGTTTTGATTAGAAGGTCAGTTACACAGATTATAACCACTAGTGTGATGGAGGGCCTGGCTGCTTTCCTTTGACATTATAGAATATAAAACGTGTATTAAAGACCTGTGCTGCTCAACTGGCCAAATTGTTCAAAATTCAAAGTACATTTATTATCAAAGTATGTATACCGTATACAACCTTGAAATTCATTTGCTTACATACAACCCAACAGAAACCGGTAATAAAAAAGAAGACTGTCAAACCGCAGAAAAAACAACAAATTGTGCAAGCATTAAAAATAGACAAATAACATTCAGAACTGAAGCTCATGAAAGTGAGTCCACAGCCCTGAAGCCAGTCACAGCTGATCCAGGCCACAGCCTCAGTTCAGTGCAGTGAAGAGTAAACCTCGCGGAGCAGCAAGCTGAATACTGGCCGGTCCCTCACCTCTGGCCCCGACACCCTTTTCAATCTGTCCCAGCACTTAAATCAGTGAAACCTTGGGCCATTCCTTGCACTTAGACCCGAACCCTGCCACTCTGATATGCTATTGGGCCTGGGCCCCACCGCCTTGAGCAAAGTGCTAACATTGGCTTGTTCCCTGCTCCCAGATCCGGGCCCACGCCCCGCCACCTTGATCTGGTCTGTACATGCCACGCTGCAACAGTCCTGCACATACAAAACCTCAGTAGACATCACAAAAATGCCAAATTGTACAGGCGGTTCAAAAGCTTGACTCTGAAAGGGAAGATACAGGCTATTGATTGCAGTGATAGTTTCTGAGAAAAAGTGTGAGTAATAAAGTAGTTCATAGTTGTGTTTGCTGCCAGCAAGGCGTTGCTGTGCTTCACCAGGACCATCTTAAACCAGAACATGTATACATTGTTCCCCATTATCTCTAATCTCTCACTTCGGTAGTCTGATTACCCAGCTGCTTCAAGCAGCCTTCAATTATACCAGTGCCCAAGAAGAATGTGGTAACGTACCTCAATGTCTATCATCCAGGAACACTTATACTGTGATGAAGTGCTTTGAGAAGCTGGTGATGAAAAATATCAACTCCTGCCTGAAAAGCAACTTGGATCCATTCCAATTTTCCCACCATTAACAGGTCCACAGCAGATACGCTCTCATTGGCACTTCTTTTAAACCTGGACCATCTATGCAGCAAAGATGCATACATCAGGATGCTCTTTATTAACTACAGCTCAGCATTTAATTCCATCCTCCCCTCAAAACTAATCAACAAGCTTCAAGTCCTTGGCCTTTGTACCTACTTCTGTAATTGGATCCTCAATTTCCTTTCTTGCAAACCCGAGTCAGTTTGGATTGGCGACAGCATCTCCTCCGTAATCTCCATCAGCACAGATGGACCACAAGGCTGTGTGCTTAGCCCCCTGCTTATTTGCTTTATACTTATGACTATAAGGCTAAGTACATCTCCAACACCATATCTAAGTTTTCTCATGACACCATTGTCATTGGCTAAATCAAAGGTGGTGAGGAATCAGCATATAAGAGGAAGATTGAAACTCTGGCTGAGTGGAGCCACAACAACATCTCACTCAATGTCAGCAAGACCAAAGAGCTAATTATTGACTCCAGGAGGAGGAAACCAGAAGATCATGAGCAAGTCCCCTTCGGGGGATCATAAGACCATACAACCATAAGACATAGGAGCAGAATTAGGCCATTTGGCCCATCAGGTCTGCTCCACCATTCAATCATGGTTGATCTTTTTTTCCCGCCTCAGCTCCACTCCTCAGCCTTCTCCCCATAACCTTTGATGCTGTGGCCAATCAAGAACCTTTCAAGCTCTGCCTTGAATACACCCAATGACCTGGCCTCCACAGCTGCCTGTGGTAATAAGTTCCACAATTCACCACCCTCTGGTGAAATAAATCCCCCCAGATCTCTGTTTTAAATGGATGCCCCCCTATCATGAGGCTGTGAAATCTTGTCCTAGACCACGGGAAACATCCTTTCCACATCTACTCTGTCTAGGCCTTTCAACATTCGAAAGGTCTCAATGAGAAACTCCATCATCCTTCTAAATTCCAGTGAGACCCAGAGGTCTGTACTCGCTCGTATAGGAACCCTTTCATTCCCAGAGTCATCCTTGTGAACCTTCTCTCAATACCAGCAAATCTCTTCTTCAATGAGGAGCCCAAAATTGTTCATGATACTCAAGGTGTGGCCTCACCAGTGCCTTATGAAGTTTCAGCATCACATCCCTGCTCTTGTATTCTAGATTTCTTGAATTTAACACTAACATTGCATTTGCCTTCCTCACCACTGACTCAACCTGCAAGTTAACCTCCCATGTTCTGCACAAGAACTCCCAAGTTACTTTGCATGGCAGATTTTCGATTTTCTCCCCATTTAGAAAATAGTCTTCACATTTATTTCTACTATCAAAGTGCATGACCATGCATTTTCCAACATTGTATTTCATTTGCCACTCTCTTGCCCATTCTCCTAATCTGTTCAAGTCCTTCTGCGGTTTACCCATTTCCTTAACACTACTGGTCCCTCCACCAATCTTATCATCTGCAAGCTTGGTAACAAAGCCATCATCTAATTCATTGATATACAGCATAAAAGGAAGTGGTCGCAGCACTGCACCTGTAGAACATCATCCACCGCATCCCCTTTATCTATCCTATTTGTAATCCTTCAAAGAATTCTAACAGGTTTGTCAGGCAGGAATTTCCCTGAAGGAAACCATGCTGACTTTGTCCTATCTTGTCCTGTGTCACCAAGTACTCCATAGCCTCATCCTTTACAATTGACTCTAACATCTTCCCAACCACCAGGATCAGGCTAGCTGGTCTATAATTTCCTTTCTGCTGCCTTCCTCCTTTCTTAAAGAGTGGAGTGACATTTGCAATTTTCCTGTCATCTGGCACCATACCAGAGTCCAATGATTTTTTTTGAAAGATCATTACTAATGCCTCCACAATCTCAACCGCTACTTCTTTCAGAACCCTAGGGTGCAGTTCATCTGGCCCGGATGACTTATGTATCCTTAGGTCTTTCAGATTTTTGAGCACCTCTCCTTTGTACTAATAACTGCACTCACTTCTCTTTCCCCTTAGCTTTCAACATCTGTGTCCTCCACAATGAAGACTGATGCAAAATACTCACTTAATTCATCTGCCATCTCCTTGTCCCCCATTATTATTTCTCCACCTTCATTTTCTAGCAGTCCTATATCCACTAATTTCTCTTTTATTTTTACATTCTTAAGAAAGTATTTACCATCCACTTTGATATTGTTTGTTAGCTTGCTTTCATATTTCATCTTTTCCTTCCTAATGATTCTTTTAGTTGCTCTCTTTAGTTTTTTTAAAACTTCCCAATCCTCTGTTTTACCAATAATTTTTGCTTTGTTATATGCCCTCTCTTTAAGTTTTACATTACCTTTGACTTCCCTTGCCAGCCATAGCTGTACTATTTTGCCATTTGAGTATTTCCTTGTGTTTGGAATACATGTATTCTGCACCTTCTTCATTTTTCCCAGATACTCAGACCATTGCTGCTCTGTTGTCATCCCTGCCAACAGCTCTTTCCAATTTACTTTGGCCAACTGCTCTCTCATACCACTGTAATTCCACTGAAATACTGCTATATCAGACTTTACTTTCTCCCTATCAAATTTCAAGTTGAATTCAATCATATAGTGATCACTGAATTGAATAGAATAGAATTGACTTCATTTGTTACATCCTTCACGTATCTGAGGAGTGAAAATCTTTACATTACATCACCATCTAAATGTGCAATGTGTAATCATAGTAATTTATAATAATTTGTAATAAATAAAACAGTCAATGTAATATAGAATACACTCATATCAGCGTGAGTTCATCAGTCTGATGGCCTGGTGGAAGAAGCTGTCCTGAGCCTGTTGGTCCTGGCTTTTATGCTGCGGCACTGTTTCCCAATGGTAGCAGCTGGAACAGTTTGTGGTTGGGATGGCTTGGTCCCCAATGGCCCTTTTTATACATCTGTCTTTGTAAATGTCCTGAATCGTGGGAAGTTCACATCTACAGATGCGCTGGGCTGTCCGCACCACTCTCTGCAGAGTCCTGCGATTAAAGGGGGTACAGTTCCCATACCAGGCAGTGATGCAGCCAGTCAGATGCTCTCAATTGTGCCCTTGTAGGAAGTTCTTAGGATTTGGGGACCCATACCAAACTTCCTCAACCGTCTGAGGTGAAAGAGGCGCTGTTGTGCCCTTTTCCACCACACAGGTGGTGTTTACAGACCAAGTGGGGTCCTCAGTGATGTGGATGCCGACGAACTTGAAGCTGTTTACCCTCTCGGCCCTAGATCCATTAATGTCAATAGGGATTGACGGTAGAAGTGGTAGAGGCAGGTTCGATATTGTCATTTAAAGTAAAATTGGATAGGTATATGGACAGGAAAGGAATGGAGGGTTATGGGCTGAGTGCAGGTCAGTGGGACTAGGTGAGAGTAGATAGATAGATAGATAGATAGATACTTTATTCATCCCCATGGGGAAATTCAACTTTTTTTCCAATGTCCCATACACTTGTTGTAGCAAAACTAATTACATACAATACTTAACTCAGTAAAAAAATATGATATGCATCTAAATCACCGTCTCAAAAAGCATTAATAATAGCTTTTAAAAAGTTCTTAAGTCCTGGCGGTAGAATTGTAAAGCCTAATGGCATTGGGGAGTATTGACCTCTTCATCCTGTCTGAGGAGCATTGCATCGATAGTAACCTGTCACTGAAACTGCTTCTCTGTCTCTGGATGGTGCTATGTAGAGGATGTTCAGAGTTATCCATAATTGACCGTAGCCTACTCAGCGCCCTTCGCTCAGCTACCGATGTTAAACTCTCCAGTACTTTGCCCACGACAGAGCCCGCCTTCCTTACCAGCTTATTAAGACGTGAGGCGTCCCTCTTCTTAATGCTTCCTCCCCAACACGCCACCACAAAGAAGAGGGCGCTCTCCACAACTGACCTATAGAACATCTTCAGCATCTCACTACAGACATTGAATGATGCCAACCTTCTTAGGAAGTACATTCGACTCTGTGCCTTCCTGCACAAGGCATCTGTGTTGGCAGTCCAGTCAAGCTTCTCGTCTAACTGTACTCCCAGATACTTGTAGGTCTTAACCTGCTCCACACGTTCTCCATTAATGATCACTGGCTCCATATGGGGCCTAGATCTCCTAAAGTCCACCACCATCTCCTTGGTCTTGGTGATATTGAGACGCAGGTAGTTTGAGTTGCACCATATCACAAAGTCCTGTATCAGTTTCCTATACTCCTCCTCCTGTCCATTCCTGACACACCCCACTATGGCCGTGTCATCAGCGAACTTCTGCACATGGCAGGACTCTGAGTTATATTGGAAGTCTGATGTGTACAGGGTGAACAGGACCGGAGAGAGTACGGTTCCCTGCGGCGCCCCTGTGCTGCTGACCACCGTGTCAGACCTACAGTCTCCCAACCGCACATACTGAGGTCTATCTGTCAAGTAGTCCACTATCCAATCCACCATGTGAGAGTCTACTCCCATCTCCGTTAGTTTGTGCCTTAAGATCTTGGGCTGGATGGTGTTAAAGGCACTAGAGAAGTCAAGGAATGTAATCCTCACAGCACAACTGACCCCCTCTAGGTGAGAGAGTGATTTGTGCAGCAAATACGTGATAGCATCCTCCACTCCCACCTTCTCCTTATATGCAAACTGAAGAGGATCCTGGGCGTGCCTGGTTTGTGGCCTCAGATTCTGTATTATCAGCCGCTCCATGGTCTTCATCACGTGCGACGTCAAGGCAACAGGTATGAAGTCATTCAACTCCTTTGGTTGTGGTTTCTTCGGTACCGGGACAATACAGGATGTCTTCCACTGTCTGGGTACTCTTCTCTGCTCCAGGCTCATGTTGAAGATGCGCTGTAGTGGTTCTCCCAGCTCAGTAGCACAGGCCCTCAGTAATCGTGGGGAAACTCCATCCGGTCCAGCCGCCTTGCTGGTACAGATCTTCCTCAGTTGACCTTCCACCTGTGCAGCCGTAATCCTGGGCGTGGGCAAGGTCTCCTGTGAGTGGCTATTTTCCTGTGAGGGAAGTAAGCCTGGTGTGGATTTCTGCGGTGAGGATGAGATTGAGCTGTCGAACCTGTTGAAGAAGTTGTTCAGCTGGTTCACTTTCTCCACATCTCCACTTATGTTCGCCCTCCGCTTTGCACCGCATCCGGTGATGATCTTCATCCCATCCCACACCTCCTTCATGCTTTTTTTCTGCAGCTTTAGTTCTAGCTTCCTCCTATACTGCTCCTTTGCCCCCCTCATCTGTACTCTGAGTTCCTTCTGAACTCTTTTAAGCTCCAACCGATCACCATCTTTAAAGGCCCTCTTCTTCTGGTTTAGGAGGCCTTTGATGTGACTAGTGATCCAGGGCTTATTATTGGGATAACAGCGAACAGTTCTAACAGGGACAACTGCATCCACACAAAAGTTAATATAGTCCGTTGTGCATTCAGTGACCTCCTCAACGCCCCCACAGAGCCCCCCTTGCAGTACATCCCAGTTAGTAGTACCGAAGCAGTCTCTCAGGGCCTGTTCAGCTTCAGGAGTCCACTTCCTAAAAGAGCATGTGGTAGTGGGATGCCTCATCACAATTGATTTATATCTAGGCTGTAACAAAACCAGGTTGTGATCAGCTTTCCCCAATGAAGGCAGTGGGGATGCACTATATGCCTCCTCTACGTTTGCATACAGTAGGTCAATAGTCCTATTACCCCTGGAGTAGGCATTCAGCACAGACTAGAAGGGCCAAGATGGCCTGTTTCCGTGCTGTAATTGTTATATGGTTATATGGTTATACGTTTGTATATGGGTTAGCCCATCTCCATTCCTCCTGTAATCCACAACCAGCTCCTTTGTTTTTGCGACACTGTGGGAGAGGTTGTTCCCTTGACCGCACTGTATCAGAGAGATGACTTCTTCCCTGTAGGCTATCTCGTTATTGTTTGAGATAAGGCCAATCAATGTAGTGTCGTCGGCAAATTTAATTAGCAGATTAGAGCTGTGGGTGGTGATACTGTCATGGGTATACAGGGAGTAAAGGAGGGGACTCAGTACACAGCCCTGAGGGGCTCCTGTATTGAGAGTCAGAGTGTTGGAGGTGAGGGAGTCCATTCCTTAGTCCAAAACAGCATTCTCACATAAGCATCCTTCTTCTCCAGATGTGTAAGGACAGTATATAGAGCAGTGGCTATTGCATCATCTGTCGATTGGTTGTGTTGGTAGGTGAATTGTAGGGGGTCCAGTTTGGGTGGTAGCAAGCTGCTGATGTAATCCTTGACCAGTCTCTCAAAGCACTTCCTTATTATTGAGGTGAATGCGACAAGACACCAGTCGTTCAGGCATGTTACCTTGGTCTTTTTTGGTACAGGGACAGTGATGGATAATTTGAAGCAGGTGGGTGATCTACACTGGGAGAGGGAGAGATTAAAACTGTCTGTAAACACACCTGCCAGTTGTGCTGCGCATATCCTGAGTACCCGCCCTGGGATGCCATCCGGTCCCGTAGCCTTGCGACAGTTCACTCGTTGGAAACATCTATGTACCTCAGCCTCAGAGATGCCCAGGTTACAGATTGTAGCAGCGGCTTTTCTTGAAGGCTCAGAGTTAGCGACATCGAACTTTCTTTTACCTTAAGCTCCCTCATCACCTTTGGTTCATCACATAACACCCAATCCAGTCAGCTTATCCCCTAGTAGGCTGAACAAAAAACTGTTCTAAAAGTCATCTCATAGGAATTCAACAAACTCACTCTCTTGACATCCATTCCTAACGTGATTTTTTCAATTGAACTGCATGTTGAATTCTCCCATGACTATCATAACATTGCCCTTTTGATACTCCTTTTCTATTTCCTGTTGTAATCTGTGGTCCACATCCCAGCTATTCTTGGGAGGCCTGTGCATGACTGCCATCAGTGTCCTTTTACCCTTGCAGTTTCTTAACTCAGCCCCTAACGATTTAACACTTTCAGATCCTATGTCACATCTTTCTACTGATTTGATGCCATTCTTTACCAGTAGAGCCACGCCATCCCGTCTGCCTACCTTCCTATCCCTCTGATACAATATGTAACCTTGTACATTCAACTCCTAACTACAACCATTCTCCAGCCACAATTTAGTGTTGGCAACAACATTATACCTGACAATCTATAATAGTGCAACAAGATCATCTACCTTATTTCCTATACTCCGTGCACTGAGGCATAACACTTTCATTATTGTATTTGCTACCTTTTTTGATTCTGCATCCTTAATGTACTGATACCTAACCCACTTTCTGTAATTTTGTCCTATCATCTCTTTTTAGGACCTATTTGCTTTTCCTTCCTATGTCATTGGTACCAATACGTACCAGGACATCTGGCTGCTCTCCTTCCCACTCCAAAATGCTGTGGACATGATCCAAGATAACCCTGACCCTGGCACCCGAGAGGCAATATGCTATCCAGGTGTCCCATTCATGTCCACAGAAATTCCTGTCTATTCCTATAACTATTGAGTCCCCTATCACTACCAATCTTCTCTTCTCCCACATTTCCTTCTGCACCGCAGACCTATGCTCAATGCCAGTAACCTGTTCTCTGTGGCATTCCCTGGGAGGTCATTCCTCACAATAGTATCCAAAGCAGAGGTGGAGAGGGTCAGCAACTTTAAATTCCTTGGTGGTTTTAGGGGATCTTTCCTGGGTCCAGTACATAAGTGCCATTACAAAGAAAGCATGTTAGCACCTTTACTTTCTTAAAAGTTTGCAAAGAATTGACACATCATCCAAAACATTGACAAACTTCTACAGATTTTGGCGTAGAGTATTGACTGGTTGTATCATGGCCTGGTATGGAAACACCAATACCCTTGAACAGAAAACCCTACAAAAAGTAGTGGATACGGCCTAGTCCATCACAGGTAAAGCTCTCACCATGATTGAGCACACCTGCATAGAGCGCTGTCGCAGGACACCAGCATCTATCATCAAGGACCCCCAACGTCCAGGCCCTGCTTTCTTCTCTCTGCTGCCATCGGGAAGAATGTACAGGAGCCTCAGAACCCACACCATCAGGTTCAGGAACAGTTATTAACCCTCAACCATCAGGCTCTTGAACCAAATAGGATAACTTCACTCAACTTCACATGCCCCATATTTGAAATGTTCCCACAACCCATGGACTCACTTTCAATTACTTTTCATCTCATGTTCTTGATATTTATTATTTATTATTATTAATATTTTTCCTTTCTTTTTGTATTTGCACAGTTTGCTATCTTTTGCACATTGGTTGTTTTTCCATCCTGTTGGATGCAGTCTTTCATTGATTCTATTGTGTTTCTTGTACTTATTGTGAATGCCTGTTAGAAAATGAATTTCAGGGTTGGATATGGTGACATAGATGTACTTTGGTCATAAATTTACTTTGAACTTCCAACTTTGAAAAACAGAAACACTCAGAGGATCAGGCAACATATGTGGACAGTGAAGCAAAGTTTGGATCATATCAACTAGATATTCTTATCATATGTACTTCAAAACAAAGAGTGAAATGTATTGTTTTTTGTCAGCAACCAACACAGTCTGAAGATGTGTTAGGGCAGCCTTAAATGTCACCATGCAAGTGTCGTCAGAAATTCTATTGTATTTGGACCATAAGACCATAAGACTTAGGAGCAGAATTAGGCCATCTGGCCCATCGAGACTGCTCCACCATTCAATCATGGCTGATCCTTTTTTCTATCTCCCTCTCAACCCCAGTTCCCGGCCTTCTTTCCGTAACCTTTGATGCCATGTCCAATCAAGGACCTATCAATCTCTGCCTTAAATACATCCAACAACCTGGCCTCCACAGCTGCATGTGGCAACGAATTCCACAAATTCACCAGCCTTTGACGAAAGAAATTTCTCCACATCTCTGTTTGGAAAGGGCGCCCCTCTATCCTGAGACTATGCCCTCTTGTCTTAGACTCTCCCACCATGGGAAACATCCTTTCCGCATCTACTCTGTCTAGGACTTTCAACATTCGAAAGATTTCAATGAGATCCCCCCACATCCTTCTAAATTCCAGCGAGTACAGACCCAGAGCCATCTAATATTCCTCATATGATAACCTTTTCATTCCTGGAATCATCCTTGTGAATCTCTTCTCGACCCTCTCCAATGCCAGCACATCTTTTCTAAGATGAGGGGCCTAAAACTGTTCACAATACTCAAGGTGAGGCCTCACCACTGCCTTATAAAATTTCTTAATTTTCCTGTAGATACCTGCAAGAAAATGAATCTCAAAGTAATTTGTGGTAACATTTACGTACTTTGATAATAAATTTTACTTTGCCTTTGGTTGCTTATGGCAAGCAGTAAGTAATCATTCTGTCACTAACCCCTACATTAGTCTCATTTCATTCTCCCCGCATTCCCATCAATCTACCCTGCCATACCCCTGGATTCTCACTCCAACTTACACACTGACTTGGCTTCCCTATGGGATGTGGGAGGAAATTGGAGAATGCATCTGGTCACAGGGAGAACATGAAAACTCCACACACACAACAGCCAAAGTTAGGATTAAATCTGTATGATGGGATCTGTGAGGTTGTAGCAGATGTACTGTGGCACTAGTGTTGAACTTCCAGCAGCTGCCATATTCTGCCTTGCCTAATATTGGCTAATATTAAACCCAGTCTTGTATCACTCATATGAAGTGTCTTGGTGCTTCTTCTTATGTTAAAGATGCAATATAAATGGGAGTTGTGGTTTCTATTTTGAAAGGGAAATGGTGAATGCAATCAGACCACCTAAAGAGGAAAAGCTTTTAATCTTATAGAATATAGGAATTAAAATATACTGTAGATCACTATATCACAGACCAGGCCCTTAGGTCCACTGTGCTGTGCCAATCTTTTAACCTTCTCTAAGATCAATCTAACCCTTCCCTCCCACATAGGCCTCCATTTTGCTGGACAAGCAAAAATATCAGGTTGCTCAACCTATTAGACTGAATTAAAATCATGGATAAAAGGAATGCCATCTTAAAGCAGAACAAAAATAGATAACTCCATTTGACTGAGGATGTAGAAACCAGGCATTGTTTCAAATGGTAAATCTCTGAAAGGTATTGTTTTTTTTAACAAAAACGGCCATCTTAGATATGCATTTGGGTGTGTATCTAAGAGTTTCTTAAGTTTCCCTAATGTATCTGCCTGTACCAATACCCCTAGCAGTGCATTCCACTGTTGTGTTGGGCGCAAACCCAAATGCAGGGCACAGGCACGGAGATTGAGTTCGGATGCTTACACGGGTGTAAACGCAGAACAGCAAACAAGGGGGATCTTGACACGGAGCCCTGATATGGAGCCTTGACACGGAGTCTTGACTCAGAGAGGCAGAGTCTCATAGGTAAACCTTGAAACTGGAGCTAAACTTAGAACAAACGGTTCTAAGTGGTCGGGGAACGTAGCTACCTCACAGGAAAAAGACCAACGAACTGGCGACTAATTGTTGTGATGCCGGAGTTCTTATACTACAGTTCTAGATGGAAACCAGGTGTGCTGTCATCAAAGTGAATTAGAAGTAATTGGGAAATAAACTGTCAGAGTCATGGCACAATCAACGGAAATTAGGAGCAAGATAGGGAATAAACGATCGGGACCATGACATCCACACACCCACTACTCTCTATGTACAACACCTACCTCTGACATTCCCTTGTATCTGTGTAAATACAGATAAGAAATAAATAGCAATAAATAATAAGCATGAAATAACAAGATAAAAGAGTCCTTAAATGAGTGTAGCTATTCCCTTTTGTTCAAGACCCTGATGGTTGAGGGGTAGTAACTGTTCTTGAACTTGGTAGTGTGAGCCCTGAAGCGCCTGTACCTTCTACCTGATGGCAGCAGTGAGAAAAGAGCATGGCCTGTGTGGTGAGGATCTTTGATGACAGATGCTGCTTTTCTATGGCAACATTTCATGTAGACGTGCTCAATGGTTAGAAGGGTTTTACCCATGATGTGCTGAGCCAAATTCACTACTTTTGTAGAAGTTTCCACTCAAAGTCATCGGTGTTATCATACCAGGCTGTAATGTGGCCAGCAGCACACTTTCCACCACACATCTGTACATATTTGGCAAGATTTTTGTTGATATGCCAAATCTCTGAAGACTCCTGAGGAAGTAGAGGCACTGTTGTGCTTTCTTCCTAATTATATGTATATGATGGGTCCAGGTCAGGTCCTCTGAGATGGTGACACCCAGGAATTTAAAGTTACTGACCCCCCTCCACCTCTGATCCTCCAATGATTACTGGCTCATGGACCTCTGGTTTCCCTCTCCTAAAGTCTACAATCAGTCCCTTGGACTTATTGGCACTGAGTGAGAAGTTGTTGTTATTACACCACTCAGCCAAGTTTTTAATCTCCCTCTTGTATGCTGATTAATCCCCACCTTTGATACAGCCCACAACAGTAGTGTCATCACCAAACTTGTATATGGTGTTGGAGCTGTACTTAGCCACGCAGTCGTAGGTGTAAAGCAAGTAGAGCAGGGTGCTAAGTACACATCCCTGCAGTGCTTTTGTACTGATGGAGACTGTAGAGGAGATGTTTTTTGCCAATCTGATCTACCAGTGAGGAAATCTGGGATCCAGTTGCACAAGGGGTATTAAGTCCCAGGTCTTATATGTTACTGATTTGTTTTGAGGAGATGATAGTGTTAAATGCCAAGCTGTAATTAATAAAGAGCATTCCAATGTATGCATCTTTGCTGTCCAGATGTTCCAGGGTTAAGTAAAGAGCCAATGAGATAGCATCTGCTCTAGACCTGTTGCTTTGGTAGGTGAACTAGAGTGGATCCAATTTGGCACTCAGACAGGAGCTGATATGCTTCAACACCAGGCTCTTAAAATACTTCATCACTGTCGATGTAAGTGCCATTGGGCGCTAATCATTTAGACTGGTTCCCATGCTCTTCATGGGCACTAGTACGATTGAAATCTGCTTAAAGCAGGTGAAGCAAGAGGTTGAAGATATCCATGAATGCACCATCCAGTTAGTCAGCACAGGTCTTCAGTACTCAGCCAGGTACTCTGTCCGGACCCGATGCTTTCCTTGGATTCATTCACTTGAAGGCATCCTGGGACATCAGGAATCATGAGTCTGCGTGATGGTTCCTCCCTGTTCCAGTGATCAAAGCGAACATAGAAGGCATTGGGCTCATCTGGAGGTGAAGTTCTGTTGTCCCCTATGTCGCAAGATTGAACTTTGTAGGAGGTTATGGCATTCAAACCCTGCCACGGCTGTCAAGCATCCCTCGTTGATTCCAGTCTAGTCCAGAACCTCAACTACTCCTAAGAGATGGATTTCCAGAGATTATACCTGCATCTCTTGAAGCATTCTTGATTTCCAAACCTCTGATCTGACTCTCAGCAGTTTCCAAATTTCATTTCTCATCTAGGGCTTCTGATGGAGAAAACACGGAACAATTTTGTGGGGACACACTCAACTACAGCTGTTTTAATAAAGTCTGTAACAGCCCTGATGTAGTCATTCAAGTCCTCAGATGAGTTCTTAAGCATGGCCTAGTCCACTAACTCAAGGCAATCCCATAACCATTCCTCTGCCTCCTGCAACCACCCCTTGGTTGTCTTGATCTCTGGAGCCTTGCTCTTTAGGCTCTGTTTATATGCAGTTAGTAGGAGTATGGCCAAATGATCCAACTTGCTAAAATACAGTCTCAGAAAAATGCAGTAATAATCACCGTAACATAATACCCTCTTATATCAGACAATTCTGCCCTCAGAAAAATATTCTGACTCTTTATTCTATCTCTGCTTCTTATTATCTGCACTAGAAAATGTGGTTTGAAAATAATAATGGGGGACAAAGCGATGGCAGATGAACTAAATGAGTATTTTTCATCAGTCTTTACTGTGGAAGTCACTAGATAGATAGATAGATAGATAGATAGATAGATAGATAGATACTTTATTCATCCCCAAGGGGAAATTCAATGTTCCTCCAGTATGATATCACATAAACACAAGACAGACCAAGACTAACTGACCAAAAAAACCACATAATTATAACATACAGTTACAACAGTGCAAAGCAATACCATAATTTGATAAGAGCAGACCATGGGCACGGTAAAAAAAAGTCTCAAAGTCCCAGATAGCCCATCATCTCACGCAGATGGCAGAAGGAAGAAACCTCCAACGTGGCAAAACTTCCCGATGCAGCCTCTGGAAGCACCCGAGCACAGCCAACTGTGAGTCCGTCCGAAAACTTCCGACAACTTCGTGCCTCCGACCAGCCCTCCGACACCGAGCACCGAGCACCATCTCTGCCGAGTGCTTCAACCCCGGCTCCGGCCACCAAGCAACAGGCAAAGCCGAGGATTCGGGGCCTTCCTCTCTGGAGATCTCTCCGATCGCTCAGTAGCAGCGTCAGCAGCACAGGCATGTCAGAAGTTTCGCCAGATGTTCCTCCGTGCTTCACACATCCGTCTCAATCAAATCAGGATTGTGCACGGCCCCTACTTACAGATAACGGATATTCCTTACTGGAGTGGCCGCTGCGCCCTGCGTCGTCGCGCCGCCATCTTGATGACTAGCAGCATGCCAGACGATGAAGGGTGTGAGGGAAGAGAAATGAGTGCAGTTACTATTATAAGGAAGAAGGTGCTCAAAAAGCTGAAAGACCTGAGGGTACATAAGTCACCTGGACCAGATGAACTGCACCCTAGGGTTCTGAAAAAGGTAACGTTAGAGATTGCAGAGGCATTAGTACTGATCTTTCAAAAATCATTGGATTCTGGCATGGTGCCAGAGGACTGAAAAATTGCAAATGTCACTCCACTCCTTAAGAAAGGAGGAAGACAGCAGAAAGGAAATGATAGACCAGTTACCCTGATCTCAGTGGCTGGGAAGATGGTGGATTCAATTGTTAAGAATGAGGTTATGGAGTACTTCGTACACAGGACAAGATAGGACAAAGTCAGCATGGTTTCCTTAAGGGAAATCTTGCTTGATGAACCTGGGGGAATTCTTTGAGGAGATTACAAGTAGGATAGATAAAGGAGATACAGTGGATGTTGTATATTTGGACTTTCAGAAGGCCTTTGACAAAGTGCCACACAAGAGGTGGCTTACCAAGTTAAGAGCTCATGGTATTACAAGAAAGTTATTGGCATGGTTAGCAATGGCTGATTGGAAGGAGGCAACGAGAGGAATAAAAGGATTCTTTTCTGGTTGGCTGCCAGTGACTGGTGGTGTTCTGCAGGAGTTGGTGTTAGGACCACTTATTTTAATACTGTATATCAATGATTTAGATGATGAAATAGATGGCTTTGTTGCCAAAAAATGAAGATAGGTGGAGGGACAGGTTGTGTTGAGGAAACAGGTAGGGTGTAGAAGGACTTAGACATATTAGGATAATGGGCAAGGAAGTGGCATATGAAATACGTGTTAGAAAATGCATGGTCATGTACTTTGGTAGTAGAAATAAATGTGCAGACTATTTTCTAAACAAGGCGAAAATCCAAAAATCTGAGATGCAAAGGGACTTGGGAGTCCTTGCACAGAACACCCTAAAGGTTAACTTGCAGGTTGAGTTGGTGGTAGAAAGGTAAATGCAATGTTAGCATTCATTTCAAGAGATCTAGAGTACAAGAGCAGGGATGTGATGCTGAGGCTTTATAAGGCACTGGCGAGGCCTCACCTTGCACATTGTGAACTGTTTTGAGCTTCTCATCTAAGAAAAGGTGTGCTGGCATTGTTTGTGCAACCTATTCTCATAAGACCTGCTTTCCAATCCAAGCAGGATGCTAGTGAATCTTTTCTGCATCCTCTCTAAAGCTTCCACATCCTTCCTATAAAGAATTGACCACAACTGAGCATAGTTTGTGGCTATTGGAATGAGATTCTTAAAACACTGCAGTGATACATGGATTACTGAGAACAAAGAAAATGTTTACAGTACTATGTGGGGCCCAAGGATTGTGTAGTATCATGGGATCATTTACCTAAACATTGTGCAACTTCTAACTTCTCATTTTAAAGAGAGCATTGTTGACAATCAGCTACGTCTCACCACTACACATCTGACTTGCAAAAAATTACACCAGCAATCCGATCAAATAGCATTGCCAATTAAAATCTCTTTGTAAATCATTGCCATAACAATATATAAACCAGATGTTCATAGTTTTCCTGAGTGCCGTGATAGTTACACCATGCAGTTCTCTATGCTGAGAATGAACTTGGCGGACTATCAGGTTGCTATTCAGAAGAAGTTTGTTTCAGGTCTTTGGTTTGAAATTACAAATAGATTCTTTCAGTGTTATATAACTGCCTGTAAGTTTGAACAATATTTTTGCAACTTCTTCTCATTTGTCTCCCCAACCTCCTCCCTCCTCCTACACAATCCTTTTCATGGCATTACACAAATAAAAACTCTCCCTCTGCAATGCTGACTGCTGTAGACAAGCTAGACAATCATGCTTAAGCATACATCATATTTTAAGCCAAGATCTAAATACTGTCAAGGCTGGGAAAGCTGAATGGAGAACAGTGGAGTCAGAATCAGGTTTAATAGACCTTACACAGTGAACAGTGAGGCACTGAGGAGTGTGGTGGGAATACAGATCCATAATTCAATGAAGGTGGCGCCATAGATAGATATGGTTGTTAAAGGAGCTTTTGGCACATTGGCCTTCAAAATCTATGTATTGAGTACAGGAGTTGAGATATGATGTTGAAATTGTATAAAATGTCAGTGAGGTCTAATGTGGAGTATTGTGTCCAGTTTTGTTCACCTACTACAGGAAATTTTTAAATAAGATTGAAAGAGTGCAGAGAAAATTTACAACAATGTTGCCAGGCCATAAGGACTTGAGATATATGGAAAGATTTAATAGATTAGAACTATATTCACTAGAATGCAGAAGAATGAGAGGAGATTTGATAGAGGTATACAAAATTATGAGGTGTATTGATAGGGTAAATGCAAGCAGGCTTTTCCCACTGAGGTTGGGTGAGACTAAACTAGAAGTCATGGGTTAAGGGTGAAAGGTGAACTGTTTAAGGGGAAAATGAAGGGGTGCCTCTTCACTCTAAGTGAGGTGAGAGTGCGGAATGAGCTGCCAGTGGAAGTGGTAGATTCATTTATTGACATACAGCATGGAATAGGCCCTTTCAGCCATTCGAGCTGCCCAGTCCAGCAAACCTCCAATTTAATCCTAGCCTAATCACTGGACAATTTGCAGTGACCAATTAACCTACCAAATGATGTGTGAGAGGAAACTTGTGCAGGCATAGGGAGAATGTACAAACTCCTTTTAGGCAGTGATGAAATTGAACCCAGGTCACCTGTACTGTAAAGCATTGTGCTAACCACCACGCTACCATGCTGCCCCTGTGGGTTTGATTTCAACATTCAAGAGAATTTGGATAGTTATATGAATGGGAAGGGTATGAAGATCCACAGTTTAATAATAATAATAATGATAATAATAACAATAAAAACTTTATTGATCCCAAGTGGGAAATTCTTTTGTTACAGCGGCAACATTTAAAACACACTAAGCAGTGTGCAGACTTAACTAATAATAAAGTAAAGAATAATAATATACACAATAATAATTTACTAATGTGCAATACTGTGCAATAATAATGAATGAAATAATAAAACAAAGACTATTGTACCATGATGTGTGTCTCCTGTCACACAGAGATGAATTGTTGTATATGCTTATTGCATTTGGTAAGAAAGATTTTCGTAACAGCAGAGATCTTGTGACAGCAAAGCTAATAAGTCTGTTCAAAAGGGTGCTCCAATGTTTATTCAGTAGAACATGGAGAGGATGGGTCAGATTGTCCCTAATGGATAACAGTCTGTTTAGTGACCTCCTCTCTGATACTAACTCAAAAGTGTCCGGGTTGTAGCCAAGGCCTTTTTGATGAGTTTATTTATTCACAGGCACCGATGCTGCTCCTCCAATGTAAAGGCACAAAGAAGACTGCACTCGCTACAACAGACTGGTAAAAGATCTCCAACATCCTGCTGCACACGTTGAAGGATCTCAGCTTCCTTAGAAAATAGAATCTGGTCATCCCTTTCTGGTAATCAGCCTTGGTGCTGGTTTTCCAGTCAATTCTGTTGTCTAGGTGAACTCCCAAGTATTGGTACTCTTCCACCAACCCAACATCTTCTCCCAGAATGTACACAGGACTCATCACAGTCCTCTTCCTCCTAAAATCAATCACCATCTCCCTAGTTTTGGCCACATTCAGGAGCAGGCGACTCCTTCCACACCACTCCACAAACTTGTCCACCAGTCCTCTGTTCTCCGACTCCTGCCCATCTCTGATACATCCAACCACCACAGAGTCATCAGAAAACTTCTGCAAGTGACAAGACTCAGATCTGTACTGACAGTCTGAACATAAACTGAAACAGAGAAAAGTTAGTCTTTTGTAGTGCTCTAGTGCCACTCACCACTATCTCAGACAGAGAACTACCCAGACGTACAGACTGGGGTCTATCTGTCAGATAGTCAGTAATCCAGGAAATAGTGGATTTGTCCACACCTATCCTTTGCAGCTTCTCACTCAGAAGAAGTGGCTGGATTGTATTGAAGGCACTGGAGAAATCAAAAAATGTAATTCTCACAATGCCACCAGCATCATCCAGGTGGGAGTGAGATCTCTGCAACAGGTAGATGATGGCATCGTCCACTCCCACAAGAGGTTGGTAGGCAAACTGTAGAGAGTCCAATGAAGATCTCACCTGCAGTCCAAGGTAAGTCAGGACCAGCCTCTCCGGGACCTTCATTACATGAGATGTGATGGTAATTGGTCTGTAGTCATTAAGTTCTGATGAAGTCACCTTCTTTGGTACATGAACCAAGCAAGTTCAATGGGATTAGGCAGAATATTTTAAAAGCTACAAATTACAATAAGAAATATATACTGTATACACAAATAGTGAGTTAGTATTCATGGGTCCATTGTCCATTCAAAATCTGATGGCCGAGAGGAAGAAGCTGTTCCTGAAATGTTGTGTATCTTCAGGCCCCTGTATCTCTACCTTGATGGTAGCAATGAGAAGGGAGCATGTCCTGGGTGATGGGGGTCCTTAATGATGGATGCTGTCTTTTTGAGGTATCGCCTTTTGAAGATGTCCTGGATGCTGGGAAGATCAGTGCCCATGATGAAGCTAGCTGAGTTTACAACTTTCTGCAGCTTTTTCCGATCCTGTGCAGTAGCTCCTCCATTCCAGTTAGAAGGCTGTCCACAGTGCATCTATCGAAATTTATGAGACTCTTTGGTGACATACCAAAATGAAATCTAGAGAGAGAGAGAGAGAGAGAGAGAAATGCAATTAATAATTTGGGTTGATTAGCCAGTGAATAGAGGTAATTTGATTCAGTTTAAGATTTATTTATTAAATGTACATTGAAACACAATGAAATGCATCATTTGTGTTAACAACCAGCGCACCTAAGGGTGTCCTGGGGCAGCCCATGAGTGTTGCCACACATTCCAGTACCAACGTAGCATACCCACAATGCTCGACAGAATAACACAAGTGACAACTAAACAAGCTTCTTAAAAGAGAAAGAGATTAAAGATTAACTTTATTTGTCACATGTACATCGAAACATAGTGAAATTAATTTTGTGTCAAATTAAATCAGTGAGGATTCTGCTGGGTAGCCTGCAAGTGCCACCACACTTCCTGCATCATCATAGTATGTCCACAACTTACTAATCCTAACTGTACATCTTTGAAATGTGGGAGGAATCTGGAGGAAACCCATGTGGTCATGGGGAGAATGCACAAACTTTTTACAGACAGTGGCAGAAATCAAAACCCAGCTGAAATCTAGTGTTGTACTAACCACTACGTTTCTGTACCACCCTCCCACCTGCGTGCGCTCTCTCTCTCTCACACACACACACACACACACACACACACACACACACACACACACACACACACACACACACACACACACACACACACACACACACACACACACACACACACACACACACACACACACACACACACACACGTCCCTGGCCGAGACTTGCAGACATTGAGCCTCTGACCTCTGGACAAGGTACCCTGGAGCTTTGATCTTCTGGCCTTCATCTTCAGACTTCTGTATTCAGCCTTTTTGCTGTTTTGTCATCAGCCACAAAATCATAGGCCTTTCAGCCCACTATGAACTCCAAATGGCTACCTATACTACTCCCATTCACTACACATGGTCCATAGCCTTGGTGATCTAAGTGCGTCCCGATACTTGTCCAAAGTTCAAAATAAATGTATTATCAATTTACTTCTAAATTGCCATATACAATCCTGAGATTCATTTTCTTGTAGGCATTCACAGTAAATACAAAGAAGAAGCACAATAGAATCATTGAAAGACTGCTCCTGTTGCTCTGGTAGGCAAATTAGAGTGGATTCAAGTCGCTTCTTAGGCAAGAGTTGATAAGTTTCATCACCAACCTCTCAAAGCACTTCATCACTGTGGGTATAAGTGCACTAGTTGGTAGTTACTGAGACAGGTTACCACATTATTCTTAGGCACTGGTATAATTGAAGCCTGCTTGAAGCAGGGGGGTACCTCAGACTGTCAAAGTGAGAGGTCAAAGTTATCAGTGAACACTCCAGTTATTTGATCAGTACAGGTCTTTGGTACTTGGCCTGATACCACATCTGGGCCAGATCCTTTCCATGGGTTTACCCAGCTGAAAGATGCTTTCATATCAGCCTCAGAGACTGAAATCTTTATAAGAGTCTCTGCCTACATCACCCGTTAGTCTAGAGTAATCCAGATTTCTCTCTGTCTGGATTTCTCATCCACTATTTCCATTTCAGATCTCCAAGATGGTTTGTTCTGGTGCCCATGACTGTCCATGCTGACAGCATTCCAGAGTCCAACAAACTCCACCCCTCCAAAGAAATTATTTTCCTCAAATCCTCTCGGAGCCACTTACTCCTCACCTTAAAACTATGTCAGTAGTGTAACGGTTAGATCGACAGTATTACAGCTTGGGGCACACTACATCTCTAAATAAAAGTCAATGTCCTATAGTCCAAGAAAACTCGATTTTTATTCAAGTGCAGAGTCAGATGAAGGAGATGGAAGAAGATCAAAGTCACAGTCAAGTTTACTGTCATCTGCACACGCCCATGTGTGCACAGGAATAATGAAAAGCTAACCTACAGCAGCATCACTGGCACAGAGCATCCACAAGGAAAACATAACACATTATCCATAAGAAAACACAATCAGAACAAAAAAAAGTCCATTTTAGCGCAAAGTGATCAAAGTCGCCACCGTTTTGCAGGGCTTAAACCAATTAGGAGAATGGACATGAAAGTGGCAAATGAAATACAATGTTGGAAAATACATAGTCATGCACTTTGGTAGTAGAAATAAACGTGCAGGCTATTTTCTAAATGTAGAGAAAATCCAAAAATCTGAGATGCAAAGGGACTTGAGAATCCTTGTGCAGAACGCCCTAAAGGTTAACTTGCAGGTAGAGTCGGCGGTAAGGAAAGCGAATGCCATGTTAGCATTCATTTCAAGCGGTCTAGAATACAAAAGCAAGGATGTGATGCTGGAGCTTTATAAGGCACTGGTGAGGCCTCACTTTAAGTATTGTGAACAGTTTTGGGCTCCTCATCTAAGAAAAGATGTGCTGGCATTGGAGAGGGTTCAGGGGAGGTTCACAAGGATTCCAGGAATGAAAATGATATTATATGAGGAATGTTTGATGGCTCTGGACCTGTACTCACTGGAATTTAGAAGGCTGAGGGGGATCTCATTGAAACCTTTTGAATGTTGAAAGGCCTAGACAGAGTAGATGTGGAAAGGATGTTTCCCATGGTGGGGGAGTCTAGGACAAGAGGACACAGCCTCAGGATAGAAAGGCATCTATTTAAAACAGAGATGCAGAGAAATTTGTTATCACAGGTGGCTGTGGAGGCCAGATCATTGAGCGTATTTAAGGTAGAGCTTGATAGGTTCTTGGCTGGCCATGGCATCAGAAGTTATATGGAGAAGGCTGGAGAATGGGGCTGAGGAGGAGAAATAAAGGATCAGTCATGATTGAATGGCAGAGCAGACTCAATGTGCAGAATGGCCTAATTATATTCCTGTGTCTTATGGTCTTATGCTGTTGCTAAACTGTAGTAATTAGGGTTGTCTTGGTTGGTTCAAGAACTGAATGTTTGAAAGTAAGTAGCTGTTCTTGAACCTGGTGATGTGGGACTTCAGGCTTCTGTACTTCCTGCCTGATAGTAGCTGCAAGTAGATGTCATGTTCAGGATGCTGGGAATCTTTAGTGATGGATGCTACCTTGCTGAAGCAGCACCTCAACATTTGTTGAATAAACGTTATCTGTTCAGTTTCAGGTTCAAATTCGGGTTTGAATTTAGGTTTGTATATTGTCATAAATATCCATCAAGGTGCAATGAAATTCCTGGGACACAAGAGATTCTGCAGATGCTGGAAATCTTGAGCGTAGCATGCTACAGCACAGTCCAAGCCCTTCAACCCACGATGTGTCAACTACTTGAAGTCTTTTTGACCTAAGAGTGCCTGCAAAGAGTTCTCCCTATGACTGTGTAGGTTTCCTGATCCCCCCACACTCCAAAGACATATGGTTAAGGTTAGTGAGTTGTAGCCATGTTATGTTGGTGTTGGAAGCATGGCGATCAGAAAATATGATCAGATCAAAAAAAGTATATTTTAGTGCAAAGTAGTCTTAAACTGAGGTAATGATTGGGGTTGAGCCAGTTGAATGAAAAACCGAGTGGTTCAAGGGAAATATCTGTTTCTGTACCTGGTGGTGCTTTTGTACCTCCTACCTGATAAGACTATAAGATATAGGAGCAGAATTAGGTTGTTTGACCCATTGAGTCTGCTCCGCCATTTCATCATGGCTGATTCATTTCTCCTCTCAGCCCCAGTCTCTTGCCTTCCCCCTGTATCCCTTCATGCCCTGACCTGCCAAGAATCTGGTCTGCCTTCAATATACATAAAGACTTGGCCTCCTCAACTGCCTGTGGCAATGAATTCCACAGGTTCACAACTCTTTAGCTAAAAAAAATCCTCAAATTAGCTCAAAAAGTACGCCCCTCTATTTTGAGGCTGTGTCCTCTCGTCTTAGACACTCCCACCACAATGAGAGCTGTGGGAAGGTGGCATGCCCCAGAAACTTGCAGGCTGCCAAGCACAATCCTCATTGATTTGATTTGATGCAAACAATGTATTTCACTGTATGTTTCAATGTACAGCACATGTGACAAATAAAGCTAATCTTTCATCTTTAATGCTTCTTGCAGAACATTTTGTTATTTAAATAGTTGGATATGAATTCAAGTTATTATGTTTTAAACAATTTAACAAAAAGAAAATCAGCATTCTCTGGAATTACCCAGTTGTGTGGGTTCATGGAAGGTTTCGCATTTGTCAGGGTATGAAATGAATTATTGAGAAATGTAACTGAACCAGCAACATTTCCCAATTGCCTCTGAAGTCGAAACTCTCGCCTTGTCATTTTTCACGTCGCTGTGACATGTTGAGTCTATAGCTCAAACTTAAAAGCAAAATCAAAAACCAGGTTAACAGTTACATTTTTCATATTTTGTTTGACCTATTGAGTCTGCTCTAACTTTCAGAAGAATCTCATGCCCCACACTTAATTTTTCTCTTGTACGTTAAAACATACAGTTAAATGCGTTGTTTGTATCAAATCAAATCAGCGAGGATTGTGCCGGGGACAGCCCATAGGTTTCATCAGACTTCTGCTGCCAACATTGCATGTCCACAACTCACTAAGCCTAACATGTAGGTCTTTGAAATGTAGGAGGAAACTGGAGCACCCAGGGAAAACCCACATGATCAGAGGAAAAACATGCGAACTCCACATAGACCGTGCCGGAGGTAGGAATCAAACCCTGGTCTCTGGCACTATAACACCCCTATCTGCTGCACCACTCTCATAGTTGATCCTGTTTCTCATCCACTGTCCTGCTTTCAAGAATCAAGGATCAACTTTATCCACCATATACATTTACATGTATTAGAAATTTGCTGTGGTGTGTTGACCAGGGCACAACAAAAACCAACATTTAACAATTATAAAGAATAAAAGTAAAGTTAGAGGTTAAAGTACAGATTGAGAATAAAATGTGCATAAATACATAAATATAATTTACAATGTAAACAGTATTATTAAAGTATTTGTAGTGCAGTGATGGGGGACTCTGCCATGCGTGTTCCCATCCCACCTGCGAAAGAAGAAAAGTTGGTCACGGGGCTAACAACTCCTCCCCGTAAAAACCTAAAACTAGAGAAACTCCAACAAAAACTCTGAAGACCTCATCCCCGGGAGAGTAAGGATCTTCAAAGATGGGCTACACCTGGGACAACTTGAAGGACTGGCCCAGAACAGAGAACTCAGGTGAGCTCCTGTCAATCGGTTTAAGAAGAAGAATGGGGGTAATAGATAGAGGGATGTGAGTGCAAACTAGAATGGTTGATCAGATTAACTTCCTGGGAGAAGAAACTTCTAAGATTTTTTTTTGTTTTAATAGCCTTATGGTGCTTTCCAGAAGGGAACTTTTGGAAGAGGCAATTTGCAGGGTTCACCATTGGAGACTGATTATTCCAGTGGTATGGAACCACCAATCACTCAGAGTGCCAATTACATTTAATGGAGATGCTGTAACCCATGTGTGAAATTCATCCTTGCAAGAATGTTTTCTTGCCTTATAACATGATACTTGATTATTGACAGCACTGTGGTCCTGTTGAATTAACAGTTCAGTGAGAATGTCTGGGGCCATAGTATAGATGTGGATTATTTGAGTAAAATCTGTTACCAAATATTACATAGAATATAGAACCGTACAGCACAGTACTGGCCCTTCAGCCCAACCTTTCAACCTAACCACTCCCTCCCATGTAGTCCTCCATTTTTCTATCATTCATGTGTCCACCTATGAGTTTCCAAATTGTCCCTAATGTATCTGCCTCCATCACCACCCCCGGCAGTGCATTTCACACACCCACTGCTCTCATAGGCTGAGCATGTGTATGTAGAACATAGAACATTCCAGCACAGTACAAGACTTTTGGTTCACAATCTATCTGACATTTTAACCTACTCTAAGATCAATCTTCAGCTTCTCTGCTGGGGAGATCAAAGCCTGCTGTCTGCAGGCCCGAGCGCATGTCCACTGGAGGCCTGTCCTGGGGTTAAAGAACTGTGGGAGGGAGGGAGGAACAGAGCTGGGACTTGCTGTTGTTCATTGTGTTCTGCGTTGGTCTGCAGGGTAATGTTGTCATGTTATGTTGATGCAGGAATGAGTGGCGACGCTTGCAGGCCGCCCTCAGTTAACACAAACAACACATTTCACTGTATGTTTTGGTGTACATGTGATAAATAATCTTAATCTTGAATCTAATTTGTTCCTTCAACATAGTCCTCCAGTTTTCTATCAACTACGTGCCGATCTAAGAATTTCTTAAATGTCCCTAATGCAGGGGTTCCCAACCTGGCTTGATGGTATTGGTCCTTGGCATAAAGAAAGGTTGGGAACCCCTGCCCTCATGCAGTGGTCCCCAACCTCCGGGCCACGGACCGATACCGGGCCACAAAGCATGCAGGGGTGTGATCTGGGCCGACATTAACATGTCGGACGGCACCTAATTAATTAGCTTGTTTATTTCGGCTTTCCTCTTAAAGATGTGCTGGGTGTGTCCTGGCTACAGCTGCACCCTGCGTGCTTCACGGCCCGGAGGTTGGGGACCACTGCTACCATCCCTGGAAGTATGTTCCACACACTCACCATTCTCCTCTGACAGCCCCCCCATACTTACCTCTAATCACCTTAAAATTCCCCCCCTCCTTGTATTAGCCATGACATTTTCTGACAACTTGTACTTTCCCTGACTCTAGCTTAGAGCATTGTACCATTATTTTTAATATAAATAATACAATTAAGCTGAATGCTGATTATGTTTTGAGTTAACATAGTAGTATTGCACTTAGCATAATGATATAACAGCATCAGCAATCACAGTTCAATTCCTGCCTAAGACCATAAGACATAGGTACAGAATTAGGCCATTCAGCCCATCAAGTCTGCTCTGTCATTCAAACATCACTAATTTTTTACAGTTTTTATTTAGAGATACAGTGCAGAACAGAGCCGTCTGGCCCAATAAACTGCACTGCTCAGTAACCCACCTATTTAACCCCAGCCTAGTCACAGGACTATTTAAAATGACCAATTAACCTACTAACTGGAACATCCTTGGACTGTGGGAGGAAACCAGAGGCACCCGGAATAAACTCATGCTCTCATAGGAAAAAGGTACAAACTTTCTTACAGTGGATGTCAGAATTGAACTCTGAACTCCAGCTCTCTGAGTTATAATACTGTCGTGCCAACCACTACGCAATTGTAGCACCCCAATTATCCCTGCACCACATTCTCCTGTTTTCTCCCCAAAACCATTAAAACCTTTACTAATCAAGAAATGATCAAACTCCACTTTAAATAAACCCAATGACTTGGCCTCCAAAGCTGAAGGTGGCAATGAATTCCACAGATTCACCGCCCTCTGATGAAAGAAATTCCTCCTCATCTGTTTTAAAGGGAGGTCATTCTGTTCAGAGGCTGTGCCCTCTGGTCCTAGACTCCCCCTATAGGAAACATCCTCTCCATTTATGTAAGGAATTTGTCCATTTTCCCCATGACAGTGTGGGTTTCCTCCAAGTGCTCCAGTTTCCTCCCTCATTTAAATCAAAGCAAGAGGCGGAAAGGGAAGAATTAAAGGCATCTCGGAGAGAAGCCTTTTCCTTTAACTGATCGGGGAAAAAAGGCTAGACTGCGCAGGCGCATGATGTAGTGCACCAAAGGTTAAAAAAAAGACCACCATATACAGCGGCCATCATCGGAGTGGACTGAGACAGAGTGGGGCGGCTTTGGCTCAACAGGCAGAGGCGAGGTTTGAACGAGGCACGACTGCGCAAACATGTGAAAGTCGGCCCGTGAGGCAGAGGGAGAATTTAAAAAGTGAGCAGAGGTTGAGGATGAGCTTCACTCCAAGTGAGGTAAGGCCGGGTAAGCTCCTTTAATTAATTTAATTAGCTTAGGAGTAGGTAATGGAGGCAGCAGTTAGGACAGTTTGCAGTATGTGGGTAGTCAGGGTGTGCACAATTGTCCCTACTAACTACACCTGCAAAAAGGTGCATCCAGCTGCAGCTCCTGACAAACCAAGTTAGGGAACTGTAGCTGGAGCTGGATGAACTTCAGATCATTCTAGAGGCAGAGGCAGAAATAGACAGCAGTTACAGGGAGATAGTCACCCCTAGGAGTCAGGAGGCAGGTAGCTGGAAGGGAAGGGAAATAGACAGAATGAGCAGAGCACCCCTGTGGCCGTTCCCATCAATAATAAGTATACCGTTTTGGATACTGTTGGTGGGGACGACCTACCAGGGACAAGTTGTAGTGGTCGCATCTCTGGCACCGTGACTGAACCCTCAGCTCAGAAGGGAAGGAGGGAAAAGAGGAGAGCAGTAGTGATAGGGGATTGGATAGTTAGGGGGACAGATAGGAGGTTCTGTGGAAAAGATCGAGAATCCCAGATGGTCTGTTGCCTCCCTGGTGCCAGGGTCCGCGATATCTCAGATCGAGTTCTCAGTATTCTCAAGAGGGAGGGTGAGCAGCCGGATGTCGTGGTCCATGTAGGGACCAATGACGTGGGTAGGAAGAGTGAGGAGGTCCTGAAAGGTGAGTTTAGGGAGCTAGGTGCCAAGTTAAAGGACAGGACCTCCAGGATAGCAATCTCAGGATTGCTACCAGTGCCACATGCATGTGGGTTTATAAATAGTAAGATAGTGCAGATCAACACATGGCTGAATACATGGTGCAGGAGGGAGGGCTTCAGATTTATAGATAATTGGGCAGTTTTCCAGGGAAGGTAGGACCTGTTCCCGCGAGACGGTTTACATCTGAACTGGAGGGGGACAAATATTCTTGCAGGTGGGTTTGCTAGAGAGGCTGCAGTGGATTTAAACTAGATACAAGGAGGGAAGGGAACCAGAGTGTAGGAACAGATGTATGGGAGAAGGAAGAAAAAAAGGATAGTAAAGTTGTTTGCACTGTTAGTGATAAACAGAGAGGAAGAGGTGGAGAATTTCTTAAATGTATTTACTTTAATGCCAGGAGCATTGTAAGAAAGATGGATGAGCTTAGAGCATGGATTGATACCTGGAAATATGATGTCGTAGCTATTAGTGAAACATGGTTGAAAGAGGGGTGTGATTGGCAACTAAATATTCCTGGATTTCATTGCTTCAGGTGTGATAGACTTGGTGGGACAAAAGGGGAAGGTGTTGCATTGCTTGTAAGAGAAAATATTGCAGTGGTGCTCTGGCAGGATAGATTAGAGGGCTCGTCTAGGGAAGCTATTTGGGTGGAAATGAGGAATGGGAAAGGTGTAGTAACACTTATAGGAGTGTATTATAAACCACCTAATGGGGAGCAAGAATTGGAGGAGCAAATTTGTAAGGAGATAGCAGATATTTGTAGTAAGCACAGGGTTGTGATTGTGGGAGATTTTAACTTTCCACACATAGACTGGGAAGCCCATACTGTAAAAGGGCTGGATGGTTTGGAGTTTGTAAAATGTGTGCAGGATAGTTTTTTGCAGCAATACATAGAGGTTCCAACTAGAGAAGGGGCAGTTTTGGATCTTCTGTTAGGGAATGAGATAGATCAGGTGACGGACGTATGTGTTGGGGAGCACTTCGGGTCCAGTGATCACAATGCCATTAGTTTCAATATAATTATGGAGAAGGATAGGACTGGTCCCAGAGTTGAGATTTTTGATTGGAGAAAGGCTAACTTTGAGGAGATGCGAAAGGATTTAGAAGGAGTGGATTGGGACAATTTGTTTTATGGGAAGGATGTAATAGAGAATTGGAGGTCATTTAAAGGTGGAATTTTGAGGGTACAGAATCTTTATGTTCCTGTTAGGTTGAAAGGAAAGGTTAAAAGTTTGAGAGAGCTATGGTTTTCAAGGGATATTGGGAACTTGGTTAGGAAAAAGAGAGATATCTACAATAAATATAGGCAGCATGGAGTAAATGAGGTGCTCGAGGAATATAAAGAATGTAAGAAGAATCTTAAGAAAGAAATTAGAAAAGCTAAAAGAAGATACAAGGTTGCTTTGGCAAGTAAGGTGAAAATAAATCCAAAGGGTTTCTACAGTTATATTAATAGCAAAAAGATAGTAAGGGATAAAATCGGTCCCTTAGAGAATCAGAGTGGACAGCTATGTGTGGAACCAAAAGAAATGGGGGAGATTTTGAACAATTTATTTTCTTCAGCTTTCACTAAGGAGAAGGATATTGAATTGTGTGAGGTAAGGGAAACAAGTAGGAAAGTTATGGAAACTATGATGATTAAAGAGAAGTAAGTACTGGTGTTTTTAAGGAATATAAAAGTGGATAAATCTCCGGATCCTGACAGGATATTCCCTAGGACCTTGAGGGAAGTTAGTGTAGAAATAGCAGGGACTCTGACAGAAATATTTCAAATGTCATTAGAAACGGGGATGGTGCCAGAGGATTGGCGTATTGCTCATGTTGTTCCATTGTTTAAAAAGGGTTCTAAGAGTAAACCTAGCAATTATAGGCCTGTAAGTTTGACATCAGTGGTGGGTAAATTAATGGAAAGTATTCTTAGAGATGGTATATATAATTATCTGGATAGACAGGGTCTGATTAGGAACAGTCAAAATGGATTTGTGCGTGGAAGGTCATGTTTGACAAATCTTATTGAATTTTTTGAAGAGGTTACGAGGAAGGTTGATGAGGGTAAAGCAGTGGATGTTGTCTATATGGACTTCAGTAAGGCCTTTGACAAAGTTCCACATGGAAGGTTAGTTAGGAAGGTTCAGTTGTTAGGTATTAATATTGAAGTAGTAAAATGGATTCAACAGTGGCTGGATGGGAGATGCCAGAGAGTAGTGGTGGATAACAGTTTGTCAGGTTGGAAGCCGGTGACTAGTGGTGTGCCTCAGGAATCTGTACTGGGTCCAATGTTGTTTGTCATATATGTTAATGATCTGTATGATGGGATGGTAAATTGGATTAGTAAGTATGCAGATGATACTAAGATAGGTGTCATTGTGGATAATGAAGTAAGTTTTCAAAGCTTGCAGAAAGATTTAGGTCAGTTAGAAGAGTGGGCTGAAAGATGGCAGATGGAGTTTAATGCTGATAAGTGTGAGGTGCTACATTTTGGTAGGAATAATCAAAATAGGACATACATGGTAAATGGTAGGGCATTGAGGAATGCAGTAGAACAGAGTGATCTAGGAATAATAGTGCATGGTTCTCTGAAGGTGGAATCTCATGTGGAAGAAAGTTTTTGGTATGCTGGCCTTTATAAATCAGAGCATTGAGTATAGGAGTTGAGATGTAATGTTAAAATTGTACAAGCCATTGGTAAGGCCAAATTTGGAGTATTGTGTACAGTTCTGGTCACTGAATTATAGGAAAGATGTCAACAAAATAGAGAGAGTACAGAGAAGATTTACTAGAATGTTACCTGAGTTTCAGCATCTAAGTTACAGAGAGAGGTTGAACAAGTTAGGTCTTTATTCTTTGGAGCGTAGAAGGTTGAGGGGGGACTTGATAGAGGTATTTAAAATGATGAGGGGGATAGATAGAGTTGACATGGATAGGCTTTTTCCATTGAGAGTAGGGGAGATTCAAACAAGAGGACATGAGTTGAGAATTAGGGGGCAAAAGTTTAGGGGTAACACAAGGAGGAATTTCTTTACTCAGAGAATGGTAGCTGTGTGGAATGAGCTTCCAGTAGATGTGGTAGAGGCAGGTTTGATATTGTCATTTAAAGTAAAATTGGATAGGTATATGGTCAGGAAAAGAATGGAGGGTTATGGGCTGAGTGCAGGTCGGTGGGACTAGGTGAGAGTAAGCGTTCAGCACGGACTAGAAGGGCCAAGATGGCCTGTTTCCGTGCTGTAATTGTTATATGGTTATACATTCCAAAAACATGTGTAAGCTGTGGATATGCTGTGTTGGCACTGGAATCATGGCAACACAGGCAGTCTGGCCCCAGAACATCCTTGGATTATGATGGTCATTGACACAAGTGAAAGCATTTCACAATACATTTTGCTGTAAGTATGATGAATAAAGCTAATCTTTATGAGGAATTTCACAGTGGAGACATTGTGAGGAGAAATAGATGGTTGATATTCTTTTCAAAAGGACTAGAATATAAAAGCAAGGATGTGATTTTGAGGATTTATACAGCACTGGTGAGGCCTCGCTTGGAGTGTTGTGAATGGTTTTGGGCCCCTTATCTAAGAAAGAATGTGCTGAAACTGGAGAGTGTTCAAAGAAGGCTCACAAAAATGATTCAGGGGTTGAAAGGCTTCTCACAGGCTCTAGGCCTGTATTCACTGGAATTCCGAAGAATGACCTCATTGAAACCTATCAAATGTTGAAAGACCTTGATAGAGTGGACATGGAGAGGATGTTTCCTATGGTGGGGAAGTCTAAGACCAGAGGACACAGCCTCAGAATAGAGGGGCATCCTTTGAGAATGGATATGAGGAGGAATTTCTTTAGCCAGAGAATGGTGAATTTGTGGAATTCATTGCTACAGATGGCTGTGGAGGTCAAGTATTTGGGTATATTTAAGGCAGAGGTTGTTAGATTCTTGATTAGTCAGGACATGAAGGGAAACAGGGAGCAAGCAGGAGAGTTGGGCTGAGAGAGAAAATGGATCAGCCTTGATGAAATGGGAGAGCAGACTTAATGGCGAAGTGGCCTAATTCTGGTCTTATAGTATATTAGGCAGTTATGTGGATTACGGGACATTGGAGTCTCTGTGGATCAGCCTGAGAAATTTGCTCGTCTGCAAATGATTTGATTTCTTTTGCTATTTTGAAAAATTACATCCTTCAAAAGCACAAATGCCTTCTGTAAGTGGAATAATTGTAAGTACTAACAGCTGTCAGAGAGCGCAACCAAAATAGTTGAGGTTAGAGCAATTTACGATTGAACATTCTCTTTGAAATAACACAGATTAAAAACAATTGCTTATAATGATGTACAAATTAATTTAACTCTTTACTTTTCTTATTGGGATGTCAATATGTTAATATTTATCATGGATTAATGCTCTGAAATCTCTTTAAATTATTGGAATCAATTTGTATAATTAATGACAGGAAAAAGTAATTTGTCTACACTCAAGGCTGCATTATTAGGCACCTCCTGTACCTAATAAAGTGGCTACTGAGTGCATGTTCATGGTCTTCTGTTGCTGTACCCCATCCACTTCAAGGTCTGATGTGTTGGGAGTTCAGAGATGCTCTTCTGCACACCACTGTTGTAATGTGTGCTATTTGAATTACTGTCACCTTCCTGTCAGCTTGAACCAGTCTGGTCATGCTCCTCTGTCCTCTCTCCTTAAGAAGGTGCTTTTGCCCGCAGAATTGCTGCTGCTCACTGTATGCTTTTTGTTTTTCACTCCATTTTCTGTAAACTCTAGGGACTGTTGTGTGTGAAAATCCCAGGAAATCAGCAACTTCTGAGATACTCAAACCACCCCATCTGGCACTAACAATCATTCCATGGTCAAAGTCACTTAGATCACATTTCATCCCCGTTCTGATGTTTGATCTGAACAACAACAGAAACTCGTGACCAAGTCTGCATGCTTTTATGCGTTGAATTTCTGCCATCTGATTGACTGATTAGATATTTGCATTCAAGGGCAGGTGTCCAGGTGTACCTAATAACATGGTGACTGAGTGTATATAACAGTAATTAATCTGGTTGTAAACAATAGCAATTTGTTGTTAGTATGCTATGTTGGCAACGCTTCCCCCAGCACATCTCCAGACGGTTGGTTACTGATATAAACAAATTCTTTTCACTATATGTTTCAATGCTTTGATGTTCTTGTGATAAAATAATAAATCTGATATTTAATCTTGAATTGTGATTCAGTATCAAAATCGGGTTTAATATATCTGGCATATCTCATGAAATTTGTTGTTATGAGGGAGTAGTACATTAAGAAAGTAAAGAAGCATAGGATCCAAGGGGACCTTGCTTTGTGGATCGAGAAATGGCTTGCCCAGAGAAGGCAAAGAGTGGTTGTAGACGGATCATATTCTGCTTGGAGGTCAGTGACCAGTGGTGTGCCTCAGGGATCTGTTCTGTGACCCCTTCTCTTCATGATGTTTATAAATGACCTGGATGAGGAAGTGGAAATATGGGTTAGTAAATTTGCTGATGACATAAATGGGGGTGTTGTGGATAGTGTAGAGGGCTGTCAGAGGTTACAGCAGGACATTGATAGGATGCAAAACTGGGCGGAGAAATGGCAGATGGAGTTCAACCCAGATAAGTGTGAGGTGGTTCATTTTTATAGGTCAAATATGATGGCAGAATATAGTATTAATGGTAAGACTCTTGGCAGTGTGGAAGATCAGAGGGATCTTGGGGTCTGTGTCCATAGGACCCTCAAAGCTGCTGCGCAGGTTGACTCTGTGTTTAAGAAGGCATACAATGCATTGGCCTTCATCAACCGTGGGATTGAGTTTAAGAGTCGAGAGGTAATGCTGCAGCTATATAGGACCCTGGTCAGAACACACTTGGAGTACTGTGCTTAGTTCTGGCCGCCTCACTACAGGAAGGATGTGGAAACCATAAAAATGGTGTAGAGGAGATTTACAAGGATGTTGCCTGGATCAGGGAGCATGCCTTATGAGAATAGTTTGAGTGAACCTGGCCTTTTCTCCTTGGAGCAACGAAGGATGAGAGGTGCCCTGATAGAGTTGAATAAGATGATGAAAGGCATTGGTTGTGTGGATAGTCAGAGGCTTTTTCCCAGGGCTGAAATGGCAAGCATGAGAGGGCACAGTTTTAAGGTGCTTGGAAATAGGTACAGAGGGGATGTCAGGGGTAAGTTTTTTACACAGAGAGTAGTGGGTGTGTGGAATGGGCTGCCAGCGACTGTGGTGGAGGCAGATATAATAGGGTTTTTTTAAAGTCTCCTGGATAGGTACATGGATCTTAGAAAAATAGAGGGCTATGTATAACCCTAGGTAATTTCTAAAGTAAGTACATGTTCAGTACAGCATTGTGGGCCTAAGGGCCTGTATTGTGCTGTAGGTTTTCTATGTTTCTATATAGAAGCAGAATTAGATCATTCAGCCCTTCAAATCTGCTCCACCATTCCATCATGGCTGACTTATTATTCTTCTCTCAACCCCATTCTCCTGCCTTCTTCCCATAACCTTTGATGCCCTGATTAATCAAGAATCTATCAACCCCCACTTTAAGTATACCCAATGGCTTGGCCTTCACAACCGTATGTGACAATAGATTCCATAGATTCACCACCCACTGGCTAAAGAAATTCCTCCTTATCTCTGTTCTAAATGGACAACTCTCTGGTCTGAGACTGGGCCCTCTGGTCTGAGACTCGCCCCAAATATTTGAAACATCATCTCCACATCCACTCCATCTAGGCCTTTCAATAGATAGATAGATAGATAGATAGATAGATACTTTATTCATCCCCATGGGGAAATTCAACTTTTTTTCCAATGTCCCATACACTTGTTGTAGCAAAACTAATTACATACAATACTTAACTCAGTAAAAAATATGATATGCATCTAAATCACTATCTCAAAAAGCATTAATAATAGGATTAATAATATTTGATGGGTTTCAGTGAGATTCCTTCTCATTCTTTTGAAGTCCAGGGCTGAATGGTCTACAGGCCCAGAGCCATCAAATATTCCTTATATGTTAACCCTTTCATTCCTGGAATCATTCTCATGAACCAACACACACAAAATGCTGGAGGAACTCAGCAGGTCAGGCAGCATCTATGGAGGGGAATAAACAGTCAACGTTTTGGACCAAGATCCTTCCTCAAAACAGAAAATGAAGGAGAAGATGCCAGAATAAAAAGATGGGGGGAGGGGAATGATAGCTAGAAGGTGATAGCTGAAGCTAGGTGGTTGGGAAAGGTAAAGGGCTGGAAAGGATGAAATCTGATAGGAGAGGATAGGGAACCATGGGAGAAAGGGAAGGAGGGGCGACCCAGGGAGAGGTGATAGGCAGATGAGAAGAGGTAAGAGGCCAAAGCAAGGAATAAAAGAAGAGAGGAGGGGGGAGGGAAATTTTTTTAACTGGATTGTGAACCTCCTCTGGACCATCACCAATGCCAGCACATCATTTCTTAGATAATGTGTCGTTTACAATTGAAGGGACATACTGAAGGCAGTGGAAAGCACGATATAAAATCAATAAATACTGCCATTTTTGGATAGAAAGCAGCTCTCCCAGAGCAACCTTCTGTCATGAGTTACTGAAACTATGCAGATAATTTAAACTGAATAACTACGGTGTCTGGTCTCAATAAGTGTGGAATGGTGCCAGAGTATCGGTTGCCAGAGTGTACATAGCTGTTAATAATCGGCAAACTGATTCTTTTTACTGTGTCCGATGGTGGTTTATAGACAACAGCGCTTTCATTCTCAGCATTTCTGGAATGTTCCGTTTACGAATGTTCATACCCCTGGTGATTTACAAATGGGGTCGGCTCAGACGATCACATGCAAATATTATCGTTCAGGATATTTTAAATTATATGAAAATAAACTTTATTTTTTGTTAACAAATAAATAATCTTAGATGTTCACATACAGCATGAAAACAGGTCCTTTGGCCCATCAAGTTAGTGCTTAACATCAACCACACATTGACACCATTTCTACACCAGAGATTTTGCAGATGCTGGAAATCCAGATCAACACACACATATTGCTGGAAGAACTCAGCAGGTCAGGCAGCTTCTATGGAAAGGAACAAACAGTCAACATTTCAGGCCAAGAATCTTCTTCAAGACTGGAAAGGAACTCAGAGAAAAGCAAAATAAGAAGGCGGAGGAAAGGAAAGAGGACAAGCTGGTGAAGCCAGGTGAGTGGGGGAGAGGAGATGAAATAAGTGGGGTTGTAATAGGTGGAAGAGGTATGGGGCTAGAGAAGAAGGATTCTGATAGGAGAGGAGAGAACCTTGGGAGAAATGAAAGGAATGGGGGCACCAGGGGCTGCTGAGGAGAAGAGAAGAGGTAAGGGGAAGCCAGAGTGAGGAATGGAAGAAGAGGGAAGAGGAAAGGGAATAATTACTGGAAGTTAAAGAAATTGATATACAGTATCAGTTCCTGTGGATTGGAGGGTAGCTAATGTTATCCCACTTTTTACGAAAGGAGGGAAAGAGAAAACAAGGAATTATAGACCGGTTAGCCTGACATCAGTGGTGGGGAAGATGCTGGAGTCAATTATAAAAGATGAAGTAGCGGCACATTTAGAGAGCAGTAACAGGATCGGTCCAATTCAGCATGGATTTACGAAGGGGAAATCATGCTTGACTAATCTTCTGGAATTTTTTGAGGATGTAACTATTAAAATGGACAAGGGAGAGTGAGTGGATGTAGTGTTCCTGGATTTTCAGAAGGTCTTTAATAAGGTCCCACATAGGAGATTAGTGGGCAAAATTAGAGCACATGGTATTGGGGGTAGGGTACTGACATGGATAGAATATTGGTTGGCAGACAGGAAACAAAGAGTAGGGATTAGTGGGTTCCTTTCAGAATGGCAGGCAGTGACTAGTGGGGTACCACAAGGCTCGGTGCTGGGACCGCAGCTATTTACAATATACATTAATGATTTAGATGAAGGGATTAAAAGTACCATTAGCAAATTTGCAGATGACACAAAGGCATCTCTGTCTGAATACAGTTGTAGAAGGATTCTTCATTGCTGTTTCCGTAACAGTTTTGTTTGCCTGGTCAGGGTCATTAACCCTGAGCTGAACTCCTGAACCCGGAGGACCAGTGAACCACTGTTAGTCTGGTCTCTGCCCTTTGACCTGTTTGGCATGGGTGGCCCTACTAAGAGCCAAAGCACAAGGTATTGACTCCAGTCAGCATAGCTCTCCAGGTCATTGAAGCACACAAGCCTCCAAACCATGACAAGGTTATGGCCCTCTTGGAGGTGGAGAATGTCAGCAGCTGTGAAAGTGCACCAAACCTGTGCACCACAGCTGGAATGTAAGTGTGATGGCAAATGAAGAAAAAAATAAAACACCATTCTGCTAACCACCTTGAATCCTAGAGTTTTTCAGTACAGAGGCAGCAAACTGCATCAATCATTCACTTTCACACAAGATTCCACGTTGCCTCACTAGAAACTACCTACAAACTGACAAGGATTCTTTTTAGCTCCTTGGATGTTCAATAGCAGAAACCTTCGGCTTTACCCTCAGTGCATGCTTAAGAGCTTATTTCAACGTTCAAAGTAGATTTTTTATTAAAGTCTATATTCTGTAAGTCATCACATACCACCCTGAGATTCATTTTTTGCAGGCATTCATTGTAATTACAAGAAACAAAGTTAAATTAATGAAAGTTCACACCCAATAGTACAGACCACCAATGTGCAAAAGACAACAAATTGTGCAAATATAAAAATAATTAAATAAATAAGCAATAAATATTTAGAACATGAGATGAAGAGTCCGTGAAAGTGAATCCATAAGTTGCGGGAACAGTTCAGTGATGCGGCAAGTGAAGTTTTCCGATGTTCTTCCCTTTGGTTCAAGAACCTGATGGTATAGAAATATGAATTATGAATTATAGATGATTGTTTAACTATGAAAACAAGACCTTTCAGGAGAGGTGTCATGGTTAAGATGGACAACGCCTTTTATAAAGCTAATCACAACCACATCATACAGGGTCAGTATTTCTATGTCACTGTGGGGGTAAGAATCAGAATCAGGTTTAATATCACTGCCATATGTTATAAAATTTGTTCTTTTGTGGCAGCAGTACATTGCAATACACAATGATAAAAAAAGCTAAATTACAAGAAGAAATATATATGATATATATAGAAAATACTTTAGTCAGAGGGTGGTAAATCTGTGGAATTTGTTGCCACGAGAAGCTGTGGAGGCCAAGTCATTGGGTGCATTTAAGGCAGAGATAGATAGGTTCTTGATTAGCCAGGGCATCAAAGGGTATGAGGAGAAGGCGGGGAGTGGGGATGACTGGAAGAATTGGATCAGCCCATGAATGAATGGCGGAGCAGACTCGATGGGCTGAATGTGTGTGTGTGTGTGTATATATATACAGTGCTATTCACTGCCTGCCCCCCCCCAAAAGCTTTCAAATTTTATTTTTTTACAACATTGAATCATAGTGGACTTAATTTGACTTTTTTGACACTGATCAACAGTAAAAGACTCTATTGTGTCAAAGTGAAAACAAATCTCAATAAGCTGATCTAAATTAATTTTGAATATAAAATACAAAATAGTTGTCTACATAAATATTCAGCCCCCCCCCCCCTTTTAATATTATGACAGACCAAATCATCACTGGTGCAGTCATTTGGTTTTAGAAACCACATAATGTGGATCTGTTTTTGTAGATCTGTGAGCAGTCAAGGGCTTTTAATTGATTGTAGTAAAAATAACCTGTATCTGGAAGGTCCAACTGCTGGTGAGTCAGTATCCTGGAAAAACTACACCATGAAGGCAAAAGGACACTCCAAGTAACTCCGCAAAAAGGTAGTTGAAAAGCCCAAGTCAGGAGATGGATACAAGAAAATTTTCATCACTGACTATCCCTTGGAGTACAATCATCAAGAAATGGAAAGAATATGGCACAGCTGTAAATCTGCCTAGAGCAGGCCATCCTCAAAAACCGAGTGACTTTTCAGGAAGGGGACAAGTAGAGGAGATTTATGGCAACTCTAAAGGAGTTACAAGCTTCAGTGGCCGAGAGGGGAGAGACTGTGTATACAACTGTTGCTCAGGTGCTTCACCAGTCACATCTTTATGAGAGAGTGGCTAAGAGAAAGCCATTGTTGAAAAAAACTCACATGAAATCTCAGCTAGAGTTTGCCAGAAGGCATGTGAGAGACTCTGAAGTCAGCTGGAAGAAGGTTTTATGGTCTGATGAAACCAAAGTTGAGCTTTTTGCTCATCAGACTAAACACTATACTTGGAGTAAGCCAAACACTGCACATCATCAAAAATACCCCATACCTTCTGTGAAGCATGGTGGTGGCTGCATCGTGCTGTGGGGATGCTTTACTGAAGTAGGCCCTGGAAGGCTTGTGAAGGTAGAGGGTATAATGAAGGCAGCAAAATACAGGGAATTCCTGGAGGAAAACCTGATGCAGTCTGCAAGAAAACTGCAACTCGGGAGAAGATTTGTTTTCCAGCAAGACAGTGACCCCGAGCGTAAAGCTAAAGCTCCATAGGAATAGCTTAAAACAACAAAGATAATGTCCTGGAGTGGCCAAGTGAGAGTCCAGTCCTCAATCCAATTGAGAATTTGTGTCTCGACTTGAAAAGAGCTGTTCATGCACGATCCCCATCAATCTGACAGAGCCTGAGCAATTTTATAAAGAAGGATTGGGAAAAATTGTAGTGTACAGATGTGCAAAGCTGATAGAGACCTATCCACACAGACTCAAGGCTGTGATTGCTGCCAAAGGTGCATCTACTAAATACTGACTTGAAAAGGGTGAATACTTGTGCAATCAATTCTTTAGTGTTTTATATTTGTAATTAATTTAGATCAGTTTGTAGAGATCTGTTTTCACTTTGACACAAAAGAGTCTTTCTGTTGATGTGTCAAGAAAACCCAATTAAATCTACTGTGATTCAATGTTGTAAAACAATAAAACATGAAAACTTCCAAGGGAGTGAATACTTTTTATAGGTGCCATATATATTTAATTATATATATGTTATATACAGTAGATAATTAAATTAATAAGTAGTGCAAAAGGAAACAAAATATAAATAACAATACAAAGTAGTGAGGTAGTGTTCATTGTCCATTCAGTTGTTCCTGAATCATTGAGAATGTGTCTTCAGGCTCCTGAACCTCCACCTTGATGGTAGCAATGAGAAGATGGCATGTCCTGAGTGATGGGGGTCCTTAATGATAGATGCTGCCTTTTGAGGCATCATCTTTTGAAGGTCTCCTCGATGCCTGGGAAGCTGGTACCCTTGTCGAAGCTGGCTGAGTTTACAGCTTTTTCCGATCCTGTGTAGTGGCCCCTCCTTACCAGACAGTGAAGCAACCGGTCGGAATACTCTCCATAGTACATTTGTAGAAATTTGCAGTAGTCTTTGGTGACATACCAAGTCCCTTCAAGTTCTTAATGAAACAAAGCTTCTTTTATGCCTTCTTTGTAATTGCATGAATATGCTGGGCCCAGAATAGATCCTCAGAGATGTTGATATCCTAGAACTTTAAACTGCTCACCCTTTCCACTGCTGATCTCTCAATGAGCACTCAATGATCCCTCAACTCTTCCTTCCTGAGGTCTTACTGACAATTTATACAAGTTTGTTGTTGCGACACCACTCAACCAGCTGATCTATCTTGCTCCTGTATAAGACCATTAGACTATGAGATATAAGAGCAGAATTAGGCCATTTGGCCTGTCAAGTCTGCTCCACCATTTTGTCATGGCTGATCACTTTTTCCTTCTCTGCTCTATTCTCCTGCCTTCTCCGCTTGTACCTTCATGCCCTGACCAGTCAAGTATCTGTCAACCTCTGCCTTAAATAGTCGTAATGACCTGGCCTCCATTGTTGCCTGTGTCAACGAATTTCACAGATTCACCATTCTCTAGCTAAAGAAATTCCTCCTCATCTCTGTACTAAAGCAATGCCCCTATATTCTGAGGCTGGGTCCGCAGATCTTAAACTCTCCTTCCATAAGAAACACCCTCTCATCCACTCTATCAAGGCCTTTCACCATTCGATAGGTTTCAATGAAGTCACCCCTCATTCTCCTGAATTCCAGTGAATACATGTCCAGAGAGAATCAAACAGCCTTCAGATGACAAACTGCTCAATCCAATTTTCTGAACCTCCTTTCATCCCGCTCCAGTTTCAACACATCCTTTCTAAGACAAGGGGCCCAAAACTGCTCACAATACTCTAAATGAGGCCTCACCAGTGCTTTATAAAGTCTCAACATTACATCCTTGCTTTTATATTCTAGTCCTCTTGGAATGGATGCTGACATTGTATTTGCCTTCCTCACCACTGACTCAACCTGCAAACTAACCTTTAGGGACTCCTGCACAAGGACTCCCAAGTCCCTTTGCACATCAGATTTTGAATTTTCTTTCCATTTCAAAAATAATCGACCCTTTCATTCCTGACACTGTATCCCATCTACTACTTCTTTGCTTATTCTCTTAACCTGTCTGAGTCCTTCTGTAGCCTCTCTACTTCCTCAAAATGGTGTGCCACAATGTCACCATTGAAATCCAGCAGAAAGGAGTCTCCCCAAGAGAAGACAAGCACAGTGAGCCAGCACCACCTTTGCAATCTCCCCCTCATGAAAACCTGATTTACATCATGGAGACACACTTCAATGCAAACAGAACATTCCGGAAATGCCCAACAGGCTTGTGCAGAGTCTGGAGAGAGAAACAGGTTAATATTTTAGAATTAGGATAAGTTTAATATTTTCATAAAGGCTGAGGTATAGATGCTGGAAATCTTGAACAACACACACAAAATGCTGGAGAAACTCAGCAGGTCAGTCAAAATCTATGGAGGAGTATAAACAGTTAATGTTTTGGGCTGAGACCCTTCATCAGGACTGGAAAAGATTCTATCCCCAACAGCCATTCTGACATGGCCTCCTCTTCCATCATGATGAAGGGAGCAACACCTCATATTCTGTCTGAGTAGCCTCCAATATGACAACAGGAACATCAATTTCTCCAACTTCCAACAATCACTCACACCCCCCCTCCTTTCCCTTTTTCTATTCCCTTTCAACCCTTCTCCTCACTTGCCCAAAACCTCCCTCTGGGTCCTCTCCTCCTTCCCTTTCTCCCATTGCCCACTATCAGATTCCTTCTTCTTCAGCCCTTTGCATTTTCAACCCATCACCTCCCAGCTTCTCACTTCAATCCTCCCTCCCCCTCACCTGGTGTCTTCTATCACTTGCCACTTTCTACTCCTTCCCTTCACCTGGTCTCACCTGTCACCTGCCAGTTTGTACTCCTTCCCCTCACAAACCTTCTTGTTCAGGCTTCTTCACCCCTTTCTTTCCAGTCCTGATAAAGGGTCTTGGTCTGAAACATCGACTGTTTATTCATTTTCATAGATGCTGCCTGACCTGCTGAGTTCCTCCAGCATTTTGTGTGTGTTGTTCTGGATTTCCAGCACCTGTATAATCTCTCATGTTAATAAAATACAGTTAATGTAAATCAGTTATTATCTTACTGAATGGCAAAGAAAGCCCAAGAGAATTTTCTGCCAACTAATCTTATTTATTATATTTAAAGATACAATGCAGAACAGGCTCTTCCAGCTCAATGAGCCCAGTAACCCACCAATTTAACCCTATTCTAATCACAGGACAATTTACAATGACCAATTAGCCTACTAACTGGCATGCCTTTGGATTGTGGGAGGAAACCAGTTCACCCGAAGAAAACACGTGTGCTCACGGGAGGGAACGTACAAACTTTCTTTCAGAGGACATGAAAACTGAACTCTGAACTTCAACAACCCAAGCTGAAATAGTGCCACGCTAAACACTATGCTACCATGGTGCCCATTTCTGATTGCTTACAGAGCAAAATTTGTGAGCTATGGTCATATCATCTATCAATCTAATCCTTGCTGAACATGTTTGATGTGGACTCAAACGCTGTAAAGAGCTACTTTTCAAAAGCAACAAAGGGGAAGAAAATATTGTTACACAAAAAGACACCATGGCCACACTAATTTGTCTTGCCTCTAAGTCTGTGTGCGGCAAACTTTGAAGATGAATTGTCTTTCCCTCTTTCAGCCAGAGATACTTCCCACGTTATTCAGATATGCTGGGTTTCCCCACCCCTTGGTGGGTAGAACGAGCCGGATGCGAAGTATGAACGTTGACAGCTGTAACCCGTAGCGAGGCTGATACAATTGGGTTCAGTTTCTGTTACCTTTAAGAAGACTAGACAAAAACAGCCTTAGGCCTTTGGGTAACACACATTCCTTTTCATTCAACAATTTGAGATGCAACTATAAATATTATATTTCATTTGCAATGTAAAATTATCCACAAAATGGCAGAATTGCCGATCTGTCAAATCGAAGTGAAGAAAAAAAACAGGTTAATATTTCAGTGTCTCTTTCATCAGGAAACTTAACTGTCCCTCAAAAGAATTTCATTTTTTGCATAGTTAAATATGAGTATAGTAGCATATTAGGCACAGTTCACCTGGACTTTAATGTCAGTGTATTAACCATAGAACATAGAACATTGAACACTAACGCACAGTACAGGCCCTTCAGAGGGTTCAATGTTGTGCTGACCTTTAAACTCAGTCTAACTCTTTCTTCCCACATAACCCTCCATTTCCCTATGTGCCTATCTAAGAGTCTCTTAAATGTCCCTAAAAAAATCTGCCCCTACAACTATCCTCAGTAGCACATTTCACAGACCTTTCACTCCCTTTGTGAAGACATACCCCCTATACATTCCTCCAATTACCTTCAAATTATTCCTTCTACAGAAATGCCAACTGCAGCTCTGAGAACCTCATCCCTGGAGAGGAAGGATCTTCAAAAATGGACTACACCTGGGGACAGCCAGGACAGAAGTCTCTGGTGAGCTGTTGTTGGTGGCAGTGATGGGCTTAAGAAGAAGAAGAAGTAGAAGTGATGTGGGGGTAATAGATAGTGGGGGTGTGAGAATGCAAACTAGAATGGTTGATGAGATTAACAGCCTGGGGGAAGAAACTTTTAAGATGGTGTGAAGTTTTTGTTTTAATATCCCTATAGTGCTTTCCAGAAGGGAACTTTTGGAAAAGGCAGTTTGCAGAGTTCCCCATCGGAGACTGATTATGCCAGAGGAATGGAACTGCCAATTACATTTAGTGGAAATGCTGTAACCCATGTGTGGAACTCATCCTTGCAAGAATGTTTTCTTGCCTTATAACATGATACTTGATTGGTGACACCACTGTGGTCCTGTTGAGCTAAACGTGAGAATGCCTACTGCCATAGTATAGATGTGAATCATTTGAGCAAAACTTACTACCTGATATTACATAGAACATAGAATACTACAGAACAGTACAAGCAGACCCTTCAGACCACAATATTGTGCTGAACTTTGAACCCACTCTAAGATCAATCTAATCCTTTCCTCCTACATAGCCCTCCATTTTTCTATCATCCACGTGCCTTTTGAGACTCTTAAATGTCCCTGATGTACCTGCCTTTACAACACCCCCAGCAGCATATTCCATACACCCAGCACCCTCTGTGTGAGGAGCCTTCCTCTGACATCTCCCTCTATTCTTTCCTCCAGTCACCATAAAAGTAAGCCCCCTTGTATTAGCCATTTCCACCCTGGGAAAAAGTCTTTGGCTGGTCGCTCGATCTATGCCTCTGATCATCTTACCCACCTTTGCTCCAAAGGTAACTCACACTGGCTCACCTCAAATACGTGACTGCTCCTGATGACTGAAACATGCCAAAAAAAGGTTAGGGCTTTATTCCCTGGCAAGTAGGAGAATGATGGGAGATTTGATAGAGGTATACAAAATTATGAGGGTTATAGATAGAATAGATGCAAGCAGGCTTTTTGTAGTTGGGTGAGACTAGAACTAGGGTCATGGGTAAGGGTCAATAGTTTGAGGGGAACCTGAGTGGTATTTTCTTCACTTAGAGTGTGAGGAAACTGTGGAATGAGCAGTCAGCAGAAGTGGTGGCTGTGGTTTCCATTTCAACATTTAAGAGAAACTTGAATAAGTACTTGAATCGATGGGAGGGGTACGGAGGGCTATGCCTGGATGCAGGTCAACGGGAATAGGCAGATTAACAGTCCAGCACTGACTAGATTGGCTGAAGGCCAATCTACAGCACAATACAAGCCCTTCGGCCCATAAAGTTGTGCCGAACATGTCCCTACCTCAGAAATTACTAGGCTTACCTATAGCCTTCTATTTTACTATGCTCCATGTGCCTATCCAAAAGTCTCTTAAAAGACCCTATTGTATCCGCCTCCACCACCGTTGCCAGCAGCCCATTCCACGCACTCACCACTCTCTGAGTAAAAAACTTACCCCTGACATCTCCTCTGTACCTACTCCCCAGCACCCTAAACCTGTGTCCTCTTGTGGCAACCATTTCAGCCCTGGGACAAAGCCTCTGACTATCCACATGATCAATGTCGCTCATCATCTTATACACCTCTATCAGGTCACCTCTCATCCTCCTTCACTCTAAGGAGAAAAGGCCGAGTTCACTCAACCTGTTTTCATAAGACATGCTCCCCAATCCAGGCAACATCCTTGTAAATCTCCTCTGCACCCTTTCTATGATTTCCACATCCTTCTTGTAGTGAAGTGACCAGAACTGAGCACAGTACTCCAAGTGGGGTCTGACCAGGGTCTTATATAGCTGCAACGTCACAAGATCACAAGACAAAGGAGCAGAAGTAGGCCATTCAGCCCATCGAGTCTGCTCCGCCACTCCACCATGAAGGGTTTCGGCCCGAAACGTCGTCACTACCTCCTCCCATAGATGCTGTCTGGCCTGCTGAGTTCTGCCAGCATTTTGTGTTTTTATTTATTCTCCTGTCTAGTTCCAATTTCCGTTTTTTTCCCCATATCCCTTGATACCCTGACTAATTAGATACCTGTCAATCTCCTCTTTAAAAACCCTCAATGATTGGGCCTCCACAGCTGTATGTGGCAACGAATTCCATAAATCCACGACCCTCTGGCTAAAAAAATTTCTCCTCATCTCTGTTTTAAATGGGTACCCTCTAATTCTAACCTCTTGTCCTGGATTCTCCCACCAAAGGAAACAGCCTTTCCACATCTACTCTGTCCAACCCTTTCAACATTCGAAATGTTTCTAGGAGATCCCCTCTCATTCTTCTATACTCTAATGAATACAATCCAAGAGCCAACAAACGCTCCTCATATGTTAGTCCCTGCATTCCAGCAATCATCCTCGTGAATCTTCTCTGAACTCTCTCCAACATCAGTTCATCTTTTCTAAGATAGGGGGCCCAAAACTGCACACAGTATTCCAAATGGGGTCTCACCAGTGCCCCATAGAGCCTCATCAATACCTCCTTACTCTTATACAATATTCCTCTTGAAATGAATGCCAACATAGCATTCACTTTCCTTACTGCCAATCCAAACTGGTGGTTAACCTTTAGGGTATCCTGCACTAGGACCTCCAAGTCCCTTTGCACTTCCGATTTTTGAATTTTCTCCCCACCTAAATAATAATCTGCCCAATTGTTCCTTCTTCCAAAATGTATAACATTACCCCTCGGCTCCGAAATTCAATTCCACAATTGATGAAGGCCAATACACCATATGCCTTTTTAACCACAGAGTCAACCTGCACAGCTACTTTGAGCATCCTATGGACTCCGACCCCAAGATCCCTCTGATCCTCCACACTACCAAGAGTCTTACCATTAATACTGTATTCTGCCATCATAGTTGACCTACCAAACTGAACCACTTCACTCTTATCTGGGTTGAACTCCATCTGGAGTTGAAGGGGGAAGACACCAGAATAAAATGGTAGCAGCAGGGAAGAGAGGATAGCTAGAAGGTGATAGGTGAAATCAAGTGGTTTGGAAAGGTAAAAGGCTGGAGAAGGAGGAACCTGATTGGAGAGGAGAGTGGACCATTAGAGAAAGGGAAGGAGGAGGGGACCCAGGGGGAGTTGATAGGCAGGTGAGAAGATAGACAGCACACCAGAATCCCACCTGCATCAGTGCTATGAGAGAGCAGATTTGTTATCAGTAATGGAATTGGTTTATGATTGTCACATATACAGAGCTACAAAGGCTGAGGACACAGTGGTGAGTGTACAGGGAGTAGAGTGGGGGGGGGTTGAGGACACAGTGGTGAGTGTACAGGGAGTAGAGTGGGGGGGCTGAGGACACAGTGGTGAGTGTACAGGGAGTAGAGTGGGGGGGCTGAGGACACAGTGGTGAGTGTACAGGGAGTAGAGTGGGGGTTGAGGACACAGTGGTGAGTGTACAGGGAGTAGAGTGGGGGGGCTGAGGACACAGTGGTGAGTGTACAGGGAGTAGAGTGGGGGGGTTGAGGACACAGTGGTGAGTGTACAGGGAGTAGAGTGGGGGGGTTGAGGACACAGTGGTGAGTGTACAGGGAGTAGAGTGGGGGGGCTGAGGACAGTGGTGAGTGTACAGGGAGTAGAGTGGGGGGGCTGAGGACACAGTGGTGAGTGTACAGGGAGTAGAGTGGGGGTTGAGGACACAGTGGTGAGTGTACAGGGAGTAGAGTGGGGGGGTGCTGACACAGTGGTGAGTGTACAGGGAGTAGAGTGGGGGGGTTGAGGACACAGTGGTGAGTGTACAGGGAGTAGAGTGGGGGAGTGAGGACACAGTGGTGAGTGTACAGGGAGTAGAGTGGGGGAGTGAGGACACAGTGGTGAGTGTACAGGGAGTAGAGTGGGGGAGTGAGGACACAGTGGTGAGTGTACAGGGAGTAGAGTGGAGGGGCTGAGGACACAGTGGTGAGTGTACAGGGAGTAGAGTGGGGGGGGCTGAGGACACAGTGGTGAGTGTACAGGGAGTAGAGTGGGGGGGCTGAGGACACAGTGGTGAGTGTACAGGGAGTAGAGTGGGGGGACTGAGGACACAGTGGTGAGTGTACAGGGAGTAGAGTGGGGGGGCTGAGGACACAGTGGTGAGTGTACAGGGAGTAGAGTGGGGGGGCTGAGGACACAGTGGTGAGTGTACAGGGAGTAGAGTGGGTGGCTGAGGACACAGTGGTGAGTGTACAGGGAGTAGAGTGGGGGGCTGAGGACACAGTGGTGAGTGTACAGGGAGTAGAGTGGGTGGCTGAGGACACAGTGGTGAGTGTACAGGGAGTAGAGTGGGGGGGCTGAGGACACAGTGGTGAGTGTACAGGGAGTAGAGTGGGGGGGCTGAGGACACAGTGGTGCGTGTACAGGGAGTAGAGTGGGGGGGCTGAGGACACAGTGGTGAGTGTACAGGGAGTAGAGTGGGTGGCTGAGGACACAGTGGTGAGTGTACAGGGAGTAGAGTGGGTGGCTGAGGACACAGTGGTGAGTGTACAGGGAGTAGAGTGGGGGGCTGAGGACACAGTGGTGAGTGTACAGGGAGTAGAGTGGGTGGCTGAGGACACAGTGGTGAGTGTACAGGGAGTAGAGTGGAGGGGCTGAGGACACAGTGGTGAGTGTACAGGGAGTAGAGTGGGGGGGCTGAGGACACAGTGGTGAGTGTACAGGGAGTAGAGTGGGGGGGCTGAGGACACAGTGGTGAGTGTACAGGGAGTAGAGTGGGTGGCTGAGGACACAGTGGTGAGTGTACAGGGAGTAGAGTGGGGGGCTGAGGACACAGTGGTGAGTGTACAGGGAGTAGAGTGGGTGGCTGAGGACACAGTGGTGAGTGTACAGGGAGTAGAGTGGGGGGGCTGAGGACACAGTGGTGAGTGTACAGGGAGTAGAGTGGGGGGGCTGAGGACACAGTGGTGCATGTACAGGGAGTAGAGTGGGTGGCTGAGGACACAGTGGTGAGTGTACAGGGAGTAGAGTGGGTGGCTGAGGACACAGTGGTGAGTGTACAGGGAGTAGAGTGGGGGGGTGCTGACACAGTGGTGAGTGTACAGGGAGTAGAGTGGGGGGGTTGAGGACACAGTGGTGAGTGTACAGGGAGTAGAGTGGGGGAGTGAGGACACAGTGGTGAGTGTACAGGGAGAAGAGTGGGGGGGCTGAGGACACAGTGGTGAGTGTACAGGGAGTAGAGTGGGGGGGCTGAGGACACAGTGGTGAGTGTACAGGGAGTAGAGTGGGTGGCTGAGGACACAGTGGTGAGTGTACAGGGAGTAGAGTGGGGGGCTGAGGACACAGTGGTGAGTGTACAGGGAGTAGAGTGGGTGGCTGAGGACACAGTGGTGAGTGTACAGGGAGTAGAGTGGGGGGGCTGAGGACACAGTGGTGAGTGTACAGGGAGTAGAGTGGGGGGGCTGAGGACACAGTGGTGCGTGTACAGGGAGTAGAGTGGGGGGGCTGAGGACACAGTGGTGAGTGTACAGGGAGTAGAGTGGGTGGCTGAGGACACAGTGGTGAGTGTACAGGGAGTAGAGTGGGTGGCTGAGGACACAGTGGTGAGTGTACAGGGAGTAGAGTGGGGGGCTGAGGACACAGTGGTGAGTGTACAGGGAGTAGAGTGGGTGGCTGAGGACACAGTGATGCGTGTACAGGGAGTAGGGTGGGGGGGCTGAGGACACAGTGGTGAGTGTACAGGGAGTAGAGTGGGTGGCTGAGGACACAGTGGTGAGTGTACAGGGAGTAGAGTGGGGGGGCTGAGGACACAGTGGTGAGTGTACAGGAAGTTGAGTGGGGGGGGTGAGGACACAGTGGTGAGTGTACAGGGAGTAGTGTGGGGGGGCTGAGGACACAGTGGTGAGTGTACAGGGAGTAGTGTGGGGGGGCTGAGGACACAGTGGTGAGTGTACAGGGAGTAGAGTGGGGGGGCTGAGGACACAGTGGTGAGTGTACAGGGAGTAGAGTGGGGGGGTTGAGGACACAGTGGTGAGTGTACAGGGAGTAGAGTGGGGGGGTTGAGGACACAGTGGTGAGTGTACAGGGAGTAGAGTGGGGGGGTTGAGGACACAGTGGTGAGTGTACAGGGAGTAGAGTGGGGGGGTTGAGGACACAGTGGTGAGTGTACAGGGAGTAGAGTGGGGGGGCTGAGGACACAGTGGTGAGTGTAAGGGAGTAGAGTGGGGGGGTTGAGGACACAGTGGTGAGTGTACAGGGAGTAGAGTGGGGGGGCTGAGGACACAGTGGTGAGTGTACAGGGAGTAGAGTGGGTGGGCTGAGGACACAGTGGTGAGTGTACAGGGAGTAGAGTGGGGGGGTTGAGGACACAGTGGTGAGTGTACAGGGAGTAGAGTGGGGGGGTTGAGGACACAGTGGTGAGTGTACAGGGAGTAGAGTGGGGGGGTTGAGGACACAGTGGTGAGTGTACAGGGAGTAGAGTGGGGGGGTTGAGGACACAGTGGTGAGTGTACAGGGAGTAGAGTGGGGGGCTGAGGACACAGTGGTGAGTGTACAGGGAGTAGAGTGGGGGGGCTGAGGACACAGTGGTGAGTGTACAGGGAGTAGAGTGGGGGGGCTGAGGACACAGTGGTGAGTGTACAGGGAGTAGAGTGGGGGGGTTGAGGACACAGTGGTGAGTGTACAGGGAGTAGAGTGGGGGGGTTGAGGACACAGTGGTGAGTGTACAGGGAGTAGAGTGGGGGGGTTGAGGACACAGTGGTGAGTGTACAGGGAGTAGAGTGGGGGGGCTGAGGACACAGTGGTGAGTGTACAGGGAGTAGAGTGGGGGGGCTGAGGACACAGTGGTGAGTGTACAGGGAGTAGAGTGGGGAGTTGAGGACACAGTGGTGAGTGTACAGGGAGTAGAGTGGGGGGGCTGAGGACACAGTGGTGAGTGTACAGGGAGTAGAGTGGGGGGGCTGAGGACACAGTGGTGAGTGTACAGGGAGTACCACTTAGGTTTGTAAACTCACAGTTTCTGTAGCACCCTGAAGAGAGATGTGAAGCCAGGAACATGTGAGTAAAAACATTTAGAAGATTAAGATTAGTTTTGTTTTTCACATGTACATTGAAACACACAGGGAAGTGCATCACTTACGTCAACAACTAACACAGTCTGAGGGTGCGCTGTGGGCAGCCCGCAAAGTCACCCCACCTCCAACATCAAGAGAGCACTCTTACAACCTGCTAACCCTAACCGTCCATCTTTGGAATGTGGAAGGAAACCGGGGCACCCAGAGAAAACCCACATGGTCATCGGGAGAACATGTAATCTCCTTACAGACAGCAGTGGGAATTGAACCCAAATTGCTGGGCCTGTGAAGCATTGTGGTAACTGCTATGCTACCATGTCTTTACTTGAGAAGTCAGCCCCAATTTCATCTCAGTGATTGTGTCTAGTCTATAACCAGGGGCTATATGATAGCCGCAGGAGCCTAGATCAATTAGATCAGGTGTAGAACAAACATTTCACTTGTATCAGCTTATCAAAAGATGCCAGACATTCCAGCTCTCAGTCTCTGCTTGCCCTGCAGGCAGCCATTATCAGCATGCCTGGGTCAGTGCACTGGGAAACCTTAAACCTCTTCTGATCATTGTTAACAACTGGCAGTATTATCAGTGTGACATATTTGGAACCTTTTTGTCCAAAGCTGAGGTTTAAAATTCTGATTAAGTTGTCAGAATCAGAATTACCCTTGAACCAGCAGGCTCCTGAACTGGTGTAGATAACTTCATTCACCCCAACACTGAACTGATTCCACAATCTATGGACTCACTTTCCAGGTCTCTGCATCTCATGTTCTCAGTGTTATTTATGTATGTATGCATTTATTTATTTGGCTTTTTTTTTGTATTTGCACAATTTCTCTTCTTTTGCACGTGGGTCAATCTTTATTTTATTTAGATGCAAAGCAGAACAAGCTCTTCCGCTCCAACAAGCCCCACCACCCTTCAAACCATCTTTTAAACACTAACCTAATCACAGGACAATTTACAGTGACCTATTAACCTGCAAATCGGTACATCTCAGGACAGTGGGAGGAAACTGGAGCACATGGAGGAAACCCATGCATTCTAGGGAGAGGAGGTGCAAACTCCTTACACACAGTGCAGGAATGAACTCCGAACTCCAGAACACCCCGAGCTATAATAGCGTTTTGCTAACCTCCACAATACCATGGTGCCCTTTAACTGTGAGTATTATTCCATTGATTCTATTGTACTTCTTTGTTCTACTGTAAATGCCCACAAGAAAATGAACCTCAGGGTAGTATAAGTTGACATTTACATACTTAGATAATAAATTTACAGTGCTTTGAACTTTGAACTATTATCACTGACATATGTCATGATCTTTGTTGTTATGTGGCAACAGTACAGTGTAGTACATAAAAATACTATAAGTTACAATATGATATACTCTAAAAATAAATAAATAGTGCAAAAAGAGAAAAATAGTGAGGTCGTGTCCATAGGTCATAAATCTGATGGCGGAGAGGAAGAAGCTGCTCCTAAAATGTTGAGTGTGTGTCTTCAGGCTCCTGTACTTTCTGCCTGGTGGCAGTAATGAGCAGGGGACATGTCCTGAGTAGTGAGGGATGGATACTGCCATCTTTTGAAGATGTCCTCGATGGTAAGGAGGCTAGTGCCCATGAGTGAGCTGGCTGAGCTAACAATCCTCTGTGGCTTTTTCCAATCCTGTGCAGTGACCTCTAAATACCAGACAGTGATCCTTGTCTCCACACCCCCTGTGGTACTGAATTTCTAAGATCCATCTCGCTCTGAGGGTGAATGTTCATACATGAGGCCCTTCATTGGTTGGGGTCAAACAATAATATTGATCTGAGCTCTCTATATGAGGTACAAGCCAGGGCAGTACAATAAAGCTGTTGCCCATGTAGCAAGCTCCCCCTCTTCATTTGGAGGTGTTGTGGATAGTGTGGAGGGCTGTCAGAGTTTACAGCGGGACATTGATAGGATGCAAAACTGGGCTGAGAAGTGGCAGATGGAGTTCAACCCAGATAAGTGTGAGGTGGTTCATTTTGGTAGGTCAACTATGATGGCAGAATATAGTATCAATAGTAGACTCTTGGCAGTGTGGAGGATCAGAGGAATCTTGGGGTCTGAGTCCATAGGACACTCAAGGCTGCTGCACAGGTTGACTCTGTGGTTAAGAAGGCATATGGTGCATTAGCCTTCATCAGTCATGGGATTGAATTTAGGAGCTGAGAGGTAATGTTGCAGCTATATAGGACTCTGGTCAGACCCCACTTGGAGTACTGTGCTCAGTTCTGGTCCCCTCACGATAGGAAGGATGTGGAAACCACAGAAAGGGTGCAGAGGAGATTTACAATGATGTTGCCTGGATTGGGGAGCATGCCTTATGAGAATAGGTTGAGTGAACTTGGCCTTTTTTCCTTGGAGCGAAGGAGGATGAGAGGTGACCTGATAGAGGTGTACAAGATGATGAGAGGCATTGATCGTGTGGATAGTCAGAGGCTTTTTCCCAGGGCTGAAATGACTAGCACGAGAGGACATAGTTTCAAGGTGCATGGAAGTAGGTACGGAAGAGATATCAGGGGTGAGTTTTTTATGTAGAGAGTGTGTGCGTGCAATAGGCTGCCGGCAATGGTGATGGAGGTGGATACAATAGGGTCTTTTAAGAAACTCCTAGACAGGTATATGGAGCTCAGAAAAATAGAGGGCTATGGGTAATTTCTCAGGTAAAGACATGTTTGGTATAGCTTTGTGGGCCGAAGGGCCTGTATTGTGCTGCCGGTTTTCCACGTTTCTATGTTTTTATGTTTCATGCAACTGATGAATACAAAGGAACGGCAGAGACCGATACAGTTTGGCACCGGCAGCATTGCAGGAGTTGACAGTCAGCTTTGAACTCAACTTTGGACTCCTTTAGGGACTCCAGCTCAGGACTTTTCTTTGGGGTTTATTCCTGAAGTTTTCCCTATGTGTGGGTATAGCCACAAGGCAGCGGAAGTTTGAAATCAGAGTTTTCTTTCTCCAAGATGATATGCCAACCACAACTGATGAGCCCCCTCTGCCCAAAGTGACTGGTTTTAAGGCATCAGTAACCCACCTTTGCCCCTTTTCCTGTCAGTAAGAATGGTTCTGCCGGGCTTAGTAGCTAAACTACACATGAAGGCCGGAAGTTGGACTTGGTTGTCAGAGGCTATTTGAGACACATTTAATAGGTAGTTGGAGTTTACAGTATGGAGTTCAAAAATGGTCATAATACCCCAAATATATACTGGCCTTATTACATCTTTGATTCTTAAATTCTAGTCCTATCAACAGAAATAAAGAAGGCAGCCTTTACCCTGACACACCACTATGTAACATTGTGATGTCACACAATGCAATGTCATGTTGTTATCACCATGACTCAAGCGTGGGCTGTTCATCTGGTGAATTCATTGCCAGAGAATGGGTCATGAGAGTTCGGGAGCTGCCAGCACATCTGGCACATGCGAGCTTTATTTCGATGTTTAAGAGAAGTTTGGATAGGTACTGTTGTGTGCTGTTGCTGTTGTTGCTGTTTGCTGCTGTGTGCTGGGGCAGCAGGCTGAGGGGTAGCAGACACCAACAGAATCAACAAACTCATTCATAAGGCCAGTGATGTTGTGGGGGTGGAACTGGACTCTCTGACGGTGGTGTCTGAAAAGAGGATGCTGTCCAAGTTGCATGCCATCTTGGACAACGACTCCCATCCACTCCATAATGTACTGGTTAGGCACAGGAGTACATTCAGCCAGAGACTCATTCCACCGAGATGTAACACTGAGCGACATAGGAAGTCATTCCTACCTGTGGCCATCAAACTTTACAACTCCTCCCTTGGAGTGTCAGACACCCTGAGCCAATAGGCTGGTCCTGGACTTATTTCCACTTGGCATGATTAACTTATTATTATTTAATTATTTGTGGTTTTATATTGCTATATTTCTTCACTATTCTTGGTTGGTGCGGCTGTAATGAAACCCAATTTCCCTCGGGATCAATATAATATGTCTGTCTGTCTGTACATGGATAGATAGTATGGTCCAAGTGCAGGTCGATGGGAGTAGGCAGTTTAAATGGCTCAGTGTGGACTAGATGGGATGAAGGGTCTGTTTCTGTGCTGTACTTCCCTACAACAATGATTCTATGACAGAGGGCTGTGGAGGCCAAGTCATTAGGTATATTTAAAGTGTGTTGATAGATTCTGCATTAGTCAGTATGATAAAGATTTTGGGGAGAAGGCAGGAGAATAGGTTTGATAGGGATCAAATCTGCTAGGATTGAATGGCAGAACAGATTTGATGGGCCGAGTGGCCAAATTGGGCTCCTGTGAATTATGCTCTTATGATCTTATACCACAGTGCTGAATGGGTGGATTTCTGCTGTCGATTTGCACTGACATTGATTCAATGAACCTCAATACTACCATAACTAAGCAACTTTTTTGAACTTCACTCTTAATCTGTGGAAGTCACTAGCTAAAACTATAAGCAATGCAGACTCAATTGACACTTTTAAACACCAGCTCAAAGCCTACTTCTTTAACTTTGCTTTTAACTAACGTCTTTTTGTCTTTTATTTTTATGTTTTTTTAATTTTATTTTGATGTTCAAAAATTCAATGGTTCAAAGGTTCATTTTAATATCTGAGAATGTTTACAATAAACAAACCTGTAATTCTTACTCTTCACAGACATCCATGAAACAAGAACCCCATAGAATGAATGATAAAAATATTGCAGCACCTGAAGACCCCTCCCTTCCATTCACACAAGCTTTTATCTCATTGTAAAGCACTTTGAACTATGTCACCTGTATGAAAAGTGCTCTATAAATATGTTATTATTGCATTTTATTTTTTCTCTGCTGATGCTGGTAAAACCTGAGGTTCGGGCATAGCCAAGCACGCTTATTTTTCCATTTGCTAGGAACTTTCGGACTACTCTAGTGGTGTTTAGTATTGTGGCTTTCTGAAGATTTACATAAATATTGTTTTGTAAGGTAATTGTGCACCCCTGGCACATCTCAGGGGTGTGTGCTTAGCCCACTGCTCCACTCTTTCTATACCCATGACTGTGTGGCTAGGTATAGCTCAAATACCATCTAGTCCATACCATCTATAAATTTGCTGATGATACAGCCATTGTTGGTAGGATCTCAGATGGCGGTGAGAGGGATATACCAGCTAGCTGAGTGGTGTCGCAACAACAACCTTGCACTCAATGTTAGTGAGACCAATGAGCTGATTGTGGACTTCAGGAAGGGTAAGACGAGGGAACACAAACCAATCCTCATAGAAGGATCAGAAGTGGAGAGAGTGAGCAATTTCAAGTTCTTGGGTGACAAGATCTCTGAGGAGCTAACCTGGTCCCAACATATCGATGCAGCTATAAAGAAGGGAAGACAGTGGCTGTATTTCATTAGGAGTCTGAAGAGATTTGGTGTGTCAACTAAAACACTCAAAAACTTCTATAAATGTACTGTGGAGAGCATTCTGAAAGGGTGCATCACTGTCTGATATGGGTAGTGGGGGCGGGACTACTGCACAGGACCAAAAGAAGCTACAGAAGGTTATAAAACTGGCCTCCGTAGTACCCAAGACATCTTGAAGTAATGGTGCCTCAGAAAGGCGGCATCCATCGTTAAGCAGTCCCATCACCCAGGGCATGCCTTTTTCTCATTGTTACCACCAGGAAGGTACAGAGGAGATGTCAGGGGTAAGTTTTTTATGCAGAGAGTGGTGAGTGCGTGGAATGGGCTGCCGGCGATGGTGGTGGAGGCAAATATGATAGGGTCTTTTAAGAGACTCCTGGATAGGTACATGGAGTTCAGAAAAATAGAGGGCTATGGGTAGCCATAGGTAATTTCTAAGGTAAGGACATGTTCGGCACAGCTTTGTGGGCCAAAGGGCTTGTATTGTGCTATAGTCTTTCTATGTTTCTATGTTAGGAAGGACATACAGAAGCCTGAAGGCACACACTCAGCGATTCAGGAACAGCTTCTTCCCCTCTGTCATCCAATTCCTAAATGGACATTGAATCCATGAATGCTACCTCACCTTTCTTTAATATATATTATTTCTGTTTTTGCATTATTTTTAATCTATTTAATATGCATATATAGTTACTGTAATTGATTGACTGATTTCTATATTATCATTAAACTGCTGCTGCTGCTAAGTTAACAAATTTCACAAGACATGCCGATGAACCTGATTCTGAATTGTTTAATGTTATTGTGTAGTCCTTTGGGATGATCCCAGTTGTTGGTATTACTATTGGGACAATGTATACCCTGTTCATGCTCCATAGTCTTTCAATTTCCTCTTTTAACTCAGCATATTTCTGGTGTTTTTCCACTGATCAATTTCCATAGTTTGTGTGTGTTTGGGATGGCTATATCTTTTAATTCAGTTGTTCTTGCTTGTTTATCCAGTATTATTATAACCGGCCAGTTTTTTTTATTTATTCATTTACGGGATGTGGGTGTCACCAGTTAAGCCAGCATTTATTGCCTATCCCTAGTTGCCCTTGAGAAGGTGGTGATGCACTGCTGTAGTCCCTGAGGTGTAGGTACACCCACAGTGCTGTTAGGGAGAGAATTCCATGATTTGGACCCAGCAACATTGAAGGAACAGTGATATGTTCCCAAGTCAGGATGGTGAGTGACTTGTAGGGGGATTGTGAATTGTCCTTTCTGCAGGCCATTAGGTTAATTGGCCACTGTAAATTGAGTCCAGTGGCTGGGTGAGGGATGGAATCTGAGGAGGGTTGATAAGCACTGGAGTGAAAGCAATTTTCAAATATCGTAAGAGAATGGTCTTCAGGAAGGGGGAGGGCACACACTCCAACTTACATCAATGGTGCTGAGATTGAAAGGGTTGAGCACTTCAAGTTCCAAGGTGTGAACATCGCCAATAACCTGCCCTAATCCAAACACATTATTATCATGGCCAAGAAAGCTCACCGATGCCTCTGCTTCCTCAGGAGGCTAAAGAAATTGGCTTGTTCCCTGTGACCCTCACCAATTTTCAAACAATTCCTCTGTGTCTGTTGCATCTGTTCCCATGATGAGGATTTTCGGACATTCAAGAGTGTCAGGGAAGTGACGTTTGTGCAGTGAAAATTACGACTGAAAAGGTGCTCAGGAAGCTTAATGGTCTGAGGGTAGATAAATCTCCTGGACCTGATGGAATGCACCCTCATGTTCTGAAGGAAGTACCTGGAGAGGCTGGGGAGGCATTAACAATGATCTTTCAAGAATCGATAGATTCTGGCATTCTAACAGATGACTGGAAAATTGCAAATGTTACTCCACTATTTAAGAAGGGTGGGAGGCAGCAGAAAGGGAACTATAGACCTGATAGCCTGACATCAGTGGTTGGGAAGTTGTTGGAATCGATTGTTAGGGATGAAATTATGGGGTACCTGGAGGCATATGACAAGATAGGCCAAAGCCAGCTTAGTTTCCTGAAAGAAAAATCCTGCCTGACTAACCTACTGTAATTCTTTGAGGAAATTACTAGCAGGGTAGACAAAGAAGATGCAGTAACGTGGTGTACTTGGATTTTCAGAAGGCCTTTGACAAGGTGCCGGACATGAGGCTGCTTAGCAAGGTAAGAGCCCATGGAATTACAGGGGAGTTACTAGCATGGGTGGAGCATTGGTTGATCGGCTGAAAGCAGAGAGTGGGAATAAAGGGATCCTATTCTGGTTGGCTGCCAGTTACCAATGAAGTTCCACAGGGGTTGGTGTTGGAACCACTGCTTTTTACAATGTATGTCAATGATTCTGACTACGGTATTAATGGATTTGTGGCTAAATCTGCCGATGATACAAAGATAGGTGGAGGAGCAGGTAGTGTTGAGGAAACAGAGAGCCTGCAGAGAGACTTAGATAGTTTAGGGGAAAGGGCAAAGAAGTGGCAAATGAAATACAATGTTGGAAAGTGTATGGTCATGCTCTTTGGTGGAAGAAATAAATGGGCAGACTATTATTTAGATGGGGAGAGAATTCAAAATGCAGAGATGCAAAGGGACTTGGGAGTCCTTGTGCAAGATACCCTAAAGGTTAACCTCCAGGTTGAGTCGGTTGTGAAGAAGGAGAGTGCAACGTTAGCATTCATTTCTAGAAGTATAGAATATAAAAGCAGGGATGTGATGTTGAGGCTCTATAAGGCACTCGTGAGACTACACTTGGAGTATTGTTTGCAGTTTTGGCCTCCTTATTTTAGAAAGGATATACTGACATTGGAGAGGGTTCAGAGAAGATTCCAGGAGGTCATGGGTTAAGAATGAAAGGTGAAGTATGTACGGGGAACTTCTTCATTCAGAGGGTGGTGTGAGTGTAGAATGAGCTTCCAGTGGTAGTGATGGATGTGGATTTGATTGTAAAATCTAAAAGAAATTTGGATAGGTACATGAATGGGGGGTTTAAGGTGAGCTATGGGCCAGGAGCAAGTCGATGGACTAGGCATATTAAGAGTCTGGTAGAAGTGGTGGATGTGGGTTTAATTGCAACTTTTAAGAGAAGTTTGGATAAGTACATGGAATCAAAAAGTAGGGGGCAAAGTTTTAAGGTTTAATGGGAACCAGAACAGCCATTTTGTCTTTCACACAGAGGGTGGTGTCGCTGTGGAGCAAGCTGCCTGAGGAAGTGGCTGAGGCAGGTGCATTAACATTGAAAAGTCAGTTGGACAGCTACATGGATTGGAAAGGTTCTGAAAGTTATGGGCCAAATGCTGGCAAATGGGACTAGCTTGGATGGGTTTCTTGGTTCTCAAGGAGCAGATGAGCCAAAGAGCCTCGTTCTATGCCTTTAGACTCTGTGACTCTGTAAAAATACCCTTTACAAATAACTTTACCTGGCAGTGTGAACCAAGTCAAAGATAACATATTATTGCCTCAGTGTGCAGAAGTAATGTGAATAATATGAGGCCCTCCATTGATAGTGTACGACTGTGGATGTTGCATCCTAGCTGTTTCATTCAATATGCAAGCCAGGGCAGTCTGATATGGCAAGCTGCTGTTCATGCTGCTGACTGCCCCCTCTCCACACAGCTGATGAATCCAAAGGAACGGCAGAGTCTGATACAGTTTGGCATCAGAGGAGTTGCCAGTCAGTATTGAACTCAACGTAGGCCTGCCTTAGGGATTCCAGCTCTGGTTTTTCCCTCAGAGTTTACTCCTGAAGCCTTCCCCATGAGTGGGAATAGCCACAAGGCAGCGTAACGTTGAGATCAAGAGTTTTCCTTCTCCGAGAAGAGCCGGCAACCGTGGCTGATGAGCCCCACCTGCCCTACGCAACTGGTTTTAAGGTGCCAGTAACCTGCCTTTGCCCCTCTCCTGTCAGTAGAAAGTGTTCTGCTAGGTTTAGCAGTTAAGCCAAATGTGAAGGCCTGGAGCTGGACCTGGTTGTCAGGGGCTATTTGAGATGCACACCATTGGGAACATTTAATAGGCAGTGGCAGCTTATCCCCACTACCACCTCCAGCTGTGCCAACCTTAAGGATCCTGTGGAAATAATAACCTTCAAATAGACAAATACAAACTTTCAGACACTAGCTGTAGTGTGAACTCAAAATTAAAAGGCATAAAATTATACATGTCTACAATTGCTATTTGTTGAAAACAGAAGCATGGTGCAGAGAGGAAATTGTTGGCAAGCATCTCCAGTTGAAGTGGTGCAGATTCCCACTGCAACCGCCCACCATTGCGAGTCAACACTCATTAGTGCCTCGTCACAGTAACAGCTCTCAACTACTTGATTTACTTGATTGTTTATACTTGAAGCTCTCTATTAATGGCAACTTATCAAATGGAAGCAATCATAAATGCGTAGTTTCCAAGCATGGGTGATATTTAGAAAGCTTATTAATACAGTGGATTCCCAAATGGTGATGAATATTACTTTTTCACAGGCAATGTTCCTTCTAAGGTGTGCAAGTGTGTACACACACACATATCTTTTGCTATGAGCGCACAAAGGAATTTAAACTGCACTCAAAAGGTTGTCACCCTCTACCTCGTTGGCATGTTAAATATATTTCACAGTCGTACACAATCACATTTCCTTTTTCGGTTTCTGATTCAGACGGTGTTGACAACGTGGTGTTTGTGATGATTTGTCTGCAGAATTTAGAACTAGCTTATTTGTACTGTTTTTAATTGAAGAAATTATTGATTCGCTATGACAAATTCCAAAGAAACAAAGGGTGTGAAGCGCAAAAGAACTGTTAGTTTATTTAAAGCGGAATGGCTTGCTATCATTAGAATAGCTTCAGGTTTACTTCCACTTAAAAATTCAGTTCGCACATATTGTTGTCACTGGGCAAAAAATTGCACAGCACAAGATTTTTGTGCACAATGGTCAATACCAATTGGAGGAAACATTGTTTATGGGAGCAAACTAGTGACACAGAGTCACGATCCACTGTCACTGATCTCCGTACATGAAGACCGAGAAGGACACCACTTTAACTGGAACATCGTGGAGATTCTGGCACTGGTAAATACAAAGCAGGCATGAGAATTTTGGGACAACTCATAAAGAATGAACACTAATCAAGAAAATAACCAGAATTCCCTTCATTTATTTGGGACACAATGCCACTTAATTGGGACAGGAGACCGTTGCTGAACAGTTTGTAACCAGTGTTAGTCGCAAGCACTTATGTGGCCATTAGACACCACACTGTGCTAAGAGCAAACAGTTTTTAAATAGCATCAGTTGTGTGTGTTTCTGTTTAAAAAGCAGCAATTGTCAACAGCATTGTACAAAGCCTGTCCATTATCAGCATTAGGTGTCTGGACTGATTTTGTTCATTTATACTGAACAGAACGCTATGCAAATGAATTTCTCCATCAATAACTGTTAGGAACTAATACACAGCTTTATAGTATTCTAGTAGTATTGATACTATCCTCACTTGTTCTGTATTTCATTTCAATACTGAATGTAATTTGCTATTCAATTAAACAGTAGTTTCTCTTTTTTATATCTTTTTAACTATTTCCATGAAACTTCAGCTAACTGGGGTAGCCACTTAATAGGGCCAAAGTGTACTGGTCCCAATGTGTCCCAATAGAAATCCACTGTATTTCTAAAGGGATAAAATATCAAGATTAGCTTTATTTGTTACATGTACACCCAAATATTGAAACATGTATCATTTGCGTCATGTCAAATCAGTGAGGATTGTGCTGGGCACAATTCTGGCACCAACATAGCATGACCACAAATTACAAACCCTAGCCAGTATGTCTTTAGACTGTGAGAAGAAACCAGAGCAGCCAAAGGAAACCCATGCAGTCTCGAGGAGAGTAAACAAACTCCTTACAGACAGCGATGGGAATTGAATCTAGGTCGCTGGCACTGTAATAGCATTACACTAACCCCTACGCAACTGTGCCACCCTATATTTCTGAAATTAGAATCATAGAATCACCCAGAAGTAAGCCTTTTGGCCTGAAGTAAGCCAACATCTCCATGCCAACCACCAGATGTCCACCTACATCAACTTAATTGACCAACACTTGTATCTTCTCTGCCTTGGCCATTCAAGTGCTTGTCCAGATACTCTTTACATCTTATGGTCTTATGGATGTCTGGAGAAGGCAGCAGGATGGAGTTGAGAGGGAAAATAAGTCAGCCATGATTGGTGGTCCAAATGGTTAAATTCTGCTCCAATGTCTCATGAATCAGAGATGGACAGTTTTAACTCTAAAAATGGGTTACTCTGTTCAAAGTAGTTAGACCGAGTTAGACCGGCGGGAAGAATTTAAAAGGAAAGCATTTTCTTCAGTGGTTTGATCGAGGCACAACTGCGCAGGTGCGTGGATGTCAGCAAGTTAGACCAGTGAAAGGACTTAAAAAGAAGACAGCTTTATAGACCGGGCAACAGAGTTGGAGGGCTTTGGCTCAATGGGACTTCGGCGATAACGGGTCAAGGCGAGGTAAGTTACTTGTGAAGAATAGAAACAGGAAGTATGTCTGTGAGGCTAGTGTTCTGTGCTCGGTGTCAGATGTGAGATGGCAGGGAGATTCCAGCCTCCCAGACGGCCACATCTGCGCCAGGTGAGTCGAGCTGCACCTCCTTAGGGACCGCGTTAGGAAACTGGAGATGCAGCTCGATGACCTTTGTCTTGTCAGGGCAAGTGTGGAGGTGATAGAGAGGAGCTATAGGCAAATAGTCCTTAGGAGACAGATAAGTGGGTAACAGTCAGGAGATGGAAGGGCAATAGTCAGATACTAGAGAGTAGCCCAATGGCTGTCCTCTTTTACAATAAGTACTCCTGTTTGAGTACTGTTGGGGGGGACAGCCTACCTGAGGGAAGCAACAGTGGCCGTGCCTCTGGCACAGAGTCCGGTCCTGTGGCTCAGAAGGGTAGGGAAAGGAAGAGGAAGGCAGCAGTGATAGGGGACTCTGTAGTTAGGGGGTCACACAGATGATTATGTGGATGCAGGAAAGAAACACGGATGGTAGTTTGCCTCCCAGTTGCCAGGGTCCAAGATGTCTCTGATCGCGTCCATAATATCCTGAAGAGGGAAGGTGAACAGCCAGAGGTTGTTGCACATATTGGTACCAACGACATAGGTAGGAAAAGGGGAGAGGTCCTGAAAACAGATTACAGGGAGTTAGGAAAGAAGCTGAGAAGTAGGACCTCAAAAGTAGTAATCTCGGGATTACTGCCTGTGCCACGCAACAGTGGGTATAGGAATAGAGTAAGGTGAAGGATGACTTACAATGGACTGAAAAACTTGAGCATATAGACACTAAGAAAGAGTATGTGCTGGAGCTTTTGGAAAGTATCAAGTTGGTTAAGTCACTGGAACCAGATACGATATACCCCAGGCTACTGTGGGAAGCGAGGGAGGAGATCGCTGAGCCTCTGTCGATGATCTTTGCATCAACAATGGGGACGGGAGAAGTTCTGGAGGATCGGAGGGTTACAGATGTTGTTCCCTTCTTCAAGAAAGGGCATAGAGATAGTCCAGGAAATTATAGACTAGTGAGTCTTACCTCTATGGTTGGTAAGTTGATAGAGAAGATCCTGAGAAGCAGGATTTATGAACATTTGGAGAGGCATAATATGATTAGGAATATTCAGCATGGCTTTGTCAAAGGCAGGTCGTGCCTTAGGAGCCTGAATGAATTTTTTGAGGATGTGACTAAACTCATTGATGAAGGTAGAGCAGTAGATGTAGTGTATATGGATTTCAGCAAGGCATTTGATAAGGTACCCCATGCAAGGCTTATTGAGAAAGTAAGGAGGCATGGGATCCAAAAGGACATTCCTTTGTGGATCCAGAACTGGCTTGCCCACAGAAGGCAAAGAGTGGTTGTAGATGGGTCATAATCTGCATGAAGTTTGGTGACCAGTGGTGTGCCTCTGTTCTAGGATCTCTTCTCTTCATGATTTTCATAAATGACTTGGATGAGGAAGTGGAGGGATGGGTCAGTAAATTTGCTGATGACACATCAGTTAATAACGCAGCGGGGATGATTGATAAGTTCATGGCCTAAGGTAGAAGGAGATGAGTTATTAACTTCAAACTTTCTGCATAATCAGTCAAAGAGCTGATCCTCATGTGCATGTAACGAGAGCTGTATAACTCATCTGCTTCTACCCTAGGCCGCGAACTTATCAATCACCTATTCACTTTCTAAGATCTGTATGCTCCATGACCTCTGGACTGTGTATAAATGCAGGAGGGGACTATGATGAAAAATAAATGTGCTAGGTTTTCTAAAATTGACTCCTTCTACCTTAGGCCACAAATTTATCAATCACCCCTTGTAATTTCCTTTCTTCTGCGTCCTTCCCTTATTGAAGATTGGAGTGACATTTGCAATTTTCCAGTCCACGGAACCATGCCAGAACCTATTGATTCTTGAAAATCATTACTAATGCCTCCACAATCTCACTTTTAGCTTCTATAATCTTTTTATCGTCTGCAGGGTATTTAAGGAATGTGACAAATCCTTCCATTGGCCTGAACGAGGGTAGATCCAATACTCGACAAGCTTAACACATTCCAGGACTTAGCAATCCTGCTGATTGGCACTTCATCCATCTTCCTTTCGCTGTCAGTACATGTGGCTGCTCTTTGAGTGACCACACAAAACACTGCAGCAACTTCCAAACCCACTACTGGGAACAGTTTGTCTAAAAACAACTGCTGAGAGGATCATCAGGGTCTCCCTCCCTCCTATTTGTAACGTTTACTGACAGCAACATGCAGTAGATAAAGGGCCTGAAGCATTGTTGAGGATCCCCACCGCCCATCCCACTATCTCTCTGACCCACGACCATCGGGAAGGAGGTACAGGAGCATCAGGACTGGGACTGTTTGACTGGGTAACAGATTCTTCCCTCAGGCCGTGAAACTGATGAATGCCCTGCCACCACCGAGGTCTCAGCACTAGGACAGCGAGCTGTTTACTGTTTACTGCAGACTGCTTGCATTTTGAATTATATTTATTAGCCTCATTGATGGTAACATTTTGTTTTATGTGCTGTGTATGATATATGTTCTGCGGGTGTACTGTGGTCCAGAGCAATGTTGTTTCATTTGGTTATATATATTCAAAGATGTATATTTTTTATCAAAGTTTGCATACAGACTACCACTCTGAGAGTCATCCTCCCGCAGCCAGCCACCTGTTCAGGGAAACATCAATCACCCAAAGCACAAAAAAAGAACACACTGCACAAATGGCAAAGAGCAAGGAGAAAACAGAACATCAGACATCAAACCAGGAGTCCAGTACTGTTCAGTTTTGTTCAGTTCAGCGTTGTGCCGCTAACTCACTACAGGCCACAGGGCAAGTCATTCTTCACCGAAACACCCCAGAACGCATTGATCACCCCAATTAAACCACTCAAAAACAGTGAAAAAGACAGAAACCAGAATTTAGGAACACATGCAACGTGGAGAGGATTGAGAGAAGATTTGATAGAAGTGTACAAAGTTATCAGGAGTATAGATAAGCAGGCTTGAATTTACCCGAAAACCCCTGAAAAGAGTCCACAGTCTCTCCGAGCCTCTCTGACCAATCCTTGGTACATGTACAGTCAGATTACAATAAATGTGAACTTGAACTTGCCACCCACACAGTCACAGGGAGAACGTGCAAACTCCACCCAGACAGTGCTGGGGCTCAGGATCAAACCCTGGGTTCCAGAGCCATGAGGCAGTGGATCCATCTGCTTCAACACTGTGATGCCCAATTCCACTTCATAACCCTGTGATCTTCCCCTCCGATTATCTGTGGCATTTCTATAGCTAATCAGCAAATGCTGATAGAAAACAAGAAGAATAGGAGTGATTTAATGGTTCCTCTCAAACTTTGTTCACAAGAAATGCCCCAACAATCTGCACCATCCAGCAACCCATCTATTTAACCCTGGCCTAATCACAGGACAATTTACAATGGCCAATTAACCTTCTAACCATCATGTCTTTGGAATGTGAGAGGAAACCCAAACGTTCACAGGGAGGACTCACAAACTTTTATAGACAGTGGCAGAATTGAATTCTGAACACCCACATCCTAAACTATAATAATGTCACGCTAACTGCTACTTTACCATGGTGGCCCTGCCCCCACCCCTTCAACTCCTGCAGGAAATGGACTTGCTGTCAGCTCCTAACCTGCCCTGGAAGATAGATGGCTCATCCCCTGCTCATCTCCAGAGGAGTGAATCCTGAGCACATCCCAAATGAAGATGGTGATTGTGTCGTCTCCAGAATGCAATGACTGATGTTTCAGTAACTAATGGAGGTTAGGAGCTTAGAAAAATAGAGGGCTGTGAGTAAGCCTAGGTAGTTCTAAAGTAAGGACATGTTTGGCACAGCTTTGTGGGATGAAGGGCCTGTATTGTGCTGTAGGTTTTCTATGTTTCTAGGTTTCTAATCCTGCCTTATGGTATATTTGTGTGACCAACAATTTCCTCATTGCAATCTGATGACTAACAGTTGAAAAATGTGTACAGAATCAGATTCAGGTTTAATATCACCAGCATATGGTATGAAATTTGTTACTTTACAACAGCAGTACATTGCAATACATAATAATTAAAACTGTGAATTACATTAGTCATGCACAAAGAGAGAAAAAATTAGTGAGGGAATATTCACAGATTCATTGTCCATTCAGAAATCTGATGGTGGAGGGGAAGAAGCTGTTCCTGAATCGTTAAGAGTGTGTTCAGGTTCCTGTACCTCCTCCTTGATGGTAGCAATGAGAAGGGGCATTTCCTGGGTGACAGGGGTCCTTAATGATGGATACCACATTTTTGAGGCATCACCGTTTGAAGGTGTCCTGTTGTTAGGGAGGCTAGTGCTCATGATGGAGCTGGCTTGGTTTCAACTTTCTGCAGCTTTTTCCGATCCTGTGTAGTGACCCCTCCACGTCAGATGGTGATGCAACCAGTTATGGAACCAATGATGGAACTATACTGTTAAATGGACCCATTGAGTGTCCCTCTATTCTGAGGCTGTATCCTCTGACAAAACAAGTCTCCTCAAACTCCTAATGAAATATAGACAGTGCCGTACCTTCTTTTTGATTCCATCCCAGGATAGATCCTCATAGATGTTGACACTTGAGAACCAATGTTCTCTCTAATTTTTAGTAGTCAGTGTGCGCAAAAATCTTATGTTGTGCAAATTTTTTTTCCTGTGACAAAAGTATGTGTGCACACATGGCACAGCTTACGTAGGTTTACAAAATATTTGACATAAAACTGCACAGAATAACAACAAAATACCATACATACTTAAGTCACTCAGTTATTTTTCTCTCTCCTGGCTTTGGCATTTCGATAAGTATAATTATTAATTACTACATTATTTTAGGTAACTAACTTGTGGTGCGCACATTAATTTCCTTTGTGCACTGGTTGAAAAACGTGTGTGCGCATGCACACGCGCCCAGCTTAGAGGGAACGTAACCGAGAACTTGAAACTGCTCACTCTTTCATTACTTACAGACTTTGCATATATAATTTGGAGTTCGTAGAACTGCAGCATCTCAGTTCCAGAGACCCTAGGTTCGATCCCAACCTCCGGCACTGTCTGTGTGGTGTTTGCACAGGTGTGGAAGGGAGGGATCAATGGGAAATGGGATTAGAGTAGGGTTAGAGTAAATAGGTGGTTGATGGAATCAATGGGTCATATGGCCTGTTTGTGTGCTGTGTGATTATATGACTATGAATACAAAACTCAGACATTTATTGCATGTGTTGGATTCTGATGTTTTGAATCCAAGTTTCTATCAGATGTCAGAAAAAACACTTAAAACTTGTTCCTTCTTGATCTTTTTGTTAAATGTTAATGGGACAAAGGAAGTTGAAAATAGACAGCGATAGCGGTCCAGGATGTGAAGAGAAGGAGGCAAAAGAAAAAAAGAAAAAGACAAAAGGAGGAGAGTCAAAAGATGGCACCCAAAAAGGGCACCTCTTTTATTCGCATAGATAGGAAACATCCCATTCAAGTTTGTTAATAAAAGTTAGCCAATCAGATAGCCCTTATTCAAATTATACAACAACAGAGAAGCTTCCAGAGCTTTCCAGAATGATACAAAGAACTGTAACCATAAGAGGACATACTGGACAGCTGCATATACATACCTTGACCACTAGGGACACACTGAACAACTGCGTATACAAGCAACAGACACAAAATGCTGGAGGAACTCAGCAGGCCAGGCAGCATCGATGGAAAAGAATAAACAGTCAATGTTTCAGGCTGAGACCCTTCATCAGGACAGGGAAAAAAGATGAGAATTCGGAGTAATAAGGTGGGGACGGGGAGGAAGAAGAACAAGGTGGTAGGTAATAGATGTAACCAGGAGGGGGGAGGGATGAAGTAAAAAACAGAAGTTGATTGGTGAAAGAGATAAAGGGTTGGAGAAGAGGGAATCTGATAGAAAGGGTAGAAGACCATGGAAGAAATGGAAGGGGGAGGAGAACTTGAGAGAGGTGATAGCCAGACAAGGAGATAAGGTGAGAGAGGGAAACGGGAATTGGGGGAATGGTGAAAGGTGGGCAATTACAGGAAGTTCGGAAAATCAGAGTTCATGCCATCAGGTTGGAGGCTATCCAGATGGAATAAAAGGTGGTGCTCCTCCAACCTGAGAGTGGCCTCATCGCGGCAATAGAGGAGGCCATGGACATGTGAGAGTGGGAATGGAAAATAGAATTGAGATGGGTGGCTACTGGGAGATACTGCTTTTTCGAACAGGTGAAGCGATCTCCCAATCTATGTCGGATCTCACCAATATACAGGAGGCCACACCGGGAGCACCGGATACAGTAGATGTCCCCAGCATACATATATACTGTGGCTACTGGGGGTGGGGCACACTGAACAACTGCATTTACATACTGTGACCACTAGGGGACACACTGAACAAACGCACATACATACTGTGACCACTAGGAGAGATACTAAACAGTTTAATGCACTTAAAATACAAGCAGATCATTAATTTTTAAGATGTAAAGAAAATAACAAACACTCTAATCCAATGCATTGTTAATGGGAATGCCATGCAGTTCAAATTTATAGATACTGAGAACAAATATAAATATTCAGAAATGTATAAACTAAGGGAATGGTGAAGGCAAAATCATTATTAACTCTTAGAGAAACTGGACAAGTACATGAAGAACACTAACGGCTACAATTAAAATAAAATGAGAATATAGATAGTGAGCTGTAAAGATTAAAGATCTTTAAAAATTAGCTTTATTTGTCAGATGTACATCAAGACAATGAAACACACAGTGAAATGCATCATTTGCATTAACAACCATCACAAGTGCCATTAGATAAATAGATAGATAGATACTTTATTCATCCCCATGGGGAAATTCAACATTTTTTCCAATGTCCCATACACTTATAGTAGCAAAACTAATTACATACAATACTTAACTCAGTAAAAATATGATATGCATCTAAAATCACCCTCTCAAAAAGCATTAATAATAGCTTTTAAAAAGTTCTTAAGTAGTTTACTTAAATACATTGAGTCCTAACCCCGGCACTTTAACATATCTTACTCCTGGCGGTTGAATTGTAAAGCCGAATGGCATTGGGGAGTATTGATCTCTTCATCCTGTCTGAGGAGCATTGCATCGATAGCAACCTGTCGCTGAAACTGCTTCTCTGTCTCTGGATGGTGCTATGTAGAGGATGTTCAGGGTTTTCCATAATTGACCGTAGCCTACTCAGCGCCCTTCGCTCTGTTACCGATGTTATACTCTCCAGTACTTTGCCCACAACAGAGCCCGCCTTCCTTACCAGCTTATTAAGACATGAGGCGTCCCTCTTCTTAATGCTGCCTCCCCAACACGCCATCACAAAGAAGAGGGCGCTCTCCACAACTGACCTATAGAACATCTTCAGCATCTCACTACAAACATTGAATGACGCCAACCTTCTAAGGAAGTACAGTCGACTCTGTGCCTTCCTGCACAAGGCATCTGTGTTGGCAGTCCAGTCTAGCTTCTCGTCTAACTGTACTCCCAGATACTTGTAGGTCTTAACCTGCTCCACACTTACAACAAAGGCACTGCAGTATCTCTGCTTTCTTAAAGGTTTGTACAGATTTGGCATGTCATCTAACCTTCTGACAAACTTCTATAGACGCACAGTGGAGAGTATCCTGACTAGTTGCAACAGGGCCTGGTACGGAAACACCAATGTCCATGAATGTAAAGTCCTATTAAAAATGGTGAATACAGCCCTGTCCATCACAGGCAAAGTCTTCCCTACCATTGAGCACACCTAAAAGGAGCGCAGCCAGAAGAAAGTAGCATCCATCATTAAGGACCCCCACCTCTCTTCTCACTGCTGCCATCAGGAAGAAGGTACAGGAGCTGGGACCCACACCACCAGATTCAGGAACAGTTATTACCCCTCAACCATCAGGCTTCTGAACCAGTGTGGGTAATTTCACTCACCTCAACTTTGAACTGATAGCATCTGCACGATTTTCCCTTGTTTGTGATTGGGCCACAACCTATGGACTTATTTTCAAGGACTCTACAATTCATTTTCTCAGTATTATTTATTTGTTTGTTTTTATTTACACAGATTTTTTTCTTTTGTACATTGGCTGATTGTCAGTCTGTTTATTATGGACTCTATTGCATTTCTCCGTTCTACTGTGAATGCTCGCAGAAACTAAATCCCACGGTAGTATAAGGTGGCATGCATAGTTTGACAATAAATTTAACTTTGAACAATGAACACAGTACAAAGATGTGCTGGGGGCAGCCTACAAGTGTCACCAAGCTTCTGGCATCAACGTAACATGCTCACGACTAACCCTACCCCATATATCTTTGGAATGTGGGTGGAAACTGTAGGACCCAGAGAAAAACAGACACAGTCACGAGGAGAGCATACAAACAATGGCAGAAATTGAACCCCAATTGGAGATCACTGATGCTGTAAAGCAATATGTTAACCACTACATTACCGTATCTGTACCCAGCACACGTGATGGAGTGAATGGTGCATCTCGTATTGTACCATTCTGTGGCTGGACAGCTAGACGTGTTTTTGAGATGTTTGACCAAGGGATCAGACAGTTCATTTGGTATTTCCAAATGAAACAAAAACTTTGTAAATTCACCTCAATGTTTCAGAGAATTAGGTAACATTTACAGGTATAGAACATTGAACAGTACAGCACATTACAGGCCCTTCAGCCCACGATGTTGTGCTGGTCCTTTAATCTACTCTGAATTCAATGTAACCCTTCCCTCTCACATATCCCTCATTCTCCTATCATCCTTTTGCCTGTCTACAAGTCTCTTAAACGTTCCAAATGTATCTGCCCCTTCCATCACCACCACTTGCTGTATAAAAAAACCTACCTCTGACACCACCCCCCCTTACTTTCCTCCAATCACATTAAAATTATACTCTTTTGTATTAGCCATTTCCACCCTGGGAAAACATCTCTGACTGTCCACTCTGTCTATGCCTCTTATCATCTTGTAAACCTCTATCAAGTCACCTCTCATCCTCCTTCACTCCAGAAAGAAAAGCCCTAGCTCGCTCATCCCATCCACATAAGGCACGCTCTCTAACCCAGGCAGCGTCGTGGTAAATCTCCTCTGCATCCTCTCTAAAGCTTCCACACCCTTCCTATAATGAAGTGATTATTAACAAATCATTAAAGCAGGTGTTGTTAGTTGGAAAGGTCGGGATCTTTACACAGGTAGGAAATGTGAATGAATTAATAACCCCCCCCCCCCCACCACCACCCCTGTTAAATGTCAGGCCATAATTTCAAATTTCCCAATTTTTAGTGGCTGGTTTGTCCATGGAGTTCAACACGTTTTGCGTTCAGTGTACCTGGTAAGGCAGGAGTGTTCCAAGGCATTTTCAGTCTCTCATTGCTACAGTTCCAACCTGCTTCAAAAGGGCAATAATTATGCCGGTGCCCAAGACGAGCGGAGTGAGCTGCCTTAATGACTATTGTCCAGTAGCACTCACATCTACAGTCATAAAGTGGTTATGGCTAGAATCAGCTCCTGCCTCATCAAGGACATATCACTGCAATAGGTCAATGGCAGATGTGATACCATGGGTCTCAACAGGCCTTGGATCCCCTGGACAATACAAATACCAATGTCAGGATGCTGTTATTGAGTATGGCTCAGCATTTAACACCATCATTCCTACAATTCTGATCAGGAAGCTCAAAAGCGTAGGCTTCTGGACCTCCCTCTGCAACTGGATACTCGACTTCCTAACCAGAAGACCACAATCTGTGTGGATTGGAAATAACATCTCCATCTCACTGATAATCGACAATGGTGCACCACAGGGATGTGTGCTTAGCCCACTGCTCTACTGTCTCTACCTCCATGACCCTGTGGCTAGGCACATCTCAAATACTATCTAAAAGTTTGCTGATGATACAACCATTGTTGGTAAAATTTCAGATGGTGAGGAGAAGGTGTATCAGAGTGAGATATGCCAACTAATTGAGTGGTGTTGAAGCAACAACCTTTGCGCTCAATGTCAGTAAGACCACAGAACTGATTATGAACTTCAGAAAGGTAAGATGAGGGGGGACACACCAGTCCTCATTGAGGGATCAGAAGTGGAAAACGTGAGCAGTTTCAATTTCCTGGGTGTCAATATCTCTGAGGACCTAACCTGGCACAATATCGTAGCCAGCTATAAAGAATGCAAGACAGCAGCTGTATTTCATTAGAAGTTTGAGGAGATTTGGTATGTTACCAAAAATGCTCACAAATGTCTACAGATGTACCGTGCATTCTAATTGGCTGCATCACCATCGGGTATGTGGGGTGGGGAAGGTGTGGGGCGACTGCACAGGATCGAAATAAGCTGCAGAGAGTTGTAAACTCAGTCAGCTCCATCATGAACACTAGCTTCCGTAGTATCCAGGACATCTTCAAGGAGCAGTGCCTCAAAAAAGGTGTCATCCATCATTAAAGACCTCCATCACTCAGGACATGCCCTCTTCTCATTGCTACCGTCAGGAAGGAGGTACGTAAGCCTAAAGGCACATATATAACAATTCAGAAATAGATCCTTCCCCTCTGCCATCCGATTTCTAAATGGACATTGAACCCATGAACACTACCTCACTGTTTTAGTTTCTTTTATTTGCGCTATTTATTTAATTTAACTATTTAATATATATGCTTCCTGTGATTCAGTTTTTCTTCTCAATTATCATCTATTGCATTGAACTGCTGCTGCTAAGTGAACAAATTTTACGACATATGACGATGATATTAAACCTGATTCTGATTCTGATGCTGACTCATAATCGCCATTTCTGCCCAAGTATTTGAACAATTATTTAAAAAAAGATAAAAGCAAAATATTGCTAATGCTGTAAATTTAAAAATGGGTTTCAGAACAGATTCAGGAAAGCTTATTGTCACAAGCACCTTCTTCTTAAGCCTATCACTCCTCCGGGGGTACAGGCCGCCAACAGCAGCTCAGCAGAATCTTCTGTCCTGGGCCACTCTTTCAGATTTTCCTCGAAGATCCCTTCTCTCTGTGGGATGAGGTCCTTGGAGCTTCTTTTGGCATTTCTGTAGCTCTGGGTTTTTACAGGTTGGGGCTACTCACACCATACCCAACCCTCCTCTTTTGGTAGCCAGGCTTGGGACCATCCATCCACACTCACACTTTGTCACAATGAAATTCCTTGCTCGTGTGAAGTTCACAGAGGTAAGAGTGAACACAGTTATGATATATTTAGCAATAAACGCAATTATGAGCACAGTAACAGTGGAATAGTGCGAAGCATAGAAGTACAAACTGAGGGAGTGCAAAAAGAAATGTCAAAGTGACAATACTGAAATGCTGGAAAGATTCCATTAAGCTGGAAAGAGAGCAGAGTAAATTTATGAAGTTGCTGCTGGGGCTCAAAGTACTGAGTTGTGGAAAGAGGTTGAGCAGGTTTGGGCTTTATTTTTTGAAGAACACAAGAAAAAGGGGTGATTTTATAGAGATGTATTCAATTATGAGGGACAAAAATAAGATGAATGTCATAGAATCATCAACCGCTACAGCACAAAAACAGGCCTTTCGGCCCATCTAGTCCATGCCGAACTATTATTTTGCACTGGCACTAGCCTCCCTGACTTCAATAGGCAATGCCTCAAAAAGACAGTATCTATCATTAAAGACCACCATCACCAGGACATGCTGTCTTCTGATTGCTACACTCAGGGAGGAGGTACAGGAGCTTGAAGACTCACACTTAATGATTCAGGAACAGCTTCATCCCCTCTGACATCAGATTCTGAATGGACATTTTGCCGTGTACCCTACCTCACTACTTTCCCTCTACTTGCACTACATATTCAATTTACTATTTTAAATATGTGTACATAGTATAATTTATAGCTTTTATTATCATGTATTTCACTGTACTGCTGCTGAAAAACAACAAATTTCACAACACTTGCCAGTGATAATAAACTTGATTCTGAAGATTTCTAGCATCTGCCAAATCTCTTGTGATCAGATAAGCTGTTTTCTTGGTTAGTTGAAACATGAACTGAGGTAGATTAGTTCAAACTATCATTGCCTTGGGATTATAGGGGTTTTATCCTTGGCAGTTTCAGTCTGCCCTCACTGTTATTTGCAGGTCAGAGCCTGCGGGCTTGGAGAGTAATGGACCATCTTCATTTGAAGTTTACCCTATCGCCTTTACGATCTACCCAGACCAGTTTAACAAGCACACTCCTGACCTGCTACAGCTTGCAAGGAAAAAAAACATTCTCATCAATGCAACCAGTATGATCCAATCTTGTATTCTGTTCTGTTGACCATTTGGCACACTGGTACTGAAGCTCAATTAGACCACAGCTGGAGTCATGTGTACAATTAATGGACAGTGAATTTTTGAAAGGGCGAGCCTTGCAAAGAGTACAGAGTGGATTCAATATCAGAATCAGGTTTATTATCACTGACAGATATCATGAAATTTGGTGTTTTGCAGCAGTAGTACTGTGTAATACATAAAATATACAATAACTTACAATAAAAATATCTTGCACTGATAATTTTAAATTTTATAATATGTGTAAGTATAATATATCAAGGTTGCTTGATGTCATTTTTGTACACAAGTGTAAAGAGAACTAAATAATTCTTACTGCTGATCCAATGCAGCACAAAGTAAGACTACAGGACGATAAGACCAAGAGATATAGGAGTAAAATTAGGACATTTTGCCAATCGAGTCTTTTTTGCCATTTCATAATGGCTGATCCAGTTTTCCTCTCAGTTGCAATCTTCTGCTATCTCCCACCCGTATCCCTTCATACCCTGACCAATCAAGAATCTATCAACCTCTGCCTTAAATATATGTAACGACTTGGCCTCCACAGCTGCCTGTGGCAAAGAATTCCACAGATTCACCGCTCTCTGGCTAAAGAAATTCCTCCTTGTCTCCATTCTAAAAGGCTGCCCCACTATTATGAGGCTGTATCCTCTGGTCTTAGACTCTCCCACCATAGGAAACATCCTCTCCATTTACTCTATCAAGTCCTTTCACCATTCGATGGGTTTCAATGAGGTCACCCTCATTGTTCTGAATTCCAGTGAATACAGGCCCAGAGTCATTAAATGCTCTTCATAGGACAAGCTGTTCAATCCTGGAATCATTTTCAAAACCTCCTTTGAACCCTCTCCAGTTTCAACACATCCCTTCTAAGATAAAGGGCCCAAAACTGCTCACAATACTCCAAATGAGGCCTCACTAGTGCTTTATTAAGTCTCAATGTTACATCCTTGCTTTTATATTCTAGTCCTCTTGGAATGAATGCTTACATTGCATTTGCCTTCCTCACCACAGACTCAACCTGCAAATTAACTTTTAGGAAATCCTTCACAGGGATTCCCAAGTCCCTTAGCACATCAGTTTTATGTATTTTCTGTCCATTTAGAAAATAGTTAGCTCTTTCACTTCTACCAAAAAGCATGACCATACACTTCCCAACACCGTATTCCATCTGCCTAGTCTCCTAATCTGTCTGAGTCCTCATGTAGCCTCTCTACTTCCTCAAAACTACTTGCCTCTCCACCTATTTCGTATTATCTGCAAACTTTGCAACAAAGCCATCAATTCCATCATCTAAGTCACTGACATATAATGTGAAAAGAATTGGTCTCAACACAGACCCCTTTGGAACACACTAGTCACCGGCAGCCAGTCAGAAAAGACTACCTTTATTCCCACGCTTTGCCTCCTGCCAATCTGCCACTGTTTATCTATGCTAGAATCTTTCCCTTAATACCATCGGCTCATAGCTTGTTAAGCAGCCTCGTGTGTGGCACCTTGTCAAAGGCTTTCTGAAAATCCAAGTACACAACATCAACCATTCTCTTTTGTCTATCCAGCTTGTTATTTCTTCAAAAAATTCCAACAGATTTGTCAGGCAAGATTTTCTCTTGAGTAAAGCATGCTGACTACACCTATTTTATCATGTGGAGACATTAGTAATAGAGTACACTGAGACTCCAACATCCTCCCAGCCTGGCCTATAACTTCCTTCCTTCTGCCTCTCTCCCTTCTTGAAGAGTGGAGTCGCATTTGCAATTTTCCAGTCTACCATAACCATTCCAGAATCGAGTGATTCTTGAAAGATCATTACCATACTGTACCTCCCTCTGTAATTGGATCCTCGACCTCCTAACCAGAAGATCACAATCTGTGTGGATTGGTGATAACATATCCTCCTTGCTGATGATTAACACTGGCGCACCTCGGGGTGCATGCTTAGCCCACTGCTCTACTCCCTGTATACACACAACTGTGTGGCTAGGCATAGCTCAAACACTATCTACAAATTTGCTGACAATTCAACCATTGTTGGTAGAATCTCAGGTGGTGACAAGAGGGCGTACAGGAGTGAGATATGCCAACTAGTGGAATGGTGCCGCAGCAACAACCTGGCACTCAATGTCAGTAAGATGAAAGATTGTGGACTTCAGGAAGGGCAAGACGAAGGAACTCATACCAATCCTCATAGAGGGATCAGAAGTGGAGAGAGTGAGCAGCTTCAAGTTCCTGGGTGTCAAGATCTCTGAGGATCCAACCTGGTCCCAACATATCGATGTAGTTATAAAGAAGGAAAAACAGTGACTATACTTCATTAGGAGCTTGAAGAGATCTGGCATGTCAACAAATACACCCAAAAAACATCTATAGATGTACCATGGAGAGCATTCTGACAGGCTGCATCACTGTCTGGTATGGAGGGGCTACTGCACAGGACCAAAAGAAACTGCAGGAGGTTGTAAATCTAGTCAGTTCCATCTTGGGCACTAGCCAACAAAGTACCCAGGACATCTTTAGGGAGCGGTGTCTCAGAAAGGCAGTATCCATTATTAAGGACCTCCAGCACCCAAGGCATGTCCTTTTCTTACTGTTACCATCAGGTAGGAGGTACAGAAGCCTGAAGGCACACACTCAGTGATTCAGGAACAGCTTCTTCCCCTCCGCCATCCAATTCCTAAATGGACAGTGAACCCTTGGACAATACCTCACTTTTTAAAATTATAATATTTCTGGTTTTTTGCAAAATTTTTAATCTATTCTATATATATATATATATATATACTGTAATTGATTTACTTATATGGTATTATATTTTTTATTTTTTTTCCTTCTATATTATGTATTGCATTGAATTGCTGCTAAGTTAACAAATTTCACAATACATGCCAGTGATAATAAACCTGATTCTGATCCTGGTTCTGATATATGCGTATAAAATAGTAAAATTAAAATTATTGCAAAAAGGGAAATAATGATATTGAGGTAGTGTTCATGGGTTCAATGTCTATTTAGGAATCAGATGGCAGAGGGGAAGAAGCTGTTCCTGAATCGTTGAGTGTGTGCCTTCAGGCTTCTGTACCTTCTTCCTGTTGGTAACAGTGAGAACAGGGCATGTCCTGGATGATGGGGTCCTTAATAATGGACGCCGCCTTTCTGAGGCACCGCTCCTTGAAGATGTCTTGCATACTATGGAGGCTAGTACCCCAGATGGAGCTAACTAATTTTACAAATTTCTGCTTCTTTCAATCCCTCCATACCAGACGGTGATGCAGCCTGTCAGAATGCTCTCCACAGTACATCTATACAAATTTTTGAGTGTCTTATGTAACAAACCAATTCTCCTCACTCCTACTGAAATATAGTTGCTATCTTGTCTTCTTTATAATTGCATCGATATGTTGGGACTTGGTTTGTTCCTCAGAGATCTTGACACCCAGGAACTTGAAGCTGCTCACTCTCTCCACTTCTGATCTTTTTATGAGGATTGGTATGTGCTCCTTCGTCTTACCCTTCCTGAAGTCCACAATCAGCTCTTTGGTCTTATTGACATTGAGAGCAAGGTTGTTGCTACGTAGACAAACAGTAGCTTTTTCCCAAGGTTGAAATATCTAACAACAGAGGACATGAGGTGAAAGGGGGTAATTTCAAAGGAGATTTGAGGGGCACAATTTTAACACAGAGAGCGGTGGGTGCCTGGAACATGCTGTCTGGGATGGTGCTAGAGGCAGATACATTGGAGACTTTTAAGAGACATTTAGATAGGCACATGATGTGTGAGGAAAATGGAAGGATATGGGCATTGTTTAGGCAGAAGGGATGAGTTGGCCATTTAATTGTTTTAGCATAACATTGTGAGTCAAAGGGCCTGTTCCTATGCTATAGTTTACTGTATTCGACGTTCTGTGTTCTGCTTTGTTCGATGATCTATGTTCAGTGTTTTCTGATCTGTGTTCTGTGTTCGATGTTCTATGTCCGATGTTCGATGTTCTGTGTTCCATGTTCTATTACACAGTGTGGCTTGTATTGGCTTGAGTCTGACGTTGTGCTGGGAGCTGCCCGCAGGTGTCACCATGTCTCCAGCGCCAACATAACATGCTCACAACTTACCGGTAACAGCCCTCACTGATCCGTACGTCTCACAACATACCGGTAACAGCCTGTACTGATCCGTACATCTCACAACATACCGGTAACAGCCCATACTGATCCGTACGTCTCACAACGTACTGGTAACAGCCCTTACTGATCCGTACGTCTCACAACGTATCCGGTAACAACCCTACTGATCCGTACATCTCACAACGTACCGGTAACAGCCCTTACTGATCCGTACGTCTCACAACGTACCGGTAACAGCCCGTACTGATCCGTGCGTCTCACAACATACCGGTAACAGCCCGTACTGATCCATATATCTCTGAGATGTGGAAAAAACCAGAGCTCCAGAAGAAACCTGTGTGTTCAGGGGGAGGACGTACAGACTCCTTACAGACATGGTGGGATTGATAGCATCGTGAAGCATTACACTAACCATAATACTACTTTGCCATTCCATTGGGTATATTCCAAATGGAAGGTTCTTGATTAATCGGCAGAATGAGGTTGAGGGAGATAATAAATCATCCATGATCAAATGGCAGACGGGATTCTTTGGGCTGAATGACCTAATTCTGCCCCTACGTCTGATCGTCTTATGATTCACAGAGCATTAAGGAGGGGAAGAAGCTGTTCCCAAACATTGAGTGTATGTCTTCAAGCTCCTGTACCTCCTCCCTGATGGAAGCAATGAGAAGAGGGCATGTCCTGGGTGATGAATAGAGTTAGAAGTCAGATTATTGTTTTCAATTCCCTGATATTGTATAGAATGTAGAAGATTGAGGAGAAATTTGATAGGGGTATACAAAATTATGAGGGGTATTGGATAGGGTAAATGCAAGCAGGGCTTTCCCACTGAGGATGGGTGAGGCTGCAACTAGAGGTCATGCATTAAGGGTAAAAGATGAAGTGTTTAAGGGGAACCTGAGGGAAAATGAATCACTCATTGGGTGGTGAGAGTGTGGAACGATCCGAAGTGATGGATATGGGTTCAATTTCAACATTTAAGAGAAATTTGGATAGGTACTTGGATGGTACCTCGGGGTATGGAGGGCAATGGTCCAGGTGCAGGTCGATGGGACCAGGCAGATTAATAGGTCTGCACAGACTAGATGAGCCAAATAGCCTGTTTCTGTCTTGTAGTGTTCTACGACTCTAATCGCATCAGATGCCAAGTTCAAATACTCGGATCTCCTCTGAAGGATTTAGAGATTGGAAAACAGTGCTAGTGGCCAACAAATAAACAACATTTACAGCAGATGTCACACATTGATACATTCTCATCCTGTTCACTTTCCACTGGTGGCAACAGAAAGATTTCCTCTTGTTATTTTTGGTAGAGTATTATTTCCTCTACGGAAACAGTCAGTGTACGATGACTTCCCGTGCAGAACTGTGGAGTTGTATGGCAATTTGAAATGCATTGAAGGTGAGAGAGGCAAGTGTTTTACACAGAGAGTGGCGGGTGTCTGGGATGTGCTGCCTGGAGTGGCGGTAGAGGCAGAAGCGTTGGAGACTTTTCAGACCCTAATGAATGTGAGGGAATTGGAAGGATAGGGACATTGTGTAGCCAGAGGAGGTTAGTTTAAATTATTGATTTGGGATAACATTGTGGGCCGAAGAGCCAGTTCTTGTTCTATGTTCTAAGTTGGATTGTCTTGCTCACATGTGAGGGGTTAATATTTCACCCAGTGTAGGATCATGCTCAGCTTCCAATAACCATGGGGCAGGACTTTCTCTGCTGGGGATAAGTTAGTGAGAAGCTAGAACGAGGCGATTAAACATAGAACACAGAATATGGACGTAGAACATAAAACATGGAACACTACAGCACAGTACAGCCCCTTTGGCCAACAACGTGAGGCAGCACAGTAGCGTAGTGGTTAGCACAATGCTTTACAGTATTGGAGATCCAGGTTCAATTCCCACCACTGCCTAAGGAGTTGAGTGTTCTCCCTGTGACCACATGGGTTTCCCCCAGCTACTCTAGCTTTTTTCACATAAAGTGTTCCAATTGGTAGGTTAAGTGGTCATTGTAAATCATCCTGTGATTAGGCAAGGGTTAAAGTGAGGGATTACTGGGCAGCACGGCTCAAAGGGGCAGAAGGGCCCGGTGGTCCACACAGTCTCTCAATAAATAATAAAAAACAGTGTTACACTGACCCTTTTGACCTACTCTAAGATCAATCAAACCCTTCCGTGCTGCATAACCATCCACGTTTTCTTTCATCCATTCTCCTGGCAGTCACACACCCACCACCCTATGTGAAAAAAACTACCTCTGATATCCCCCTGTATTTTCCTACAGTCACCTTAACATTATGTCCTCTCATATAGAAAATGCCTTTGGCTGTCCACTCAATTATGCCTCTGATCATCTCGTAAACCTCTATCGAAGTTATGTTTTGTAACTCCAAAACGAGTCGAAAGAAAAACAGAGGAGCCTGGAAAACTAATTCGTTCATTTTACTTTAGTGAGATGTCCACATATGATGTGGTGACGTAATGACATATGCCATTCACTCACTTCTTACATCTAACTCATAATGAATTATGTAAACAAAGAAAGAATGCTTAATCAAAACAACATCTTCACAATATTTCTCAAATATTACAGAAATATTAATTACACAACACTCCTTCCTGTTTAGCTATAAACTCCAACTCAATATAGAATGCATCTCAACTACAGTATGTTACGTATTGCTCTCTATATATACTGTACAGCAACTACTATATAGACATCAACAGCATAATAAATTTTAAACTGTCCCAATCAGGCCTAAAGATTTAATGGCTGTGGAGGCTTTCTTACTCTTGTGGGATAATATTATTCCTGACGAGAGAGGTCATTCTGCTCGGCAGGTGTGACCATAAGACCATAAGACATAGGAGCAGAATGAGGCCATTCAGCCCATCAAGTTTGCTCCACCTTTCCATCATGGCTGATCCTGGATCCCACTCAACCCCATACACCTCCCTTCTCGCCATATCCTTTGATGCCCTCACTGATCAGGAAATGATCAACTTCCACCTTAAAGGTACTCGTGGACTTGGCCTCCACTGCAGGCTGTGGCAGAGCATTCCACAGATTTAAAGGCTGTGCCCTCTAGTTCTAGGTACCCCCACCAAAGCAAAGATCCTTTCCACATCCACCCTATCTAGTCCTTTCTATATTCAGTGGGTTTCAATGACATCCCCCCACATTCTTCTAAATTCCAGTGAGTACAGGCCCAAAGCTGCCAAACATTCCTCATATGTTAACCCCTTCATTCTTGGAATCATCCTCATGAACCTCTTCTGGACTGTCTCCAATGACAACACACCCTTTGTGAGATGTGGGGTCCAAAATTGTTGACAATACTCCAAGTGCAGCCTGATTAATGTCTTATAAAGGCTCAGCATTATCTCCTTGCTTTTATATTCTATTCCCCTTGAAATAAAAGCCAACATTACATTTACCTTCTTTACCACAGAGTCAACCTGTAAATTAACCTTCTGGGAGTCTTGCACAAGGACTCCTAAGTCCCTCTGCACCTCTGATGTTAGAAATTTCTCCCCATTTAGATAATAGTCGGTACTATTGTTCTTTTTACCAAATGCATTATCCTACATTTCCCAACACTGTATTCCATCTGTGACTTTTTTGCCCATTTGTCCGATTTGTCTAAGTCCTGCTGCAATCGCATTGCTTCCTCAGCACAACCTACACCTTCACCTATATCATCCACAAACTTCGCCACAAAGCCATCAATTCCATTATCCAAATCATTGACAAACAAAGTGAAAAGTAGCGGTCCCAATACTGACTCATAAGGAACACCACTAGTCTCCGGCAGCCAACCAACCAGAAAAGGCCCCTTTTATTCCCAGTCACTGCCTCCTGCCTGTCAGCCATTCCTCTATCCATGTCAGTATCTTTCCTATAACACCATAGGATTTTATATTGTTAAGCAGTCTCATGTGTGGCACCTTGTCAAATGTCTTCTGAAAATCCAAGTAAATGACATCCACTGCCTCTCCTTTGTCTACCCTGTTTGTTATGTCCTCGAAGGACTCAAACAGATTTGTCAGGCAAGATTTCCCTTCATAGAAATCATTCTGATTTTAACTTATATTATCATTAGTCTTCAAGCACCTCGAAATCTCATCCTTAATAATAGACTCCAACACTTTCCCAACCACTGAGGTCAGGCTACCTGGCCTATAATTTCCTTTCTTTTGCCTTCCTCCCTTCTTAAAGAGTGGAGTGACATTTGCAATCTTCCAGTCCTCCAGGACCATGCCAGAATCAAGTGATTCTTGAAAGATCATGACCAATGCATCCGTTATCTCATCAGCAATCTCTCTCAGGACTCTGGGCTGCAGTCCATCTGGCCCAGGTGACTTATCCACCTTAAGACCTTTCAGTTTGCCTAGCACTTTTTCCCTTTGTAACAGCAATGTCACTCACTCCTATCCCCTGACACTCACGGACCTCTGACACACTGCTAGTGTCTTCCACAGTGAAGACTGAAGCAAAGTACCCATTAATTTCATCTGCCATTTCTTTGTCCCCCATTACTACCTCACCAGCATCATTTTCCAGTGGTCCAATATCAACTCCCTTTTACTCTTTATATAACTGAAAATACTTCTGATATCCTGTTTTATATTATTGACTCGTCCGCCCTCATATTTCATCTTTTCCCTTCTTATAGATGTTTTTAGTTGCCTTCTGTTGGATTTTTAAAAAGCTTCCCAATCATCCAACTTCCCACTCACTTTTGCTGCTTATGAGCCCTTTCCTTGGTTTTATGTAGTCCTTAACTTCCTTTGTCAGCCACAGTTGCCTACCGCTGCCATTTCCTCTGTGGGACATATCTTTCCTGTGCCTTGTGAACTTTACCCAGAAACTTCAGCCACCTCTGCCCTGCCATCATCCCCGCCAGAAACCTCCTCCAATCCACCTGGGCAAGCTCCTCTCTCATGCCTCTGTAATTCCCCTTATTCCATTGTGATACTGATACATGTGAATTATGCTTCTCCCTCTCAAATTGCAGTATGAGTTCAATCATATTATGATCACTGCCTCCTAAGAGTTCCTTTACATTAAGCTCCCTAATAAGATATGGGTTATTACACAACACCCAGACTTGTGACTGTGAAAAAATCTCAGGTTCTGGGGCATCTTCCATGGAGGTTATAGGAGTTGACTTTGGGTCTGCAGGAAGTGGTTCTGAATGGTCCAGCAAAATCTACGTGGATCCCCTGCCAGGACAATGCAGGCATTCCCAGGGATGGAGAGGCACTGCTCTTGGCATCCAGAATAGTGCATGGCAAGCTGCCCAAACTGCTGATCTATCCCAGGCCACCAGTCAAAGCTTTGAGCCAATGCTTTCATTTTGACTACACCCAGGTGACCAGCATGTATCTCCTCCAACACTTTAGATCTCAGCTTGGATGGCATAACTCTCAAATGCCAAAGAAGGTAACTGCCGTCAAGGGCAAGTTCATACCAGCGCTGGTAAAAATGGGGAACCGGACTTTATGCTGTACATTCCAGCCATCTTGGGTGGCCATGCAGATCTGAGACAGTGTGGGGTCTTTCCTGGTTTCTCTTGGATCATCTCTGCTGTAATGCGGAGGCTTTCGATTTGTATTGGGGGGGAAACGTCAAGAGGGTGTTCTCTTTTGTAAAGATTTCAGGTGTTTCCTTTTCCAGGGTACAGTGCCCATAAAAAGTATTCAACACCCCCCCAGAAGTTTTCATGTTATATTGTTTTACAACACTGAATCACAGTGGGTTTAATTTGGCTTTTTTGACACTGATCAACAAAACAAGACTTTCATGTCAAAGTGAAAGCAGATCACTACAAAGTGATCTAAATTAATTACAAATATAAAACAGAAAATAATTGATTGCATAAACATTCACCTTCTTCAATATGACACATCAAATCATCACTGGTGCAGCCAGTTGGTTTCAGAAGTCACATCATTAGTAAAATGGAGATCACCTGTGTGCAGTCAAGGTGTTTCGATTGATTGGAGTAAAAATACACCTGGATCTGGAACATCCAACTGCTGGTGAGTCAGTATCCTGGCAAAACCACACCATGAAGAGAAAAGAACACTCCAAGCAATTCCACGAAAAAGTTATTGAAAAGCACAGGTCAGGAGATGGATATAGGAAAATTTCTGAGTGACTGAATGTCCCTTGGAGTACAATAAAATCAATCATCAAGAACTGGAAAGAATATGGCACAGCTGTAAATCTGCCTGGAGCAGGCCGTCCTCAAAAACTGAGTGACCATGCAAGAAGGGGACTAGTGGGGGAGGCCACCAAGAGACCTATGACAACTCTGGGGGAGTTACAAGCTTCAGTGGCTGAGATGGGAGAGACTGTGCATACAAAAGCTGTAGCCCGGGTGCTTCACCAGTCACAGCTTTATGGAGGGTGGCAAAGAGAAAGCTACTGTTAAAAAATAAATTCATGTGAAATCTTGGCTAGAGCTTGCCGGAAGGCATATAGGAAACTCCGAGATCCGCTGGAAGAAGGGTTTATGGTCTGATGAAACCAAAATTGAGCTTTTTGGTCATAGAATGAAATGATAGGTTTGGCAATAGCCAAACACTGCACATTATCAAAAACATACCATCCCTACCGTGAAGCACGGTGGTGGCTGCATCATGCTGTGAGGATGCTTCACTGCCGCAGGCCTTGGAAGGCTTGTGGAGGTGGAGGGTAAAATGAATTCAACAAAATACAGGGAAATCCTGGAGGAAAACCTGATGCAATCTGCAAGGGAACTGCGACTTGGGAGAAGATTTGTTTTTCAGCAAGACAGTGACCCCCAAGCGTAAAGCCAAAGCTACACAGGAATGGCTTAAAAACACAAAGTTAATATCCTGGAGTGGCCGAGTCAGAGTCCAGATGTAATCCAACTGAGAATTTGCGGCTGGACTTGAAAAGGCTTGTTCACTCACAATCCCTGTGCAATATGACAGAGCTTGAGCAGTTTTGTAAAGAAGAATGGAGAAAAATTGCAGTGTCCTGATGTGCAAAGCTGATAGAGACCTATCCACACAGATTTGAGGCTGTAATTGCTGCCAAAGATGCATCTACTAAATACTGACTTGAACTGGGTGAGTAATTATGCAAACGATTATCTTGTGTTTAATTTTTCTAATTAATTTAGATCACTTTGTAGAGATATGTTTTCATTTTGGCGCGAAAGACTCTTTTTCTGTTGATCAGTGTCAAAAAAGCCAAATTAAATCCACTGTGATTCAATGTTGTAAAACAATAAAACATGGAAAACTTCTGGTGGGGGGGGGTGTGTGAATACATTTTACAGGCACTGCATATGGAACAGTGCATTTGGAATGGTGTCGTTAATCTTCCTTCTCTGATTTTGATGAAAGGAAAACAAAATAATGGCAGATCACCTTCCTATCAATTCTCTCCAGTCTCCTTCCCCTTCTCTCTCACTCTATCTCTCTCTCAGCCCCTCCTTGTCCCTCGTCCTTCCTTTTACTCTCCTCCCCTCCATTTGCCCTCATCTCCTCTCTTCACTTTCTTCTACACCCTCTCCCACCCTCTCCTTCCCCTCCCCTCCCACCCCCCCTTTGTATTTACCGAGCGTGTTGACTGTTGCACATTGGCCGTTTCTCTGTCCTGTTGGGTGCGACCTTCATTGATTCTATTGTCCTTGTATGTCTGTACTGTGAATGCCCACAAGAAAATGAATCTCAGGGTAGTATACGTCCCTTAATAATAAATTTACCTTGTTTTCAAACAAAGGGAATGGTACATTACAAAATCAGACAGCAAGCTGATGGTTTTATCTCACTGCTATCACAAACTGCCTTTATCTGGCAGCAAAGTTTGCAAACTACTGATGGGGAGCCTGTGCTTTCAGACTGGCAGGCCTTCCCCTTCAAATTATCAGTGAAATGTGATCAGGGAACGATTCTAATCCCCACTCTGACGCCACGTCGTGCAGTGCATCACGGTTTCAGAGACCTGGGTTCAATTCTGACCTCTGCCGCTGTCTGTAGGGAGTTTACACATCGCCGTGTGACCGTGCCCCAACACCCCAAAGACGTGCGGGTCTGTGGGTAAATTGTCCTTGGTAAGTTGCCCCAGTGTGTGAGTGAGGAGCAGAATCTGGGGTGAGTTAATGGGAATGTGGGGGTTAGTATAGGATTGGGGTCACTGGGGGCTTCTGTTGGTGAGAGTGGGGTGGACTGATCGGTCATTCTGCTGGTGTCATTGGGGGAGGGTAGGTCGGTCCTGCTGGTGTCACTGGGGGAGGGTAGGTCGGTCCTGCTGGTGTCACTGGGGGAGTGGTGGTTGGTCCTGCTGGTGTCACTGGGGGAGGGGTGGCCGGTCCTGCTGGTGTCAATGGGGGAGGGTAGGTCGGTCCTGCTGGTGTCACTAGGAGAGAGGTGGTCGGTCCCCCACTGACACCAGCGAATCTCTGCCCTTACCAATCCCACGCTGAGCATTATTGAACCTGCTTCTGCCTCTCATTGAGACAGCTCTCTGCTCAACGATCCATGGACATGAAGACTACCTCCTTTTTGTGTGTCAGTGATAATAAACCTGATTCCGATTCTGATTGAGAGTATTCAGAGGGAAACTTAACTCATTGCATCCCCTTGAATTCTTTCTGTGTGAAAACACCAAACTGATACCCCTCCAAAGGGTTAAGAGGGGATGTTTCTTGTCACACGACAGTTCCTGCAGAATATATCATTAGATTGGGTTCACTGGAATAATACCGGAATGAAGGGTTTAATTTATGAAGGGTGTTTGATGGCTCTGGGCCTGTACTCACTGGAGTTTAGACAATGAGGGGAGGATTTTATTGAAAGGCCTAGATAGTGAAGCTGGAGAGGATATTTCCTATAGTGACGGAGTCTCGGACCAGTGCACACATTCTCAGATTAGAGGGACATCCATTTAGAACAGAAATGAGGAGGAATTTGTTTAGTCAGAGGGTGGTGAATCTGGAATTCATTGCCACAGACAGCTGTGGAGACCAGCCACTAGGTATTAAAGCAGAGGTTTATAGGGTTACGAAAAGACAGGAGAATAGGGTTGAGAGGGATAATAAATCAGTCATGATGGAATGGCTTAAATCTGCTCCTGTATCTTATAGTATAAAACCATGAACTGATCCCACTCCACTAGGTTAAGAGGGAGTTTTTTTACATCATGCATCAAATCTGTGGAATATACCCATCCTGCTCATGGACTGTTTGTTCCACTCCCATCAGGGAGGAGGCTACGTAGCACCCACACCAGGACCACCAGACTCAAACACAGTTACTTTCCCCAAGCAGTGAGGCTGATCAACACCTCCACACACTAACCCACCCCTCCACACCCCCAGCCGCCACTACTTTATCATTTCCTGGTCAAGCACCTTATGTACAGACACTCCTGTGCCTAGCGTCACTTTATGGAGAGACATTTAATCTAGTTCCTAGTGCAAGTTTAATTGTCATTCAACTGTACATGAATACAGACAAATGAAGCAGCATTACTCTGGGGCCAAGGTGCAAAACGCAATGCCAACAGCACATAGCACAAGGCATGTATAGCGCATATCAGTAAAATACACAAAAAATTAGTCCATGAATGTTGCAGAAATCTCCATTTGAACACAATACAGTTTGTCTTCTGCCAAGCAAGCTCTGGGGGAAGGCACTGACTCCAGCTTTGATGCCACAACACACCACCTCCGGTGAAGCACATCAACTCCTATGCCTCCCTCCTGAGCAGCTGTAAACAGGCTTGAGGCCTGTGACAGAGGCTACACAGCTCCCCTGCCATCTGCCAATAAATCAGTGAATCAGACGTGCAGTATTCCATATTATCAATGTCCAACAGGGTCTTGTGATCACAAGGAAAACAACTAAGACAATCACTTAAAATTAGACTACACACTGCCTTCACACACCAATTCTGATGCCTCTCTGTCACAGGCAGCAATACAGTCTGTACCAAGTCCAGCTCCTTCACTTCCTCCACAAACAAGCAACGCGCAGATGGGGTAGACCCACAGAAGCTGCTGCGATCGAACATACTGCCATCTTTACTGGACGTATGTGTGTGAATGGATAATTGTATGTAAGCTATCTTAAGTGTTTATATTTATGTTCTTTATCTTATTGTGTTTTGTTTGTGCTGTATTGGATCTGGAATAACAATGATTTTGTTCTCCTTTACACTTGTGTTCTGGAAATGACATCAAATGAATCACTAGATTGTGTCACATTTTCAGAATCAGGTTTACCATCACTGGCATATGTTGTGAAATTTGTTATATAAAATTAATTAAGTAGTGCAAGAAGAGAGTGAAAAATAGTGAGATAGTGAATTGAATTGACTTTATTTCTTACATCCTTCACATACACGAGGAGTAAAAATCTTTACGTTACGCCTCTGGCTAAAAATGCAATGAGCAATCATAGTAATTTATAATAATAAATAGAACAGTCAATGTAATATAGAGTACACTCAAATCAGCGTGAGTTTTCATAAACAAGAGAAAATCTGCAGAAGCTGGAAATCCAATTAACAAACACAAAATTCCGGAGGAACTCAACAGGCCAGACAGCATCCATGGAAAGGAGTACAGTCAACATTTTGGGCTGAGACCCTCGATCAGGACTGGAGAAGAAAGATGAGGAGTCTGAGTTAGAAGGTGGAGGGAGGGGAGGAAGAAACACAAAATGATTGGTGAAACTGGGAGGGGGGAGGGGTGAAGTAAAGAGCTGGGAAGCTGATTGGTGGAAGAGATAAAGGGGGAATCTGATGGGAGAGGACAGAAGACCATGAAGAAAGAGAGGGGAGGGCGGTGAGCACCAGAGGGAGGTGATGGACAGGCAAGGAGATAGGTGAGGGAGGGAAAAGGGAATGGGGAATGGTGAAGGGGGGAGGCATTACTGGAAGTTCGAGAAATCGATGTTCATGGCATCAGGTTGGAGGCTACCCAGACAGAACATAAGGTGTTGCTCTTTCAACCTGAGAGTGGCCTCATCACAACAGCAGAGGAGGCCATGGATGGACATGACGGAATGGGAATAGGAAGTGGAATTAAAATGGGTGGCCACTGGGAGATCCCACTCGTTCTGGCAGATGGAGCATAGGTGCTCGGCTTAACGGTCTCCCAATCGAAGCCTGGGAGGCCACACCGGGAGAACCAAATACAATAGATAGAAACATGGAAAACCTACAGCACAATACAGGCCCTTCAGCCCACAAAGCTGTGCCAAACATGTCCTTACCTTGGAACTACCTAAGCTCACCCATAGCCCTCTATTTTTCTAAGCTCCATGTACCTATCCAGGAGTCTCTTAAAAGACCCTATCATTTCCGCCACCACCACCGCTGCTGGCAGCCCATTCCAGGCACTCACCACTCTCTGTGTTTTAAAAAAAAACAAACAAACAAACAAACAACTTACCCCTGACATCTCCTCTGTCCTTACTTCCAAGTACCTTAAAACTGTGCCCTCTCATGCTAGCCATTTCAGCCCTGGGAAAAAGCCTCTGACTATCCACACGATCAATGCCTCTCATTATCTTGTACACCTCTATCAAGTCACCTCTCATCCTACATCGCTCCAAGGAGAAAAGGCCGAGTTCACTCAACCTATTCTCATAAGGCATGCTCCCCAATCCAGGCAACATCCTTGTAAATCTCCTCTGCACCCTTTCTATGGTTTCCACATCCTTCCTGTAGTGAGGCGACCAGAACCGAGCACAATACTCCAAGTGGGGTCTGACCAGGGTCCTATATAGCTGCAACATTACCTCTCGGCTCTTAAACTCAATCCCACGATTGATGAAGGCCAATGCACCTTATACCTTCTTAACCACACAGTCAACCTGCATAGCAGCTTTGAGTGTCCTATGGACTCAGACCCCAAGATCCCTCTGATCCTCCACACTGCCAAGAGTCTTACCATTAATACTATATTCTGCCATCATATTTGACCTAAAAAAAGGAACCACCTCATACTTATCTGGGTTGAACTCCATCTACCACTTCTCAGCCCAGTTTTGCATCCTATCAATGTCCCACTGTAACCTCTGACAGTCGTCCACACTATCAACAACACCTCCAACCTTTGTGTCATCAGCAAACTTGCTAACCCATCCTTCCACTTTCTCATCCAGGTCATTTATAAAAATCACAGTAGGGGTCCCAGAACAGATCCCTGAAGCACTCCACTGGTCACCAACCTCCATGCAGAATATGACCCATCTACAACCACTCTTTGCCTTATGTGGGTAAGCCAATTCTGGGTCCACAAAGCAACGTCCCCTTCAATCCCATGCCTCCTTACTTTCTCAGTAAGCCTTTCATGTGGTACCTTATCAAATGTCTTGCTTTAATCCATAAACACAACATCTACTGCTCTACCTTCATCAATGTGTTTAGTCACATCCTCAAAAAATTCAATCAGGCTCGTAAGGCACGACCTGCCTTTGACAAAGTCATGCTGACTATACCTAATCATATTATACCTCTCCAAATGTTCATAAATCCTGCCTCTCAGGATCTTCTCCATCAACTTACCAACCACTGAAGTAAGACTCACAGGTCTATAATTTCCTAGGCTATCTCTACTCCCTTTCTTGAATAAGGGAACAACATCCATAACCCTCCAATCCCCCAGAACCTTTCCCATTCCCATTGATGATGCAAAGATCATCGCCAGAGGCTCAGCAATCTCCTCCCTTGCTTCCCACAGTAGCCTGGGTTACATCTCATCCAGTCCCGGTGACTTATCCAACTTGATGCTTTCTAAAAGCTCCAGCACATCCTCTTTCTTAATACCTACAGACTCAAGCTTTTCAGACGACCCTAGCAGACTCACAGGTGACGTGTTGCCTCACCTGGAAGGACTGCTTGGGTCCCTGAATGGTAGTGAGGGAGGAGGCGTAGCACTTGTTCTGCTTGCAAGGATAGTACCAGGAGGGAGATCATGGGGAGAGATGAATGGACAAGAGAGTTGCGTAAAGAGGGATCCCTGTGGAAAATAGCAAGTGCTTGATGGTGAGATCCGTTGGAGATGGCAGAAGTTTTGGAGAATTATGTGCTGGATGTGGAGGCTGGTGGGGTGGTAGGTGAGGACAAGAGGAAGCCTATCCCTGGTAGGGAAGCGTGAGGATGAGGTGAGGGCAGACCTACGCAAAATGGAAGAGATGCGATTGAGGGCAGTGTTGATGGTGGAGGAAGGGAAACCCCTTTCTTTGAAGAAGGAACACATCTCTTTTGTTCTGGAATGAAAAGCCTCATCCTGGGAGCAGATGTGGTGGAGATGGGGTAATTGAGAGAAAGGGATGGTGTTTTTACAAGCAACAGGGTGGGAAGAGGTATAGTCCAGATAGCTGTGAGAGTCCGTGGGTTTATAAAATACATCAGTAGATAAGCTGTCTCCAGAGACAGAGATAGTGAGATTGAGAAAGGGGAGGGAGGTGTTGGAAATGGACCAGGTAAATTTGAGGGCAGGGTGAAGGTTTAGAGGCAAAGTTGATGAGGTCGATGAGCTCTGCATGGGTGCAGGAAGCAGCACCAATGCAGTCATTGATGTAGTGTAGGAAAGCTGGGGACAGACACCAGTGTAGGCCTGGAACATAGACAGTTCCAGGTAACTGACAAGCAGGCAGGCAAAGCTGGGACCCATATGAATGCCTATGGCTACACCTTTTGTTTGTAGGAAGTGGGAGCCAAAGGAGAAATTACTAAGAGTGAGGAGAAGTTCAGCTGGATGGAGGAGAGTGGTGGTGGAGAGGAACTGGGTTCATCTGGTATCCAGAAAGAAACGGAAAGCTTTGAGACTTTCCTGATATGGGATGGAAGTGTATAGGGACTGGACATCCATAGTGAAAATAAGATGATCGGGGCCAGGGAATTTGAAATCATTGAAAAGATCAAGATAGTGTTCATTTGTTCATTGTCCATTCAGAAAACTGATGGTGGAGGGGAAGAAGCTATTGAGTGTGTCTTCAAGCTCCTATATCTTGTCCTTGATGAAGAAGGGAGCATGTCCTTGTTGGTGGGGTCCTTAATGATAGATGCACCTTCTTAAGGTATTGACTTTTGCCAGGCTCGAGAAAACATACAGTAGACTGAAAACTTTCTTTGGAAACCTCTCACTGAAGACAAAGGGACCTCTGTGATTTACAACATCTGTTTGACATTATCAACACACACAACACATTCCACTCCGCTAACTGTTGCAGACTCCCAGAACGGGTTCTAGGAGACCACCTGCCACTCACTGTGCCGAGCGTGTGAGAAAACCAGCCAATTGGCAGGGACTCAACAGGCTGTCACCTGGCTAATACATAGCTGAGTGGGAGGGAGAGGGAGGGCAGGAAGTGGAGGCATTTCTTAAACCTATTCTGGGCCCATAGCAATAACTGGATTAATGTGATAATATCCTCTTCTCATTGCTACATCAAGGAGGAGGGACAAGAAACTAAAGACACACACTTAACTGTTGTCTATTCAGTATTTCAGGAATATCTAAGTGGTCTTGTATGCATATTGTGTGATTTTTGCATTCTTGTTTGTCTAAATAATTCATGGTGGGTTATATGTATAAAGACGGGAATAGTATACATCATCACGCTACCGTGTGATGCGTGCAAGCCTCGCTTAAAGTAAACATGAAGTTAGACCTGCATTTTGGACTCCTGTGTATTTCTGTGAACTAGTTTAACATTTCAAAGTTACAAAACATAACATCAACGTTTCAGGAACAGCTTCTTCCCATCTATTATCAGACTTCCAAATGGACAATGAACCCATGAACACCACCTCACCATTTTTTCTCTCTTTTTGTACGATGTACTTTATTGAATGTTTATATTATATCAATAGTTATTGATTAGTTTTGTTTGTTTATTGAGATGCAGCACAGAAAGGCCCTTCCAGGCCTTCGAGACACTCTCCCAGCATCCCTCGATTTAACCCTCACCTAATCACAGGGCCATTTACAATGACTAATGAACCTACCAACCCATACATCTTTGGACAGTAGGAGGAAACTGGAGCACCCAGAGGAAACCCACACAGTCACGGGGAGAACGTACAAACTCCATACAGACAGTGGTGGGAATTGAACCAGGGTCACTGGTACTGCACTATGCTAACATGCTGTCCCATTGCATTGCAATATATGGCTGTCACAAACCAATACTTTTCACCACATATACCACTAATTTTAAACCTGATTCTGGGGATGGCAGCAGCAACAATAACCAGATTAACAGGACGCACCCAGTTTCGACAAGTACATATTCCGGCGAGAAGGAAAGGTCATAAAACAACTGGAGTTGTTTTCTCTGGAGCGTCGGAGGCCATGGCAAAACAGGGCCGAAGTTTATAACATTATGAGAGGCGTGGAGAGGGTAGAGAGTCAGAGAATTTTTGCCAGTGTGGGTATGTCTAGTACTAGAGCACATAGTTTGAAGTGAGAGGAAATGCTCTCTGTGGCCACTTTATTGCGTACACCTGTATAGCTGCTCATTAGCGCAAATATTAAAGAACAGGACAGGCCCTTCAGCCCATGTTACTGTGCTAACCCTTTAACCTACTTCAATAGCAATCTAACACTTCCCTCCCACATAGTTTCCATTTTTTCTATTATCCATGTGCCTATCTAAGAGTTCCTTAAATGTCCCTAGTCTATCTGCCTCTACCACCACCAAGCACCTACCACTCAGGGTAAAAACAGAACTTCTCACTTCTCCCCCTATATTTCCCTCCAATCACTTTAAAATTATGCCCTCTCATCTTAGCCGTTTCTGCTCTGAGAAAATGTCCCTGGATGTCCACTCAAACTATGCATGCCTCTTATGATGTAGGATGAGAGACTCGGTCTGTTCAGTTTGTATTTACTGGAGTTTAGAGTAATACTGTTACTGCGCTAGTGATCGGGGTTCAAATCCTGTTGCTCTCTGTAAGGAAGTACATTCTCCCTGTGACCACGTGGGTTTCCTCCCAGTCCAAAGTCTTACCAGTTAGGTTAATTTGCCAGATGGTGTAATTGGGCGGCACAACATTGTGGGCCGAAGGGCCTGTACTGTGCTGTAGTGTTCAATGCTTGATGTTCACTGTCACATGACGCCTCTTTCCCAAATACTCACAGCTAGACATATTCAGCTAGGGTTCCCTTGTTCCTATTACATCTCGTAAATATTTTGCCTACCGCTTTTAAACCTCTCGTGTCGAGTTGACTGGTGACAGGGCAGACCCACCAGCTCTCTGTCCAATGTTATAACCACCCTGTGCAGTTAATCAATACAGAATATTCAGCTACCGCATCTCGTTTGCTGACATGGTCCCTCTGACTCGTCTCAGAGCTGTGAGCTTATCATGTACTTATCACCAGAGTTAACAAATACCGATGTGAGATGTACCGAGCTTGTTCAAAGCTCTGCTTTTGGTGGTAGCAAAATGGACTTCTTCATGTGCTGACGTTACACTGCCATCTAGTGTGTCAGTGAGTCTTCCTTCTGAAACCCAGTGTCTGCAGCCCGAACTTTGTCTGCATGTGGGTGTATGTGTTTCTATCTGTGTATGTATGTGTGTGTTTATCAATATGTCTATCTGTTTGTAACTGTGTGTGTATGCGTCCATAGCTCCTTATTAACGTCGGTTTGCATGTCTGTGTCTGTGTGTGTGTGTGTGTAACTCTGTGGGTGTAATTGTGTGTGTGTATAACTCTTGTACACTTGTAACCCCCTACAATTCGAACACTGACAACCAATCGACAGATGACCCAACAGCCACAGCTCTACACACCGTCCGTACACAACTGGAGAGGAAGGATGCTTGTGTGAGAATACAGTTCAGCATTCAACACCATAATTGTCTCCAGGTTTGACAAGAAGCCCAGAGACCTCGGCCTTCACCCTGCCTTGTGTAGCTGGATCCTGGACTTCCTGTCAGATTGCCGGCAGGTTGTAAGAGTGAGCTCCTTCACCTCTGCCCTCTGACCCTCAACACAGGTGCCCCTCAGGGCTGTGAACTAAGTCCCCTCCTATACTCCCTGGATACCCATTACTGTGTCGCCACCCACAGCTCCAATCTGGTAATTAAATTTGCTGACAACGCTACACTGATTGGCCTAATCTCATAATAATGAGGCAGCCTACAGAGAAGAAGCCATCACCCTGACACAGTGGTGTCAAGAAAACAATCTCTCTCTCAATGTCGCAGAAACAAAGGAGCTGGTTGTGGATTACAGGAGGAATGGAGATGGGCTAACCCCTATTGACATCAATGGATCTGGGGTTGAGAGGGTGAACGGCTTTAAGTTCCTCGGCATACATATCACTGAGGACCTCACGTGATCTGTACATATCAGCTGTGTGGTGAGGCACAACAGCACCTCTTTCACCTCAGATGGTTAAGGAAGTTTGGTATAGGCTCCCAAATCCTAAGAACTTTCTACAGGAGCACAATTGAGAGCATCCTGACTGGCTGCATCACTGCCTGGTATGGGAACTGTACCTCCCTCAATCACAGGACTCTGCAGAGAATGGTGCAGACAGCCCAGCGCATCTGTAGATGTGAACTTCCCATGATTCAGGACATTTACAAAGACAGGTGTGTTAAAAGGGCCCAAAGGGTCATTGGGGACCCCAGTCACCCCAATCACTATCTATTCCAGCTGCTACCATCTGGGAAACGGTACCGCAGCATAAAAGCCAGGACTAACAGGCTTCCAGGACAGCTTCTTCCACCAGGCCATCAGACTGATTAATTCATGCTGATACAATTGTATTTCTGTTATATCGACTATCCTGTTGTACATGCTATTTATTATAAATTGCACATTGCATATTTAGACGGAGACATAACATAAAGATTTTTATTCCTCATGTATATGAAAGATGTAAGTAATAAAGTCAATTCAATTCATTGTTTAACACCATGTGTGTAACACCGTGTGTATAATGCTGTATGTGTGACTCTGCGTGTATCTATGTGAGTGTGTCTGTGCCTGTGTATCTACACCTCTCTATTTGTGTGTGTGTGTGTGTGTGTGTGTGTGTGTGGTGTGTATCTCTGTGTATGTGTGTGCAGTGTGGGTGTATATGTGGTGTGCGTGTAATGTATCTGTGTAAGCAGTGTGTGTGTAATATATATCTGTGTGCAGTGTGGGTGTATGTGAGTGAGTAATATATATCTGTATGTGTGATGTGTATGTGTGCATGTGGTGTGTCTGAGTGTGAGTAATAGCTGCATGTGTGTGTGTGGTGTGCGTGGGTATGTGGTGTGTTTGTGTGCATGTGATGTGAGTGTGTAATATAGATCTGCATGTGTATGTGTGGTGTGGCTGTGTATGTGGTATGAGCGTGTGCATATGTTTTCAATGTGGTGTGTGTGTGTGTGTGTGTGAGTGTGTAATATACATCTGCATGTGTGTGTGTTTTGAAGACTTGCTCAGTACACATTAAAAGCCAAACATCTCAGTCGAGGGAACGATCTGGGGGCCTGATAGCTGGAGAACACATACAGTTCTCACGCTATCCAGCCCGAGGGGGGCAGAGGGTTCGGAACATGTTTCAACACGGAGGCTCCCTGGGACAGAAACCTGTGCCTCTTACTGTTGAGGGCAGATAAGAATGATCTCTCCTCAGGCGAAACCTTTCCATGTGCTGGGGCTGACAACGTACACATCGTCCTCCCTGAGTGACTCCGGGTACAGGGGAACCTGGGCAGCTGCAGGGATGCTGGAGTTTCTCTGCCATACAGATAGAAAGATGAAAGATTTGCTTCAGTTGTCAGAGTACCTTTGATCAAAATCTAGAAACAGAGAAAACAGATCACAGGTGATGTGAATCTCAATCCAGGTGGAGGAGTTGAATCTCTATTTTTTTTTAAATTTAAAGATCCAGCACAGTGACTGGTCCCTTCTGGTCCAATGAACCCATGCCGCCCTGTTACACCCATCTGACCAAATAACCTACTGACCCCTACATCTTTGGACTGTGGGAGGAAACTGGAACACCCGGAGGAAACCCACACGGTCACAGAGAGAATGTACAAACTCCTTACGGAGAGCAGCCGGAATTGAACCCAGCTCGCTGGCACTGTAAAGCGTTGCACTAACCACTGCGCTACCATGCTGCTTTCTGATGTCTAATACCAGAGTGCAAGCATTTAAGGTGAGAGGGGATAAGTTCAAAGGAGATGCTGGTTTGATTGAGAGGTTTGGATAGGTACGTGGATGGGAGGCGTAGAGGGCTATGGTCCTGGTGCCAGTGGGACTCAACAGAATAATAGTTCAACATGGACTAGATGGGCAAAAGGGTCTGTTTCTGTTCTAGAGATGTGATAGGCAAGTTACTTTACACAGAGGGTGGAGTGTGCCTGCAATGCGTTGCCTGGGTTGGTGGTGAAGTCAACTACAATCAAGGCACTTAACAGGTTCTTAAGACGGGCACAAGGATGTTCAGAGAATGGCTAACACAAGGGACACTATTTTACGGTGATTGGAGGAGAGTATAAGGGTGTGAGAGGTAGGGTTTTGTTTACAGAGACTGGTGGGTGTGTAGAATGCCCTAGCAAGGGTGATGGTAGAGGTAGATATATTAAGGACATTTTAAAAACTCTGATAATCACATGGACGATAGAAAAATGGAGTGTTATGTGGGAGGGAAGGGTTAAATGGCGACACTGCAGGCAGCTAACAAAACTACTAATAATTCCACTCAATATACTTTTTCAGAATGACAATCACTGTAAGCTGCAGCCTGTGATTTCCTGCTGTGAGGGGTTATTTTGAACTATCTGTAAGAACTCGTATTTTTGTGCTGCCCTGAAATATTTAGCAACGGGACTCTCAAGAATGCAGGTACAGCTGCAGCAGCAGGGCCCAGGCTCAAGGATGGACAATGAACTGATTTGAATGAAATAGCCTCCAAGCTACATTAAAAAGATGAAGGTATTGAGGCCAACAGTGGAGGACAAACTGGTGTTCAGCTCACTGCTTTGTGAGGTTTGACTCACCTCAGCACTGAACTGACTCTGCAGCTGGGACCCTCAGCCATCAGCACTCGTCTTAGTGCTGAACCTGGCTCCGTGACTGGGGCCCCCGTCTTAGTGCTGAACCTGGCTCCGTGACTGGGGCCCCCGTCTTAGTGCTGAACCTGGCTCCGTGACTGGGGCCCCCGTCTTAGTGCTGAACCTGGCTCCGTGACTGGGGCCCCCGTCTTAGTGCTGAACCTGGCTCCGTGACTGGGGCCCCCGTCTTAGTGCTGAACCTGGCTCCGTGACTGGGGCCCCCATCTTAGTGCTGAACCTGGCTCCGTGACTGGGGGCCCCGTCTTAGTGCTGAACCTGGCTCCGTGGCCCCAGCCATTGGCACCCATCTTAGTGCTGAACCTGGCTCCGTGACTGGGGCCCCCGTCTTAGTGCTGAACCTGGCTCCGTGGCCCCAGCCATTGGCACCCATCTTAGTGCTGAACCTGGCTCCGTGGCTGGGGGCCCCCGTCTTAGTGCTGAACCTGGCTCCGTGGCCCCAGCCATTGGCACCCGTCTTAGTGCTGAACCTGGCTCCGTGGCTGGGGCCCCCCGTCTTAGTGCTGAACTTGGCTCCGTGGCTGGGGCCCCCAGCCATTGGCACCCGTCTTAGTGCTGAACCTGGCTCCGTGGCTGGGGGCCCCCATCTTAGTGCTGAACCTGGCTCCGTGACTGGGGCCCCCAGTCATTGGCACCTGTCTTAGTGCTGAACCTGGCTCTGTGGCCCCAGCCATTGGCACCCGTCTTAGTGCTGAACCTGGCTCCGTGGCCCCAGCCATTGGCACCCGTCTTAGTGCTGAACCTGGCTCCGTGGCTGGGGCCCCCAGTCATTGGCACCTGTCTTAGTGCTGAACCTGGCTCCGTGGCTGGGGCCCACAGCCGTTGAGTTCCTGGACCAGTTGCAGTGTTGAACTGGCTCTGTGGTACTGAACTCACTTTCAGGGACCCTAGTTCATGTTCTGTGAATTATTTGTTTGCTTTTTTTTAAATTGTTTGCACAATTTGTTCTTTTTCACACATTGAATGTTTGATGTTCTTTATGCTGTGGGGTTTTTCATGGATTCTATTGGGCTTCTTTGTTTTGTGACTGCCTGCATGAAAATGAATCTCAATGTTGTATATAGTATACATACTTTAATAATAATTGTACTTTTAACACTGAATTTAATACATATAGAAACACTCAGCAGGTCAGAGAGGAACAGTCCATGCCTCATTCCCACATTAACCTTTTCGCAGCTACAAGTTCAGCAAAACATCATGGACTGAAGGGCCTGTAATGCTCTATGTTATAAGTTGATAGATACTTGCAAGTGTGTCAAATGTTACAGAAAGAAGGCAGGAGAATGGTGTTGAGAGGGAAAATACACTCTGTGGCCAGTTTATTAGGCACTGCTGCTCATTACTGCAAATATCTAATCAGCCAATCATGTAACAGCAACTCGATGCACAAGAGCATGCAGACATGGTCAAGAGGTTCAATTGCTGTTCAGACCAAACATCAGAATGGGGCAAAGTGCCAACTCAGTGACTTTGGCTGTTGGTGCCAGACAGGGTGGTTCGACTGTCTCAACAACTGCTGATCTGGTGTTTTCATGCGCAAGATTGTGGGCAAATACGCCTTGTTCATGAGGGATGTCAGAGAAAAATAGCCAGATTGGTTTAAGCTGACAGGAAGGCGACAGTAGTTCAAACTGACGTTACACAGTAATCTCTAAACACATGTCAAACATTAAAGTGGAAGGTCTACAGGAACAGGAGGAACCTAATAAAGTGGCCGCTGAGTATAAATCAGCCATGATCGAATGGTGGAGCAGACTTAATGGGCCCAGTAGCCTAACTCTGCTCCTGTGTCTTATTGTCTATTCAACGCCCCTACCAACGAAGGCAAGCATGTCAAATGCCTTCCTTACGACTTTACTCACTTACATTACGGACAAATTCCGGTAGCCATGATGGTAACATAGTTTTTGTTAATGATGTTTACATGTTATCTGTGCTGTGTGTGACTGTTGGTACAGAAGTTTTGCACCTTGGCCCCAGAGGTTTAGCTGTGTTCATGTGTATGGTTGAACTTGAACTCGTTACATATTCAACATTCAGCAGACTAGGAATGCTGGAAAAAATACCTTTTAATAGTAAATACATGAAGAAAGTGGATCATGTTGTTAAGGTGCCAGTTCACCAGCTACACAACAGAAAATGTGACCAGTCAACCTTCCGTTTGAGCAGTACTCTCTTCACTGCACCGTGCCCGAAAAACATCACACGATGCTTGTTAAATTAACAATGCGGTATCAAGTCTGTGTCACAACGTTTGATAGTTTGCCTGCTATTGGCACAGCTTAAGGGGATTTCTTCCCTATACATCTGAAGGAATCCAGTAATCTATACACACACACTTCACCGGATACTTAATGTTCCACACAGAGTTGTATGAGAAGCGTTTGGTGGCTCTGGGCCTGTACTCAATGGAGTTTAGAAAAATGAGGGGGGGGGGATCTCATTGAAAATTATCGCATTATGGAAGTGGTAGGATGTTTCTTGTAGTGGGAGAGTCTAGGACCAGAGGGCACAGCCTCAGAATAGAGGTTACGGGGAGAAAGTAGGAGAATGAGGTTGACAGAGATAATAAGTCAGCCATGGTGGAAAGACGGAGCAGAACTGATGGCCCAAATGGTCTAATGTTGCTCCATGTCTTATGTCCCTATGGCTGCGTCTTCCACACACAACTGACAGTCTGGCTCTGGCTTTGTGATGATAACGGAGCCTCTGGTTTGCGAGGACAGCAGCCACTATGATTGTGGACAAGCAGAAGGAACTCAGTGTATGCTACATTCAGCCACAGATCACTTCACTCCTTGAAGCAGAATTCCTGCCTGAGGATTCGCTTTTCTTCTTCAACGAAACTCTTCTCCCTGTTGGCCTGCCCCTCATTCCGTTTCCTCTTCTCCTTCTGCTGGAACGTCTCCACTTTACGTTTCTTGCCAGAAGGTTCCTCGCTATTCTCCTCATCTGAAAGGCAGAGAAAATACCTGTCAGTAACACCATAAGATATAGAAGCAAAATTAGGCTTCTGGCCCATCAAGTCTGTTCCACCATTCCGTCATGGCTGATTTATTATCTCTCTCAACCCCATTCTCCTGCTTTCTCCCCGTAACCTTTGATACCCTGACTAATCAATAATCTATCAACCTCTGCTTTAAATGTACCCAATGACTTGGCCTCCACAGCCATCTGTGGCACTGATTCACTACCCGCTGGTTAAAGAAATTTCTCATCTTTTTTATAAAAAGATGTCCCTTTGTTCTGAGGCTGTGCCCTCTGGCCCAAGACTCCCCCACTATAGGAAACATCTTCTCCACATCCACTCTATCGAGGCCTTTCAATATTCGATAGATTTCCATGAGATCCCCCTCATTCTTCTAAACTCCAGCAAGTACAGGCCCAGAGCCAACAAATGTACCTCATACATAAACCCTTTCATTATTGGAATCATTCTCATGAACCTGCTCTGGACCCTCTCCAATGCCAGCACATCCTTTCTTAGATAAGGGACCCAAAACTGCTCACAATACTCTAAGTAAATAATGATTTGGCATTTAATGATTGCACCTCAACACACTGTTGTAATGAATTGATCTGTATGGACAAGCTTTTTCACTGAACATCAGTACACGTAACAAAAATTTACCAATTATAAGTTACTGATGAAAATGGGTAGATGTGGTGATGGAGATGTGGAGATACGGTGTTGAAAACAGGGAAAGTGAGATGGGTGGGGGGTGATGGTGTTGGGGAGATTGGGAAATGGGCAGGTGAGCAGGGTGTAATGGGGAGATAGGATGACATTGAGCGCAAGTTTGTTGCTGCGACAACTAACTGGTATATCTCGCTCCTGTACACCCTCTCGTTTCCATCTGAGATTCTGCACATCTATATGGAGTGCTGTCGCAAGAAAGCAGCATCCGTCGTCAGGGGCCCCACCACCTGGGTCACGCTCTCTTCTCACTGCTGCCATCAGAAAGAAGGTACAGCTGCCTTAGGACCATCACCACCAGGTTCAGGAACAGAAGGGTAACTTCAGTCAACTTCACTCACCCCAACACTGAACTGTTCCCAGCTCAAGGAGGTAAAAACTGAGGAATGGGATTAGCCAAGCACACTCATTTGTCAATTGCTAGGAACTTTCAGACTATTCTAGTGGAATTCAGTACTGTGGCTTTCCAGAGATTTGCGTAAATATTGCTGTGTAGGCCAATTGTTTAATGCTGCTTTAAAGTGACTTTGGGATGATACCAGTTGTAGATATTACTATCGGGACAATGTATACTCTGTTCATGGTCCAAAGTTTTCAATTGCTCTTCTAATTCAGATATTTCTGGTGTTTTTCACTTACTCATTTCTGTACGGTATGTGTGTTTGGAATGGCGACATCTAAAGTTGTTCTTGATTGTATATCCAGCCGGTTATTATGGATTGTCCGATCTGTAATGACGGATCAGTCATAATATAATTTATAGGAAAACCCCAAGGCATTCTACAAGCATGTGAAGAGCAAGAGGATAAGACATGAGAGAATAGGACCAATCAAGTGTGACAGTGGGAAAGGTGTGTATGGAACCGGAGGAAATAGCAGAGGTACTTAATGAATACTTCACTTCAGTATTCACTGTGGAAAAGGATCTTGGTGATAGAAGTGATGACTTGCAGCAGACTGAAAAGCTTGAGCATGTAGATATTAAGAAAGAGGATGTGCTCTTTCAGCCCTGGGATAAAGCCTCTGACTATCCACATGATCAATGCCTCTCATCATCTTATACACCTCTATCAGGTCACCACTCATCCTCCGTCGCTCCAAAGAGAAAAGGAAGGATGTGGAAACTATAGAAAGGGTGCAGAGGAGATTTACAAGGTTGTTACCTGGACTGGGGAGCATAACATATGAAAACAGGTTGAGTGAACTCGGCCTTTTCTCCTTAGAGCAACAGAGGATAGGAGGTGACCTGAAATGGTTGCCACAAGAGGACACAGGTTTAAGGTGCTGGGGAGTAGATACAGAGGAGATGTCAGGGGTAAGTTTTTTATACAGAGTGGTGAGTGCGTGGAATGGGTGCCAGCAACAGTGGTGGAGGCGGATACGATAGTGTCTTTTAAGTGACTTTTGGAATAGTACATGGAGCTTAGAAAAATAGAGGGCTATAAGTAAGCCTAGTAATTTCTAAGGTAGGGACATGTTCAGCTCAACTTTGACGGCCGAAGGGCCTGTATTGTGCTGTACTCTAAAACTGGATCAAGGCTTGTATTTATAGTAAGGTATTTTGTCTTTTTCGAGTTTGTAATTTAAAGCAAGATTTTGGTGAATGATGCTGGCCACTTGATTGTGCTTGCATCATTATTTTTTTTTCTCTCTGTATTTGCAGTTTGTTGTCATTTGCGTACTGGTTGTCCGCCCTGTTGGTGCAGTCATTCATTGATCCTATTATGGTTACTGGATTTATTGAGTATGCCCACACGAAAATGAATCTCAGGGCTGGACATGGTGACATACGTGCTTTGATATCATGAACTTTGAACCGCTCAGTGCTCAATGTTGATTTTTGCACATTGGTTGTTGAGTGCAGTCTTTCATTGATTCTATTGTGTTCCTTTGTAGTTACTGTAAATGCCCACAAGAAAATGAACCTTGGGATTGTATATGGTGACATATATGTACTTTAATAATAAAATTACTTTGACCTTTGATTGGGGCTGCTGTTTATAAACCACACCCACCTGACCCAACGACCTCCGCTGCCTCGGCAGGTAGGCCGGATGTGCGCTGAGGAGCGTCCTCTCCGTTGTCCTGGTACATGCTGGACCACCTCACCGCCATGTCCGCACCTGATGGCGCCTTCCTCTCCTCCACTGTGTAGGTTTCTGGTGGCGGTACGGCATTGTTCTTCCACACCTTGAACTCCCTTGGTGGCTAGTGATTTGCAGAATATAAGAACATAAAATATAGGAGCAGAATTAGCTCATTTGGCCCATCGAGTCTGCTCTGCCATTTCATCACAGCTGATCCAATTTTCCCCTCAGCCCCAATCTCCAGTCTTCTCTCCGTATCCCGTCATGCCCCGACCAATGAATATCAACCTCTGCCTTAAATATGCATAAAGACTTGGCCACCATAGCTGCCTGTGGCAAAGAATTTCACAGATTCACCACTCTCTGGCAAAAGAAATTCCTCCTCATCTCCATTCTAAAAGGATGGCCTTCTATTCTGAGGCTGTGTCCTCTGATCTTAAACTCTCCCACCAGAGGAAACATCCTCCCCACATCCACTCCATCAAGGGCTTTCACCATTCATTAGATTTCAGTTAGGTTTCTGGTGAATACAGGCCCAGAGCCATCAAACACTCTTCATAAGACAAAGCATTCAATACTGAATTGCAGATTAAAAATGAACTGAGCAGCCACAGAAATGCGGATGCTTTCTCCTGAGTTTTCACTCATCCCAAAGTACCAGTTAAGCACTTGTATATCACAAGGTTGGTTTTGTGAAGCAATAGCTGCTTACTTTACAGCAACCTCCCGGAAGGTGCCATGCTCTCTCAGTGGTCAGAATTCTATCTCCTTTACCATTGCATTGGAGAGAAATAGGAAGAGACAAGTTAGCACGCTGCTATTACAGCTCAGGGCGTTCAACTCTGGCACTCTCTGTAAGGAGTTTGCATGCCCTCCCTGTGAACTCCCTGGGTTTGCTCTGGGTGTTCCAGTTACTCTGGTCTCTTCCCACAGTCCGAAGTGAGTTTTGAATATATTATGCTGGTGCTAGAAACATGGTGACACCGCACATCATTGGACTGTGTTAGTCAGTGTCGCAATTGCCACAGTTCAATGTACACTTTGATGTTTCTATGTACGTGTGACAAATAAAAATCATCTTTAAATGTTGGCCAGGACTTTTGGGTATCATCAACATTTCTAACTACCCAGCATAGGGCTTTGTTTTGATGTCTTGTTGCCCCACTCAATACCACCTGACCCTACCCTGAGACTACTGACCCCTGAACCTGGACCTCGCCCTGCGAATGGATCCTTCACTTCCACGAGAGGAGACCACAGTCAGTGAGGATCAGAAACAACAGCTGACGATCAACACTGCTGCACCTCAGGAAAGCATGCTTATCCCACTGCCCTGTTCTCTCTACACCCACAATTGTCAGCTAGGCACAGCTCAAACATCATCTATAAGTTTGTCGATGACATAACTACTGTTAGCAGAACTTCAGATGGTGACAAGAGGGTGTGCAGAAGAGAGATAGATCACCTCAGCTGGTTGAGTGTACCACTGTAATAACCTTGCACTCAAAGTAAGAACGAGGAATTGATTGTGGACTTCAGAAAGGGGAAGTTGTGAGAATACACACCAGTCCTCGTTGAGGGACCAGAAGTGGAAAGGGTGAGCAGGTTCAAATTCCTGGGGTGTCAACATCTCTGAAAGTCTATCCTGGCTAAACATATTGATGCAATTACAAAGGAGGTACAGCAGCAGCTATACTTCATTAGCAGTTTAAGATATGGTATGTCATCAAAGAATCTTACAATTTCTAGAGATGTACTGTAGAGAGCATTCTAACTGGTTACATCACCCTCTGGTATGGAGGGGCCACTGCACAGAATCAGAAAAAGATGCCAAAAGTTGCAGATTCGGCCAGGTCCGTCAGGGGCACTCGCCTACCCAGCATTGAGGACACCTTCAAAAGCCCATGCCTCAAAAGTCAGCATCCATCATTAAGCACCACCATCACCCAGGACAAGCCCTCTTCTCATTGCTACCATCATGGAGGAGGTACAGGAGCCTGAAGAAATGCTCAGGCACAGCTTCTTTCCCTCCTCCAGCAGACTTGTGAATGGACAATGTACATTACCACTCTAAATTTTCTACTTTATTGTTCTCTTTTTAGACGCTAACTCCGAGCCTCCGAGGAAGGCCACCGCTACAACCCACAACCTGGTCATCTCTGAAACCAAGGTACGTAGATGTTTCCAACAAGTGGACAGCTGCAAGGCTGCGGGACCAGACGGCTTCCCAGGGTGAGTACTCAGGATGTGTGCAGCACAACTGGCAGGTGTGTTTACAGACATTTTTAATCTCTCCCCCTCCCAGTGTAGAGTGCCCTCCTGCTTCAAATTATCCACCATTGTCCCCGTACCTAAAAAAAAACCCAAGGTAACATGCCTGAACAACTGGCATCTTGGCACACTCTCCTCAATAATAAGCAAATGCTTTGAGAGGCTGGTCAAGGATTACATCTGCAGCTTGCTACCACCCACACTGGACTCCCTACAATTCATCTACCGACACAACCGATCGACAGACAACACAATAGCCACAGCTCTACACATTGTCCTTACACATCTGGAGAAGAAGGATGCTTATGTGAGAATGCTATTCTTGGACTACAGTTCACATTCAACGCCATAATTCCATCCAGGCTTGACAAGAAGCTCAGAAACCTTGGCCTTGACCCTGCCTTGTGCAGCTGGATCCTGGACTTCCTGTCAGATCGTCAGCAGGTGGTAAGAGTGGGCTCCCTCACCTCCACCCCTCTGACTCTCAATACAGGAGCCCCTTAGGCCTGTGTACTAAGTCCCTTCCCTATATACCCATGACTGTGTCACCACCCACAGCTCCAATCTGCAAATTAAATTTGCCAACGACACTACATTGATTGGCCTTGTCTCAAACAATAATGAGGTGGCCTACAGGGAAGAAGTCATCTCTTTGGTGTCAAGAAAACAACCTCTCCCTCATCAGATTCACCACTCTCTGGCTACAGAAATTCACCATCATCTTCATTCTAAACGGACACCCCTCTGCTCTGAGACTGTGTTCTCTGGTCTTAGACTCCACCACCACAGGAAACATCCTCTCCACATCACTCTATCAAGGCCTTTCACCATTTGATAGATTTCAATTAGGTCACCCCTAAGTCTTCTGAATTCTGGTGAATACAGGCCCAGAGCCATCAAACACTCTTCATATGACAAGCCTTTCAATCCTGGACTCATTTTCGTGAACTTCCTTTGAACCCTCTCAGTAGTTTATAAAGTCTCAACATTACATCCTTGCTTTTATATTCTAATCCTCTTGAAATGAATGCTAATATTGTATTTGCCTTCATCACCACAGACTCAACCTGCAAATTAACCGTTAGAGACTACCTAATCCCAGAGGGACTCCTAAATCCATTTGCACCTCATTTTTTTTGTAGTTTCACTACATTTAGAAAATAGTCATCCCTTTCATTTCACCTACCAAAATGCATGAACATATGCTTCCCGAAACTGTATTCCATCTGCCATTTCTTTGCCCGTTCTCCTAACCCAAGTCCTTCTGTAGCCTCTCTACTTCCTCAAACCTACCTGCCCCAACACGATATTTTCATATCGTCTGCAAATATGGCCACATGCCAAATCATTGACATATAACATAGAATCGGTCCCATCACAGACCGCAGTGGAACACCACTAGTCAATGACAGCCAGCCAGAAAAGGCTCCTTTATTCCCATTCTTTGCCTGCTGCCAATCAGCCACTGATTAATCTATGCTAGAATCTTTCCCGTAATACCATGGGCTCCTAGCTTGTTAAGCAGCCTTATGTGTGGCACCTTATCAAATGCCTTCTGAAATTCCAAGTACACAACATCAACGATTCTCTTTTGTCTATCCTGCTTAGTATTTCTCCAAAGAATTCCAACAGATTTGTCAGGCAAGATTTTCCCTTCAGGAAACCATGCTGACTATGGCCTATTTTATCATGTGCCTCCAAGTACCTCATCATTAATAATTACTCCAACATCTTCCCAACCTCTGAGGTCAGACTAACTAGCCTATGGTTTTCTTTCTTCTGTCTTTCTCTTTTCTTGAAGAGTGGAATAACATTTGCAATTTTCCAGTCTTCCAGAACCATTCCAGAATCTCCACAATCTCTTCAGCCACCTTTCAGAACTCTAGGATGTACACCATCTGGTCCAGGTGACTTATCTACCTTCAGACTTTTCAGCTTCCCAATAATCTTCTCTCTAGTTATGGTAACTCCACATACCTCATGACCCCTGACACCTGGAACTTCCACCAAACTGCTAGTGTCTTGCTCAGTGAAGCCTGATGCAGTTCATCCGCCATTTCCTTGTTCCCCATTACTACTTCTCTGGCACCATTTTCCAGTGGTCCGATATCCACTCTCACCTCTCTTTTACACTTTATGTATCTGAAGAAATATTTGCTACCCTCCTCAATATTATTGGCCAGCTTACTTTTAGATTCCACCTTTACCTTCTTACTTATTTTCTTAGTTGCCTTCTGTTGGTTTTTAAAAGCTTTCCAATTCTCTGCTTCCCACTAATTTTTGCTGTATTATACGCCCTCACTTTGGCTTTGGCCATGTTAGCCATGATCGTGTCCAGAAAAGACTCCAATGATCCATAAATCTGAACCCCTGCTCCCTGTACCCATTCCTCAGCCACACACTCATCTTATTCCTGCCCTCAGTGGCATGTGGCACAGACAGCAATCCAGAGATCACTACCCTGGAGGTCCCATTTCTCAGCTTTCTTCCTAACTCGCTAAGATGGCTCTTCAGGACCTCCTCACCTTGTTTAGCAATGGCACTGGTGCCAATATGTACCTGGACTTCTGGCTGATCACACTCGCCCTTGAGAATGCCATGGACATGATCTGAGATATCCCGGATCCTGGCACCAGGGAGTCAATGTACCATCCGATGTCTCTATCACACCCATAGAACCTCAGCTCTGTTCCTCTGACTAGGGAATCTCCTATCAACACTGTTGTCCTCTTCACCTCTCTGCTCTTCAGACTCAGTGCCAGAGACCCGGTCATTGTGGCTTCACCCGGTAGGTCGTGCCCCTCTGGTATCTAAAGTTGTATACTTACTATTGAGGTGAAAGGTCACAGGTATTCTGCACTGGCCGTGCACGTCCCTTCCTCCTCCTGACAGTCACCCACCTACAGCATTCTAGCCTCTCCTTATTTATTTAACATATATATCTTGTAATTTTTAGTTTTTATTGCACTGCTGTGACAACATATGCTAATGATCCCAGTGGAATGCGTGGGATTTCTCCAGGCACTCTGGTTTCCTCTCACAGTACCGGTTAGTGTTTATTTCTTTATTTAGAGATACCACGTGAAGTAGGCCCTTCTGCCCTTTGAGCTGGGCCGCCAGCAACCCTTGACAACCCCAGTTTAAACCGAACCTAATCACAGGACAATTATTAACAACTAATAAACCTAGCTGTTACACCACTGAACTGTAGGAAGAACCCGGAGAATTCCACAAGGAGAAAGTACAGAGAGCTGGTTCATTCTGGTAGGTCAAATATGATGGCAGAATATAGTGTTAATGGTAAGACTTTTGGCAGTGTGGAGGATCAGAGGGATTCTGGGGTCCGAGTCCACAGGACACTCAAAAAGCTACTACACAAGTTGACTCTGTGGTTAAGAAGGCATATGGTGCATTGGCCTTCATCAATCGTGAGAGCCGAGAGGTAATGTTGCAGATATATAGGACCCTGGCCAGACCCCACTTGGAGTACTGTGCTCAGTTCTGGTCGCCTCACTACAGGAAGGACGTGGAAACCATAGAAAGGGTGCAGAGGAGATCTACAAGGATGATCCCTGGACTGGGGAGCATGCCTTATGAGAAGAGGTTGAATGAACTCTATCTTTTCTCCTTGGAGCAACAGAGGATGGGATTGCTGTACAAGATGATGAGAGGCATTGATTGTGTGGATAGTCAGAGGCTTTTTCCCAGGGCTGAAATGGCTAGCACCGAGAGGGCACAGTTTTAAGGTGCCTGGAAGTAGGTACAGAGGAGATGTCAGGGGTAATTTTTTTTTAAAAAAGAGTGGTGAGTGCGTGGAATGGGCTGCTGGTGACAGTGATGGAGGCGGATACGATAGGGTCCTTAAAGACAGGGGTCACCAACCTTTTTTGCACTGCGGAGGGGGGTTGCGGGTGTTAATCATGACCGGAATATAGGTAATGTCAACTATAAGTCACTTATAAGTGGCTAATACACTCAATTTCGTTTCTAAAAGGGTTTATCTAATGAATTTAATATTAAACACACTGCGCATGAATATAGTGATAAATCATTTATAACTCACTTATAAGTCAATAGCATCATAACATTTTAAGTAACGTTTGGATATTAAACACACAGCACATATTTTCCTCATATGAACATATAAAATCATTGCAACACACCAGTGAGAGAACAAGGTAAGGGCCAGAGGTCCCCGTACCGGGGCCACGGCGGTCACAGTCTGGAGAGAGCGGCCGACCGAGCGAGGAGTGCGACAGGGTTTGTGCCCACCCTCCTTGTAGGTAGGTAGGATCTATTGGCCGACAAAGGTTTAGCTCAAGGGATGACTTTCAGTAGATCGCAGCGAGGTAGCTGCTCCGCTACTTGTGAAACACTGAGCCCAAATTAGGTCATCTGCAAATATTTTAGCATCAGGTTCCCCACAAACATTCGGTGTGCTAAACAGGTTTAGAGGTAGCGCCCATCTGTCCATGCTCCAGGCCAGTAGCAACGGCACTTCTCGCCGGCCGAACAAGGCGGCCGCTTACCCGAAACCAACCAGTGATTCCTGGCGCAAGGGTATCACTGTGTTTAGGTGACTGATGACCTCGCATGGGTTCAAGTTCAACAGTGGGTGTGACAGGGAATGAGGAAAGGTGCAGCTAACTCATATCGTTTCCTCGCGGCCCAGTAGCACATGCTTTGTAGCCCTGTGGTTGGGGACCACTGTTTTAAGAGGCTCCTTGATGGGTACATGGAGCTTAGAAATACAGAGGGCTATGGATAGTTCTAAGGTAAGGGACAGCTTTGTGGGCCGAAGGGACTGTATAAAGATATGCTGATTCCACGATATACCCAGTCTCCACATCCCAGACTCCTCACGCTGCCCACAGATCCGGACATGGACCCGGACCCTTGCTCCGCCCAGAGCCTCTGGCCCCGCCCCTTGACGTGGCCACGCCCACGCCAGTTGCTCCGCCCACAGTACCTCTGAGTCCGCCCACGGACCTATGACCCCTCCTCTATGGCCCCCTCACCTCCTCCGGGGCTCGCACCAGCCGGCGCTCCCAGTCGATGCGACTTTTCCGTGGGTCGCTCAAGAAGCTGGGCCGGGACACGTGGCCGAACAGCTCTTCGGGGGCGGGGAGAGCGAGGCGTGGGCCCGGGAGCGCGTTGCTCTCGGCAGCCTGGGTTTCCGGCGAGACTGCCTCCGGCTCCGGTTCCGTGTCTGACTCCGAGTCCGAGCTCCCGTAGGCGGCGAAGTAGGACAGGGGGTCACTCGGCCCGTCCGCCATGCTGACCCTCAGCGCCGTTCAGAGCGGCAAGTAGCAGCCCGAGGCGGACAGTTGAGTATAGAGATCCCACTACGTCCCCCTCTGCCGGTTGGCGCCCGTAGCTGCTGCATATTCCTCCTGGTACTGCGCCCTCTGCCGGTTGGCGCCTGTACTTATACAGACCTCCTGCTATGGCCCCTTCTGCCGGTTGGCACCTGTACCTGCACAGACCTCCTGGTACGGCCCTCCTCTAAATTGAATTCAATTTATTACTTGCATTCTTCATATATGTGAAGAGTAAACATTACATCTCCGTCTAAATGTGCAATTTATAGTAATTTGCAATAAATTCTATGTACAACAGGATAGTCAATATAGCATAGAAATACAATAGTATCAGTGTGAATTAATCAGTCTGATGACCTGGTGGAAGAAGCTGTACTGGAGCCTGTTGGTCCTGACTTTTATAGTGCGGTACCGTTTCCCGGATGGTAGCTGCTGGAACAGTTTGTGGTTGGGGTGACTCGGGGCCCCCAATGATCCTTCAGGCCCTTTTTACACACCTGTCTTTGTAAATGTCCTGAATAGTGGGAAGTTCACATCTACAGCTGTGCTGGGCTGTTCACACCACTCTCTGCAGAGTCCTGCGATTGAGGGAGGTACAGTTCCCAGACCAGGCAGTGATGCAGCCAGTCAGGATGCTCTCAATTGTGCTCCTATAGAAAGTTTTTAGGATTTAAGGGCTCATACCAAACTTCCTCAACCGTCTGAGGTGAAAGAGGTGCTGTTGTGCTTTTTCCACCGCACAGCCAGTGTGTACAGACCACATGAGGTCCTCGGTGATGTGGATGCCAAGGAACTTAAAGCTGTTCACCCTCTCAACCCCAGATCCACTGATGTCAATAGGGGTTAGCCAGTCTCCAGTCCTCCTGTAATCCACAACCAGCTCCTTTGTTTTTGCAACATTGAGGGAGAGGTTGTTTTCTTGATAACATTGTGTTGGTGCCTGTTGCTGCTCAGACCTGATGAAGGGTCCTGGCCCAAAACGTCGACTATACTCTTTTAAATAGATGCTGCCTGGCCTACCTCCTCTGAGTGAGTGGGCCACCATTTAGTTAGAGAGGCAACTTTGTAGAATATATTAGAAAGAGAGAAAAGCAGAGAGGAAGTTCCAGAATTTGGGAACAAAATGCTATTAAACTGGAAAGTGGACAGAAAAGATTTATGAGGATGTTACCAGGACCTTTTTGGAGAATGAAGTCGGAGGATCAGAACGGGAGAGTGGCGGGAGCCATTTCGACTTTTTCTTATTCTCATCAGAGTTAAGAGAGGTGGGACTGCGCAGGCGTGTGACAATAGACAATAGGTGCAGAAGTAGACCATTCAGCCCTTCAAGCCTGCACCACCATTTTGAGATCATGGCTGATCAATTCCTATCAATACCCGGTTCCTGCCTTGTCCCCATATCCCTTGATTCCCCTATCCATAAGATACCTATCTAGCTCCTTCTTGAAAGCATCCAGAGAATTGGCCTCCACTACCTTCCGAGGCAGTGCATTCCACACCCTCACAACTCTCTGGGAGAAGAAGTTTTTCCTTAACTCTGTCCTAAATGACCTACCCCTTATTCTCAAACCATGCCCTCTGGTACTGGACTCTCCCAGCATCTGGAACATATTTCCTGCCTCTATCTTGTCCAATCCCTTAATAATCTTATATGTTTCAATCAGATCCCCTCTCAATCTCCTTAATTCCAGCGTGTACAAGCCCAGTCTCTCTAATCTCTCTGCGTAAGACAGTCCAGACATCCCAGGAATTAACCTCGTGAATCTACGCTGCACTTCTTCTACAGCCAGGATGTCCTTCCTTAACCCTGGAGACCAAAACTGTACGCAATACTCCAGGTGTGGTCTCACCAGGGCTCTGTACAAATGCAAGAGGATTTCCTTGCTCTTGTACTCAATTCCCTTTGTAATAAAGGCCAGCATTCCATTGGCCTTCTTCACTGCCTGCTGCACTTGCTCATTCATCTTCAGTGACTGATGAACAAGGACTCCGAGATCTCTTTGTATTACACCCTTACCCAACTCTACACCGTTCAGATAATAATCTGCCTTCCTGTTCTTACTCCCAAAGTGGATAACCTCACACTTATTCACATTAAACGCCATCTGCCAAGTATCTGTCCACTCACCCAGCCTATCCAAGTCACCCTGAATTCTCCTAACATCCTCATCACATGTCACACTGCCACCCAGCTTAGTATCATCAGCAAATTTGCTGATGTTATTTTCTTTGCCTTCATCCAAATCGTTAACATAAATGGTAAACAGCTGTGGTCCCAATACCGAGCCCTGTGGCACCCCACTAGTCACCACCTGCCATTCCGAGAAACACCCATTCACCGCTACCCTTTGCTTTCTATCTGCCAACCAGTTTTCTATCCATGACAATGCCTTCCCCCCGATGCCCTGAGCTTTGATTTTACCCACCAATCTTCTATGTGGGACCTTATCAAATGCCTTCTGAAAATCGAGGTACACTACATCCACTGGATCTCCCCCGTCTAACCTCCTGGTTACATCCTCGAAAAACTCCAACAGATTAGTCAAGCATGATTTACCCTTGGTAAATCCATGCTGGCTCGGCCCAATCCTATCACTACTATCTAGATATGCCACTATTTCATCCTTAATAATGGACTCTAGCATCTTTCCCACAACCGATGTCAGGCTGACAGGTCGATAGTTCTCTGTTTTCTCCCTCTCTCCTTTCTTAAAAAGTGGGATAACATTAGCCATTCTCCAATCCTCAGGAACTGATCCTGAATCTAAGGAACATTGGAAAATGATTACCAATGCATCTGCAATTTCCAGGGCCACCTCCTTTAGTACCCTAGGGTGCAGACCATCTGGACCTGGGGATTTGTCAGCCTTCAGTCCCATCAGTCTTCTCATCACCATTTCCTTCCGAATGTCAATCTGTTTCATTTCCTCTGTTACCCTATGTCCTTGGCCCATCCATACATCTGGGAGATTGCTTGTGTCTTCCTTAGTGAAAACAGATCTAAAGTACTCATTAAATTCTTCTGCCATTTCTCTGTTTCCCATAACAATTTCACCCAATTCATTCTTCAAGGGTCCAACATTGTTCTTAACTATCTTCTTTCTCTTCGCATACCTAAAAAAACTTTTGCTATCTTCCTTTATATTCCTGGCTAGCTTGTGTTCGTACCTCATTTTTTCTCCCCTTATTGTCTTTTTAGTTAAGTTCTGTTGTTCCTTAAAAACTTCCCAATCATCTGTCCTCCCACTCACCTTAGCTGTGTCATATTTCCTTTTTTTTTTAATGCTATGCAGTCTCTATCTTCCTTTGTCAACCACTGTGGCCCCTTTCCCCCCTTTGAATCCTTCCTTCTCTGGGGGATGAACTGATTTTGCACCTTGTGCATTATTCCCAAGAATACCTGCCATTGCTGTTCCACTGTCTTTTCTGCTAGGCTATCCGTCCAGTCAACTTTGGCCAGCTCCTCCCTCATGGCTCCATAGTTTCCCCTGTTCATCTGCAACACTGACACCTCCGAGCTGCCCTTATCCTTCTCAAATTGCAGATAAAAGCTTATCATGTTGTGATCACTACCTCCTAATGGCTCCTTTACAGCGAGATCGCTTATCTATTCTGGATTTAGTGTTATGTAATGAACAGGATTTGTCTTGTCCCTGGTCGGCTCTCGTACAAGTTGTTCCAAGAATGCATCCCGTAAGCACTCTACAAACTCCCTATCCTGTGGTCCAGCACCAACCTGATTCTCCCAGTTCACCTGCATGTTGAAATCCCCCATAACTACTGCGACATTACCTTTGCCACATGCCAATGTTAACTCCCTATTCAACTTGCACCCAACATCCATGCTACTGTTTGGTGGCCTGTAGACAACACCCATTTGGGTCCTTTTGCCCTTACTGTTCCTCAGTTCTATCCACACAGACTCTACTTCTCCTGACCCTATGTCCCCCCTTGCAAAGGACTGAATCTCATTCCTCACCAATGTCGGGCAGTGAAAGGGGAAAGATTTAAAAAGGACACAGCCTTAAACAACGGGCAGTGGAGTGAGCCGGGAGCAGAGTGAAGGCTTAAGGGCTTTGGCTCAATGGGCTTAGGCGGAAACGGGAAAGGCAAGGTAGGTTTAGTTTGCAATTTTTCCTGTTATTTGAGGAAAGGGGGAAGTATGAGTGTGAGGGCAGCTTGTTGTTCTCGTTATCGGATGTGGGAGGTCCTGGAGTCTCCTAGCCTCCCGGACGTCCATATCTGCGCCAGGTGCACCGAGCTGCAGCTCCTAAGGGACCGTGTTAGGGAACTGGAGCTGCAGCTCAATGACCTTTGTCTGATCAGGGAGAGTGAGGAGTTGATAGAGAGGAGTTACAGACACACCGGGGCCATGGGAGGCAGACGGGTGGGTCACGGTTAGGAGGGGGAAGGGGAAGAGTCAGGTACTAGAAAGTACCCCAGTGGCTGTACCGCTTGACAATAAGTACTCCTGTTTGAGTACTGTTGGGGGGGGGGGGGGGGGGGGGGGAAACCAACCTACCTGGGGGAAGCAACAGTGGCCGTGACTCCAGCATAGAGTCCGGTCCTGTAGGTCAGGAGGATAGGGAAAGGAAGAGGAAGGCAGTAGTAATAGGAGACTCGATAGTTAGGGGGTCAGATAGGCGATTCTGTGGACGCAGTCAGGAGACCTGGATGGTAGTTTGACTCCCTGGTGCCAGGGTTCGGGATATTTCTGATCACATCCAAGATATCCTTAAGTGGGAGGGTGAAGAGCCAGAGGTCGTGGTACATATAGGTACCAGTGACATAGGTAGGAAAAGGGAAGAGGTCCTGAAAGCAGACTACAGGGAGTTAGGAAGGCAGTTGAAAAGAAGGACCACAAAGGTAGTAATCTTGAGATTACTGCCTGTGCCACGCGACAGTGAGAATAGGAATAGAGTGAGGTGGAGGATAAATGCATGGCTGAGGGATTGGAGCAGGGGGTAGGGATTCAGATTTCTGGATCATTGGGACCTCTTTTGGGGCAGGTGTGACCTGTACAAAAAGGACGGGTTACACTTGAATTCTAGGGGGACCTTCCCTGGCAGTAAGGTTTAATAGAGCTGTTAGGGAGGGTTTATACTAATTTGGCAGGGGGATGGGAACCGTAATGATGGAGCGGAGGAGAGGGAAAACAGAAATAGATCTAAGATAGTGAGCAGTAAGGATGTCAGGAAGAACAGGCAGGTGATGGAGCAAATTTGCAGCCATTGGGATGAGTTACGGTGCAATCAATGCAAAAAGTACCAAATACTGGACTGAAGGTGTTATACTTAAATGCACGCAGCTTAAGGAATAAGGTGGATGATCTTGTTGTACAGTTACAGATTGGCAGGTATGATACTGTGGCCATCACTGAGACGTGGCTAAAGGATGCTTGTCTCTGGGAGCTGAACGTCCAAGGATACACGGTGTATCGGAAGGATAGGCAGGTAGGTAGAGGGGGTGGCGTGGCTGTAATGGTAAGAAATGTTATTAAATCATTAGAAAGAGTTGACATAGGATCGGAAGGTACAGAATCTTCATGGGGTGAGCTAAGAAATCGCAGGGGTAAAAGGACCCTGATGGCAGTTATCTACAGGCCTCCAATCAGCTGCAGTGATGTGGACTACAAATTACAACAGGAAATAGAAAAGGCTTGCCAAAAGGGCAGTGTTATGATAATTGTAGGGGATTTTAACATGCAAGTGGATTGGGAAAACCAGGTCGGCACTGAATCTCAAGAGAGAGAATTTGTAGAATGTCTACGAGGTGGCTTTTTAGAACAGCTTGTTGTTGAGCCCACTAGGGGATCGGCTGTACTGGATTGGGTATTGTGTAATGAACCAGAGGTGATTAGAGAAATGGAAGTGAAGGAACCCTTAGGAGGCAGTGATCACCACATGATTGAGTTCTCTGTGAATTTGAGAATGAGAAACGGAAATCTGATGTGTCGGTATTTCAGCGGAGTAAAGGAAATGACAGTGGCCTGAGAGAGGAACTGGCCAAAGTTGACTGAAAAGGAACACTAGCGGGAAGGACAGCAGAGCAGCAGTGGCTGGAGTTTATGTGAGAAGTGAGAGGAAGGTGCAAGACAGATATATTCCAAAGAAGAAATTTTCGAATGGAAAAAGGATGCAACCATGGCTGACGAGAAGTCAAAGCCAAAGTAAAAGCAAAGCAGAGGGCATACAAGGAAGCAAAAATTAGTGGAAAGACAGAAAATTGGGACGTTTTTAAAAGCTTACAAAAGGAAACTAAAAAGGTCATTAAGAGGGAAAAGATGAACTATGAAAGGAAGCTAGCAAATAATATCAAAGAGGATACTAAAAGCTTTTTCAAGTATATAAAGAGTAAAAGGCAGGTGAGAGTAGATATAGGACCGATAGAAAATAATGCTGGAGAAATTGTAATGGGAAATAAGGAGATGGCGGAGGAACTGAACAAGTATTTTGCTTCCGTCTTCACTGAGGAAGACATCAGCAGTATACCGGACATTCAAGGGTGTCAGGGAAGAGAAGTGTGCGCAGTCACAATTACGACAGAGAAAGTACTCAGGAAGCTGAATAGTCTAAGGGTAGATAAATCTCCTGGACCAGATGGAATGCACCCTCGTGTTCTGAAGGAAGTAGCAGTGGAGATTGTGGAAGCATTAGCAATGATCTTTCAAAAGTCGATAGATTCTGGCCTGGTTCCGGAGGACTGGAAGATTGCAAATGTCACTCTGCTATTTAAGAAGGGGGCAAGGAAGCAAAAAGGAAATTATAGACCTGTTAGCTTGACATCGGTGGTTGGGAAGTTGTTGGAGTCGATTGTCAAGGATGAGGTTACGGAGTACCTGGAGGCACATGACAAGATAGGCAGAACTCAGCATGGTTTCCTTAAAGGAAAATCCTGCCTGACAAACCTAGTGCAATTTTTTCAGGAAATTACAAGTAGGCTAGACAAGGGAGATGCAGTGGATGTTGTGTATTTGGATTTTCAGAAGGCCTTTGACAAGGTGCCGCGCATGAGGCTGCTAAACAAGATAAGAGCCCATGGAATTACAGGAAAGTTACATACATGGATAGAGCGTTGGTTGATTGGCAGGTAACAGAGATTGGGAATAAGGGGATCCCATTCTGGTTGGCTGCCGGTTACCAGTGGTGTTCCACAGGAGTCCGTGTTGGGGCCGCTTCTTTTTACGTTGTATATCAACGATTTGGATTATGGAATAGATGGCTTTGTGGCTAAGTTGCTGATGATACAAAGATAGGTGGAGGGGCCGGTAGTGCTGAGGAAGTAGAGAGTCTGCAAAGAGACTTGGATAGATTGGGGGAATGGGCAAAGAAGTGGCAAATGAATTACAATGTCAGAAAGTGTACGGTCATGCACTTTGGTAGAAGAAATAAACGGGCTGACTATTATTTAAATGGGGAGAGAATTCAAAGTTCTGAGATGCAATGGGACTTGGGAGTCCTCGTGCAGGATACCCTTAAGTTTAACCTCCAGGTTGAGTCGGTGGTGAAGAAGGCAAATGCAATGTTGGCATTCATTTCTAGAGGAATAGAGTATAGGAGCAGGGATGTGATGTTGAGGCTCTATAAGGCACTGGTAAGACCTCACTTGGAATACTGTGTGCAGTTTTGGGCTCCTTATTTAAGAAAGGATGTGCTGACGGAGAGGGTTCAGAGAAGATTCACTAGAATGATTCTGGGAATAAGAGGGTTAACATATGAGGAACATTTGACTGCTCTTGGACTGTACTCCTTGGAGTCTAGAAGAATGAGGGGGGATCTCATAGAAACATTTCAAATGTTGAAAGGCATGGACAGAGTGGATGTGGCAAAGTTGTTTCCCATGGTGGGGGGGTCTAGTATGAGAGGACATGACTTGAGGATTGTAAGGCGCCCCTTCAGAACAGAGATGCAAAAAAAATTTTTAGCCAGAGGGTGGTGAATCTGTGGAATTTGTTGCCACGGGCGGTAGTGGAGGTCAAGTCATTGGGTGTATTTAAGGCAGAGATTGATAGGTATCTGAGTAGTCAGGGCATCAAAGGTTATGGTGAGAAGGCAGGGGAATGAGACTAGGGGTGATTGGATCAGCTCATGATGAAATGGCGGAGCAGACTCGATGGGCCGAATGGCCAACTTCTGCTCCTTTGTCTTATGGACGAGGGATTGGGTTTTGGAGAGAGGATAAGCAGATTTCATTGAGGTGCAACAGACTGAGGACTGATCTTATAGAGGTGTATAAAATCACAAGGGGAATACACTGTCTTTTTCTCGGGGTTTGGGAATCAAGAACTCAAGGGCAGAGATGAGAGAGAAGAGATTTAATAGGAACCTGAGGGGCAACATTTACACCAAGATGGTGGTATGTGTGTGCAACGAGTTACTAGGGGAAGTGTTGGAGGCAGGTGCATTCACAATATTTGCACGACACCTGGACAGGTACATGGATAGACACGAGATTCTGCAGATGCTGGAAATCCAGAGCAATACTCACAAGGTGCTGGAAGAACTCAGCAGGTCAGGCAGCGTCTGTGGATATAAATAAACTCTTGCTGTTTTGGGCCGAGGCCTTTCATCGGTATTAGAATAGAAAGCAATCTTGTTCAGCATGGCCCAGTTGGGCCAAAGGGTCGGTTTCTGTGCTGTATGACTCTGACTGTACAGGACTGCTGTACAATTGTCAATGTCAGCTGCCAAATCTGAAGTGCTCAAGTGGCTGGGAGTGAATGTGGGGATCTCAGGGAGTTGTGAGACAATGATAACAGTCACAAAATCAAAACAAGGACAAAATATTTAACATCTGAGTCAGAAGACAGAGGCATACTGTAATCACAAAAGATTGTTCTTCTTTAAACTTTAGAAACTTGTTGGGGAAATTTAGTGAGAGTATCTGGGCAGATGGGGCTCATCTAGAAGAAAGAAAACTCCGACCTCAAGCCTCCGCGGCCTTGCGCCTATACCACTCATGGGGAAGTCTTCGGGAGTAAACCCTGAAGCGGGAGCCCCTAACACAGTCTACATCACATTCAACGCTGACTGGCAACTCCTGTGACACCGCTGGTGCCCAACTGTATCGGTCTCTGCCGTTCATCAGCTGAGTGGAGAGGGGGAGCTCGCTACACGGGCAACGGCTTGCTCTCCATATCGTACTGGCCAGGCTTGTGTATCATATAGACAGTGTGGACCCAACATCCATGGTCGAGCCCCCATCGAGAGCAGTAGCTGATGACTGTAGAAAACTCCCAGAGGAAAATGAACAAGGAAATATGGAAATTAAGAGTTGGTAAAAAGAGATGTTTATTTTAACAAATTAAATCCCATCACCCTTTGACTAGACACATTGTGTAGAATGCAGATGATTGTTAATCGATACATGACACAGAACTCATACAAGTAGTGACTGATAGCAGTGAGAAAATTTCCACTGTCATTATTAACTCTCAACCACATCATTAGCCACTTATGCTACAGGTCAACGGGAAATTCTTAGACTAAGTTAGAGCAACCCTTAGTGGTTTCACAAACTTTAAACATACACATACAAATAAACACAATACGTGACAGTTCTGGTAACCCGTTTCTAGTCGAGGCACTGAGTGCAGAAGTCAGGAAGTCATGTTGCAGCTTTATAAAACTCTAGCTAGACTGCATCTGGAGTACTGCATACAGTTCTGGTCACTGCATTATAGGAAGGATGTCAAGGCTTTGGAGAAGGTGCAGAAGAGGTTCACCAGGATGCTGCCTGGATTAGAGGGAGTGTGCTACAATGAGAAGTTGGACAGACTTGGGTTGTTTTCTCTGGAGTCGCAGGGGCTGAGGGGAGATCTGATGGAGGTTTATAAGATTATGAGAGGCATAGATACTGTAGACAGACAGGATCTTTTTCCCAGGGTTGAAATGTGAAATACTAGAGGACATACATTTGGGGTGAGAGGGGGTAATTTCAAAGGGGATGTAAGGGGCAAGTGTTTTTACACAGAGAGTGGTGGGTGCCTGGAGTGGTGGTAGAGACAGATACATTAGGGACTTTTAAGTGGTGTTTAGATAGCTACATGAGTGTGAGGAAAATGGAAGGATATGAACATTGTGTAGATAGATGAGATGAATTGGCAATTTGATTACTAATTGAATTGGTTCAGCACAATGTTGTGGGCTGAAGGGCCTGCTCCTGTACAGCCCTAAGAGATTATGCAGATGCTGGAAATCCAAAGTAACACACACACAAGTGCTGGCCAGCAGATCAAGCAGCATCTATGGAGGGGAATAAACAGTCGATGTTTCGGGCTGAAAACTGCGTCTTCATTACCGAACCAACTGTTTGCGAAACGATGCCTCAGAACAGTAGCGTAGCAGTTGGTGCAACACTCCAACAGTTCAGCGCCTTGGAACTCGGAGTTCAATTCCTGCGTGCGTGCGTGCGTTTTCTCTGGGTGCTACGGTTTCCTCCCACAGTCCAGACGTTCAGGTCAGAAGGTTAAATGTAAATTGTCCCGTGATTAGGCCCAGGTTAAGATGGGTGGTGTGGCTCATTGGGCCAGAAGAGCATTGTGTCTTGTGTCTCTACATTTAAAAGAAAAGCTCCTTTCCTTCAGATCAGGTTCCGACGATAATTAGATTGTGGGTGGGTAGAACCAGGGGTAATGCATTATCTTACAAGGGCACATTTAATTCACAGCAGCATGCTGGGGAGAGCTGACTATACCAGAAGCCGCTGTTTCACAAATATTGGACAAGAAAGGCTGCTTCCTGAATTCAAGTATTTAGTGACACAACTATAAATTCAGCCAGAGACCAATTGGTTTGGAGCATGTCACAGTGATTAAACATTAAGAGAATTCTAGTTATCCAAATAAAGACTCAATTAATTGTCCCTGCTGTGGGAAAATGATATCCTCGTTCACATCCGCCCTGGCGGGGAGTTAACAACAGAAAAACTGCAGTTCGAGCACTGAGGACATCAAAATCTGATCTACAGAAGTGATGCTGGAAATCCAGAGTAACACACACACACAAAATGCAGGAGGAACTCAGCAGGTCAGCCAGCATCTGTGAAAATGAATACACATTTGAGGAAGGATCTTGGCTCAAAATGGTGACATTTTATCCCTTTCTATAGAGCTGCCTGACCTTCTGAGTTCCTCTAACTCATTAGTTCATTGATATCATCTTTACAATCCACACATCTTTTTTTCCATTAGAGAAAAGCATTGTTCCTGCTCTAGAGTCTTGACACAGAAACTGGCCCTTTGGCCCATCTTGCCCATGCTAACCATGCCCAGTGAGCTAGTCCCATCTCCCCATGTTTGGCCCATTGCTCTCCAACCCTCTCCCACCAATGTACTTGGACATGGACCCAGGGAGACTGTGGTGTGTTGGGCACATGCTAGATAGAGTGGATATGGAAAGGATATTTGCTATAGAAGGGAAAGTCTAGGACCAGAGGGCACAGCCTCAGAATAGAGGGACATCCATTTATAACAGAGATGAGGAATTTCTCTAGCCAGAGAGTGGTGAATCTGTAGAAATCATCGCTGCAGACAACTGTGGAGGCCAAGTCATTGGGTATATTTAAAGCAGAGGTTGATAGGTTCTTGATTAGTCAGGGCGTCAAAGGCTACAGGGAGAAGGCAAGAGAACGTGGCAAAACACTTTGGGTTATCTAGAGCCCACAAGAGACATTACAGAAATGACAAAGGAAGGAGAACCCTTGCTTTCCAGTCCTGCTGAAGGGTTTCGGCCTGAAACATTGACTGTTTATTCCTCTCCATAGATGCTGCCTGACCTGCTGAGTTTTTCCAGCATTTGTGTTGCTCAGCATCTTCTCAGCTGCCTGTCACCTCCCCCGGTGCCCGTTCTCCTTCCCTTTCTCCTGTGGTCCACGTTCCTCTCTGATCAGATTCCTTCCTCTACAGCCCTCTACCTATCCTACCCTCCTGGCTTCACCAATCACCTTCCAGCTATGCTCCTTCCCCTCAGCCCACCTCCTTATCCTGACATCTTCCCCCTTTCTTTCCAGTCCTGAAGAAGGCTCTTGGCCCAAAATGTCTGCTGGTTAGTCATTTCCATTGGTGCTGCCAGATATTTAAGAGAGGTAATGGATAGGTACATGGAGGGTAGGGGTATGGAGGGCTACTGTCCCAGTGCAGTTCCATGGGAGTAGGCTCAGCACAGACTAGATGGGCTGAATGGAATGTTTTCTGTGCTGTACTTTTCTATGAAACTATGTGCTGGTGACAGAAATCTCATTGCTGTGATCTTCTGTGAATGAATCATGAAACATTCATGAGGCCCAACCTCAAACAGGTCCAGACAGGTTACACCATCAGTACATGCCAGGAAGTTTGCTCATTCTTTCAACTGTGAATATACAGGATGAAAAATGCAGCAGTAATCACCTTTTCTACCTCTCAGCTTCTCACATCATCTCCTCCCTAACCCCCCAGGCATCACCTATCACCCTCTAGCTTGTCCGCCTCTCCCTCCCCCCACTTTCCTCTCCAGTCCTGATGAAGGGTCTCGGCCCGAAACATCGACTGTTTGTTCCCCTCTATAGATGCTACCTGACCTGCTGAGTTCCTCCCAGCATTTTGTGTGTGATACTCAAAGTTGCTGCACAAGTTGACAGGTGTTTAAGAAGGTGTACGGGGTTCTGTCCTTTATTAGTTGGCAGACTGAGTTCGAGAGCTGTGAGGTAATGTTGCAGCTCTATGAAACCCTGGTGAGACCACACTTGGAGTATTGTGTCAGTTCTGGCCCTCTCATTATAGGAAGGATGTGGAAACTTTAGAGAGGATGCAGAGGAGATTTACCAGGATGCTGTCTGGATTAGAGAGCATGTTTTATGAGAATATGTTGAATGAGCTCGAGCTTTTCTCTTTGGATCAAAGGAGCATGAGAGGTGACTTGATAGAGCTGTACAAGATGATGAGGCATTGATCAACTGGTCACCAGAAGATGGAAGTGGCTAATACACGGGGGCATAATTTTAAATTGTTTGGAGGAAAGTACAGGAAACATGCTAGAGACAGAGACTGGGTGGTGTATGGAACGCTCTACCAGGGGTGGTAGAGGCAGATTCGTTAGGGACATTGAAGAAACTTTGAGAGGCAAGTAGATGATAGAAAAATGGGAGAGCAACGTAGGAGCGAAAGGTTAAATTGATCTTGGAGAAGGTTAAAAATCAGCACAGCACTGTGCGCCAAAGGGCTTGTACTGTGCTCTAATGTCCTGTGTTCTATGCTCTAATTTGGAATTCCTGGAGAAACAAGGGACTGCAAATGTAGAGCAACACACAATCAGCAATTCAAACAGCACCTGAGTGCGGGGAGGAGTTGCTAATGTTTTGGGTTGAAACTCTGACCCCACAAGACACATCAGGCTGTCATCTCTCGCACCAACACAGATCTTAACACGTCGGGCGAATCTCCCCTCCGAAACCCCACCTGTCGCCTACACAAGACCCCAGGTATAGGGTTCCGCACTGAAACTTCGTTCTGCCTGGGTGTCTGAGGTTCTCCCACATACTCTTCACAATTCCCATTTGATAAGCACTAGGTAGGCGGAGCTAAGATGACACCAAATGGCTGCCACTTCGAGCTCATCTGTGAAGCAGCTTAAATTCCTCTCTTTAAATGTCTCTTCTTTCCTTTTCAAGGTGGCTGGGGTTGAGTCAGAGGTCCCTGATCTGTAATGACGCTCAAACTACAGTTTTTCACAGAGATGAATTCCCATTCTTGGAGCTCACCAACCAAACAGCTGTTTTCCTTCATTCTCCAGGTGCGCCTCTGTGGACGACAGATTCCATGGTGGTGCTGCCGACTGAGGAACATCAGGATTTTGTGACGAACAGAAGTCTCCGTAGTTGAGTGATCATGTTCCTTCAATGGGGGGGGGGAGGAAGAGTTTGCTGCCAATTCTGGAGTTGGAATAAAATGTGACCCAGCAGACAAACATCATAACAGTGACTGTCATTGGTGTTCTCCCCCCCCCCCCACCATTTGCTGTGAAATGGGTGATGTCTCTGTGAGAGAGAGAGACAGACACTAAGGGTTCTGTTTTTTGCAGATGTCTGCGAAGAGTGAGGATTTCCAGTTACATTCACTGATCATAAATGGAACCACCTGAACCACTTGCAGCTCAGCTCCGTGGGGAGGGCCGGGGCCTCTTTCAAAGAGGGACCCCACCACCCACACGTTCCCCCGCTGGCAGGGGAAAGTGTCACTGTTTTTCTCACCTTCACTGGGTCTAAACGCTGGAAATTGCACCCCGAAGGCTGCAGCAGCTTCGGAAGGCGTCTCAGCCCCACCTCCCTCCCCACATGCTCCTGCTGACAGTACACATGGCTGACTGTGGTAACCCGGGACAGTGACCTCAGTGCATCTTGTAGGTGGCGCATTCTGCAGCCACGGTGCACCGGTGGCGAGGAATGGGATTCTGGGCTTAACTCTTATGCTCGCATTGGTCAGATCTCATTGAAACCTATCGAATATTGAAAGGCCTAGATAGAGTGGATGTGGAGAGGGTGTTTCTTATAGTGGTGGAGTCTAAGACCCGAGGGCTGAGGAGGAATTTCTTTAGCCAGAGGGTGGTAAATCTGTGGAATTCTTTGCTACAGGTGGCTGTCGAGGCCAAGTGACTGGGTACATTTAAAGCGGAGGTTGATAGGTTCTTGATTAATCAGGATGCCAAAGGTTACAGGAAGATGTCAGGAGAATGGGGTTGAGTAAATCAGCCATGATGGAATGGTGGAGCAGACTCAATGGGCTGAATGGCCTAATTCTGCTCCTTCGTCTTCTGGTCTCTTTGTCCTGGACAGGATCAGTTTCTTTAGTATAGCTGATGCTGAGGTGATCAAGTGAGATGGCGAACAGTTCCCCACACCCCAGAGACTTGTGGATGATGGGTAGACATTGTGATGAGGAAACGCTGACCGCAGGCACTCATCTGCCCCCAAAGACCCAGGTGCTTCCGAGCAACGTCAAGCCATCCTTGCCAGGACGGGGTGGATAGGCAGCCCAAACCGCAGTTGTTGGCCCTCAGTACAACCAAAATCCCAAAGAAGAAAGAAAGAAATTGTGTGGTTCTGAACCAAAATATAATGAAGATACAGAGAATACCATGAGAATTCAAACCACGTAATCTCACTCCTCCATTCCCCCACAATCCACGGCAGACCTTCGAAAAACCTCTGCTCTTGTCAGGGCCGTGATGGGTCATGGGGAGCGAGACCTCAGGGGCAAGAATTCGGAGTCACTAGGGCTGCTGGAGGCTCCCGTGGATTCCGTCTGGAGTTTGGGGGGGAGAGGCGGAGCTCCAGGCTCCCCTGGTCTGGGCAGAGTCAATGTCGTGGCCATGGTCTCCAAGTTGCTCATCATTGCAGTGTTATCCAACGACGAGGTGGACTGTAGATCCAAAGGGGAGAGGAGGGGCGAGGCAGACGGCTCAGGACTGAACTCCCCCTCCGGGTGACACAGAATGTTCACCTCCATCCCCTTCAAACTATTGGAGTCAGTCGAGTAGAACCTGGAGAGGTTGTTTCTTTTGGACATGTCTTCCGCTGGGTCATAGCTGCTTGAGAAGACTCCTGCAACGAAAGGGAATAAAACCAGTGTTAGCAATCACGTGCCACAGGGTTAGAACGCTTGCAGACATTCTCAAATTGGGTGGAGTTGTGGACAGTGAGGACGAGATAGTCAACGGACACATCAATACATAGATTAGCTGGAGATCTGGGCAGAGAAATGGCAAGCGGCCTTTAATGCATTCTCATGTCAGTTGCTGCACTCCAGGAAGACCAATGGAAGAGGAAGGGGAACAGTACACAAAGGGTTGCCTCGTATTGCTAGTACCGGAGGGCATCATTTGAAGGTGATTGGAAGAAAGTATAGGGGGGGATGTCAGAGGTAGAGGTAGATACATTAGGGACATTTGACATCTGTTAGAGAAGCACATAGTTAATCGAAAAAATGGAGGCTATGTGGGGGGGGGGGGAAGGGTTAGATTAAGATTAGAGTAGGTTAAAGGGGGCCGCACAATACTGTGGGATGAAGAGCCTGTAACCTCCTATAGTCTAAATTGCAGGACCTTAAGGAGCACTAACGTACAGAGGGATCTTGGGGTGCAAATCCACAGCTCCCTGAAAGTACCTACACAAGTCAACATGGTGGTAAAGAAAGTTTACCACTTGCCTGCCTTCATCAGTCAGGAAGTCCCGTTGCAGCCAAATCACACACTAGTCAGGCCACACTTGGGAGTACTGGGTGTAGTTCTAGTCACTACATTACAGGAAGGACGTCGAGGCTTTGGGGAGGGTGCAGAAGAGGTTCAGCAGGATGCTGCCTGGATTAGAGAGGTCGTAACGAGAGGCTGGACAAACTCGGGTTGTTTTCTCTGGAGTGCCGGAAGCTGAGGGGAGATCTGATGGAGATTTATAGGATTATGAGAGGCAAGCTTAAGAGAAGACAGAAATAACCTTTCTTCCCCCTCCCCTCCCCCAGGGTTGAATTATCAAATACATTAGCTTTAAGGTAAGGGGGGTTAAATCAGATGTGTGGGGCAAGAGCTTTTACACAGTGGGTGGTACACAGATACGATAGTGCTGTTTAAAGGGCTGTCCTTTTACAGGGTCAGCAGTGGAAAGGGTGATGAACTTCAAGTTCCTGGGTGTCAGCATCTTTGAAGATCTACTCTGGGTGCAACTTACTGAAACAATCATGAAGAAGGCACGCCAGCAACTAGATTTCATTAGGAGATTTGGTATGTCACCAAAGAATACCGTGGTGAGCATTCGGACTGGCTGCATCAGCCCCTGGTATGGCGGCTCCCATGCACAGAATCTCAACAGACTGCAGTGGGCCTTGGACACAGCCAGCTCCATCATGGGCACAAGCCTCCCCACCATCGAGGACATCTTTAAGAGGCACTGAGGACCCTCAGCATCCAGGACATGCCCTCTTCCAGCAGGATGGAGGTACAGCAGCCTCAAGACACACACTCAACATTTCAGGAACAGCTTCTTCCCCTCCACCATCAGATTTCTGAATGGTCCATGAACACCATCTCATTATTCCTTTTAATTTGCCCCAGTTATATAACTTTGTAACTTGCACTGATTTTTCATGTCTTACTCTTTACTGCTGCTGCAAAACAACACATTTCATGGCTCTGTTTTAGTAATAATAAACCTGATTCTGTTCTGATAAATCCTTTTTATCTGTGTACCAGTTCAAGTCTTTTAAGCATTGCAATTGTGCCCTGCCACCGGTGAGTAGCAGAGTGGAGATACATCTTTACCAAAGGAGGTGTAAGGTGCTTCTTCCCTCCGCTAGCCTGCAAGTCACCCTTGGGCAAGGTGTGGCACCTGCTTAGCCCCCTTGGTCAGGGTCACATGAAGCCACGGGAGCCGGTGGTGGATGGTCGTATGAGCAGTTGGTGCACATCACCAGTCCTGGTTACGTGACCACTGACACCAGGCAGACAATCTCTGAAGAGAATTGATTACGGCTGGGGTCACCCGTCTTGTAACACTGCCCACGAGAAGGCAATGGCAATTCACTTCTGTAGAAAGCTTTGCAAGAACAATCATGGTCATGGAAAGATCATGATCACCCACATCATACGACATGGCACATGATGAATGAATGAATTGTACCCACCTCTCCTACTTCCTCTGGCATCATCCTTATACCCACCGCCCTCTGTAGGAAAAGTTGCCCCTTTGAACCCCTCTCACCCACTATGCCCCCTATTTTTGACTTTCCTACCCTGTGTCGCCCAATCTTAAAGGAGGCATTTCTTTAGCTAGAGGGTGTTGAATCTGTGGAATTCATTGCCACCAGCCATTGTGGAGGTTGGAAGAAAAGACTAATGATGCTCTCATTACCTCTATGACTCTTAATGACCCCCAGGTCATTAACATACCTTTGAACAACTCACAGAGTTTATAAACGGAAAACTACCCACCATGGATCAGAACTGAAGAAGCCTCTCGGATGAGTGGCGAAACGTCAACGTAGCAAGTCCATTTGCCTTGATTCACTACTGCCTGATATACATTGACCTGGATGACTGAGAACCTTCATAGACACATTGAAGGGTTCTTGATTCATAGAACAGAAATTTGCAGCACGTTACAGGCCCTTCGGCCCACAATGTTGTGCTGACCATGTAACCTACTCTAGAAACTGCCCAGAATTCGTTAGGGTGTCAAAGGTTTTTAGGGGGAAGACAGGAGAATGGGATTAAGAGGGATAATAAATCAGCCATAATGGAATGGTGGACCAGACTTGATGGGCTGAACTCTGCTTCTATCTCTTATGGCCTTACACTCCAGAAAATTTTATAAACCTTCTTCAGGTTACCCTCGGCATCTTTCATTGCAGGAAAAGCAATCACAGCCTGTCCAGTCTCTCCTTATCAGCAAGCTTAACAATCCAAGCAACATTCCCAAGAATATCTCCTACGCCTCTTGGACACGCTTTCTATAGTGTGCTAACCAGAACTGTCCACAGTATCCCAAATATAGCCTAAACTACAATTTGACATCCCAGCTCCTGTACTCAATGTCCTCAGCAATGAAGGCACCTTTCTTCACTACCGTGTCTACCTGTGTGGCCACTTCCAGGGAACTGTATCCTCATACCCAAGGTCTTGCTGTCTGTAGTGACTTGTACTCATTGTGTAAGTCCTGGCCTGGTTTAACTTCTCACTGCACACTTGATTTAGAATCAGAATGACATACGTCATGAAAATTTGTTGTTTTGCAGCCACAGTACAGTACAATCCATAAAAATTACTATGAATGACAATGTGAAATATTTAAAAATGTGATGCTAAAGGGAGCAAAGCTGCGAAGCAGTGTTCATGGGTTCATTGTCTGTTCAGAAATCAGATGGACCAAGAGGACCACAGCCTTGCCGTGGTTTGCAGGTGGCGTGCCTCAATGAGCTGGACAGCTATCCCGGCTGGAGTCAGGCCTTTACTCTTTGGCTCTTGGTAGGGTCACCTATGCCAGACAGGCCAAAGGGTAGAGGCCAGACTAAGAGTGGTCCACTGGTCCTCCAGGTTCGGGGGTTCAGCTCAGGGCTGACAACCCCGACTGGTAAAATAAAGTTGTTACAGAAACAGCAATGAGGAGTCCTTCTACATCTGAGTGTGACGGTATTCCTGGGTCTCCACCCAGGATTTGCATGACTGGCAGTAGTGAAAACTGAGCTACTGACAGAGGAAGCCCTGAACACCACCAGTGATGGAAGACCTTCATTGCTGCCCTAAATACCAGCGGCGTAACAGACAGTAAGTCAGAGATCAGGGGAAGAAGCTGTTCCTAAAACACTGAGTAAGTATCTTCAGGCTCCTGTACCTTCTCCCTAGTAGCAATGAGAAGAGGGCATGATTCAAATAGTGATGGTCCTTAACGATTGATGCGCCTTTCTTGAGGCATCAGCTTCTGAAGATGGCCTTGATGGTGGGGAGACTCATGCCCACGAGGAGCACTCCCCAAGTTAAAGACCTTTTGTCCACCGTACCAGCTGACTAGATCTTGTACTGACCTTCACCGTCCACTAATTTTTTATTTTGTGTGCCAGAGACTTGGCGACCACTTTTTTTTCCAAGTGGTTGTCTTGGAGGAAAGATTCTGTGATGGTCCCCCACGTCCTTCTCACAGCACAGTGTTCTTTTTTACGAGGCCGAGTTATGAGCTCGAAACTCAACCCGTGACCGGGAGCGGCCTGACTGGATTCGAACCCGGGAACCTTTGCTCTGGAGTCCGGCGCTGATGTCACTGCGCCACCAGCCGGACCTACTAATTATACCAAGAGGTTTAAAGGGGATGTGAGGAGAAATTTTTTTCCCCAGAAGGTAGTTGAAATCTGAAACTCATTGCCTGAGGTGGAGGTGGAGGCAGAGACCCTCACAGCATTGAACAAGTACCTGGACCAGTATCTGAATTACCAAGGGTATGGGTCAGGTGCAGGTCAATGAGAAATAGTGTAGATGGGACAGCATGGAGAAGGTGGGCTGAAGGGACTGCTTTAGATTAGATTAGCTTTATTTGTCACATGTATGTTGAAACATCACAAGATACAGTGAAATGCATCGTTTGTATGAACAACCAACACAATCCAAGGTTGTAAACACAAAGTACACTGCAGATGCTGTGGTCAAATCAAGACGTACAAAAACGTTTCGGGTCGAGACCCTTCGTCAGGTCTCCTGACGACTGCTCCTTTCAACGGATGCTGGCCGACCTGCTGAGTTTATCCAGCTTTTTTGTACGTCTTGACAATCTAAGGTTGTGCTGGGGGCGGCCAGCGAGTGTCAGCACACCAACAGAGCTAGCCCATAACCAACCAACCCTAGCCTGTACAACGTCGGAATGTGGGAGGAAACCGGGGCACCTGGAGGGAACCCATGTAGCCACAGGGAGAATGGACAGAGAGCAGCAGGAATTGAACCAGGGTCTCCGGTGCACTAAAGCGGTGTTCTACTGCTCTGACCCACACATGCTGTATGACTTTTTTTTTGAATGGGGTTAAGAAAGCTCTCACACCACCAATGGATTTGGTTGCATCATCAACAAAGAGGAGCAAGGGTAAAGTGGGGATTTCCCGGTGGCCAACCATTTCACTTCCTATCCCTGTTCCTGTTCCAACAAGTTGATTCGTGGCCTCTTCTGCCACAATGAGGCCACTCTCAGGCTGCAGGAGCAACATCTTATATTCCTTCTGGGTAGCCTCCAACATGATGTCACGAAGATCGATTTCCCAGCTTCTGGTAATTTTATCCCCTCCCCCTTCTCTCTTCTATTCCCAACTCTGGTCTCTTACCTCCTCCTCACCTGCCTATCACCTCTCCCTGGTGCCCCTCCTCTTTCCCTTTCTCCCATGGTCCACTCTCCTCTCCTATCAGATTCCTCCTTCAGCCCTTTACCTTTTCCACCTATCACCTCTCAGTTTCTTACTGCGTACCCAGGTGTCACATTATCAATTTCTGGCTTGTCCTCCTTCCCCTGCCCTGCCTTCTTCCCTCTTCCTTCCCAGTCCTGACAAAGGGTCTCAGCCTGAAATCATTTCCATAGATGCTGCCTGACCCGCTGAGTTCCTCCAGCATTTTCTGTGTGTGTTACACTCCCAGGAGACACAGCAATCCCAAGTCAAGAATGTGGAACTGAACATCAAACAATGCAGATCTCTCAGGAGCTCAGCTGCAGTTTTATCAGTATCAGTAGACTTTACTCATCTGACTGACTGGCTGAAACCCATCTAAACAATGAATGTAGTGGGGGGGGGGGGGGGCAGAAGTAGCTCAAATTTCCAGGAAATGCAGAGAGATGTTCTTTGCTTGTAAAACTATGAGAGGCATAGTTACAGTAGTCAGAATCATTTACCCAGGGTTGAAATTCCAAATACAAAAGGGCAGAGATGGGGAGAGTTTAAAGCAGGGGTGTCAAACTCATTTTAGGTCACGGGCCGGATTGAGCAAAATGCAGCTTCATACGGGCCGGATCAGTCGGACGCGTGCGATCGCAGCTTTCGTTGCCTCCGTTTTTTCAGCCTGCTCTCATGTGTCTCAGTCTCTGCTATAACTACAAAGTGTTTCACTTTACAAATTCCATTTCTTATGAAGAAGACTGCCGAGCAAGACTGCCGAATAAACACTAAAAACCCTGAAAACCTGGTACCTGAATAAACTCAGCATTAGCCATATCATACGCCATAGGCGCTTCGATTACTGGGGCCAGCTTTAATAGTAATTAGATATTATCTCGCGGGCCAAAGATAATTCCACCACGGGCCGGATTTGGCCCGCGGGCCTTGAGTTTGACATATATGGTTTAAAGAGTTGTGCCGGGCTTATAGACAGAGAATGGTTGGGGCCTGTACTCGCTGGAGTTCAGAAGAATGGGGAAGATCTCACTGAAAACTTCCAAATATTGAAAGGCCTAGATGGATTTGATATGGAGAGGATGTTTCCTATAGTGGGGGAGTCTCGGATCAGAGAGCACACAGATTAGAGGGCTGTCCACTTAGAACACAGGTGAAGTGGAATTTCTTTAGCCAAAGGGTAGTGAATCTGAAATTCATCAACACAGATGGCAGTGCAGGCCAAGTCACTGGGTATATTTAAAGCAGAGGTTGATAGGTTCTCAATTAGTCAGGGCTAAGATTATGGAAAGAAGACAGGAGAAAGGAGTTGAGAGGATAATAAATCAGCCAAAATGGATGGCGAAGCAGACTCGATGGGCCAAATGGCCTTATTCTGCTCCACTGCCTTGTGGTGTTATGGACCAGAATGGGCTGCCAGGATTATCTGGAATTTGTTGCCGTGAGTGGCTGTGGGGGACAAGTCACTGGGCGGATTTAAGGTAGAGATAGATAGGTTTTTGATTGGCCAGGGCATCAAAGGGTATGGGGAGAAGGCCGGGGAGTGGGGATGACCGGAAGAATTGGATCAGCCCATGATTGAATGGCAGAGCAGACTTGATGGGCCAAATGGCCTATTTCTGCTCCTATATCTTATAATCTTATGGAATATATAGTATATAATATCAGGAGAGTTTGGACAAAGTTGGGTTGTTTTCTGTGGAGCAGCAGAAGCTGAGGGGAGATCTGATAGAGGTTTGTAATATTATGCGAGGTAATGTAAAATGTGTCATTTGCATCAACGACCAACACAGTCTGTAGATGTGCTGGGAGGGGGGCAGCCTGCAAATGACATCACACTTCCAACACCAATGCAGCATGCCCACAAATTACTAAGCCCAATGTGAACACCCTTGGACTGTGGGCGGAAACCAGAGCACCCGGAGGAAACCCACGCAGTGATGGAGAGAACACGGGCACCATGCAGTGTAGTGGTTAGCGTGACGCTGTTACAGGTCGGGGTGTCGGAGTTCGGAGTTCAATCCCAGCTTCCTCTGTAAGGAGTGATTTTATGTCCTTCCTGTGGAATGTGTGGGTTTTCCAATTTCCTGTTACAGTCCAAATGCACAGCAGGTAGGTGAATTGGTCATTGCAAAGTGTCCTGTGGTTATGCAGGGGTTAATCGGGTGACGGTTCAAAGGGCTGGTAGGGTCTATTCTGTGCCTTAGCAGTAAATTTAAAAATAAATAAATAAATGACACTCAAACTCCTTGCAGACCATGGCAGGAATTAAAACTCACTGGTACTGTGAAGCATTTTACTGAACACTACACTGCACCACCTAAGTGCAAGAGAGTTTGCATTTAAAGCAAGTGCAGGAAATGTGATCAGATGTGCAGGGCAAGCTATTTTAACACGGGGTGGATACCTGCAACTGTGGTGCTGCTGCAACTAGATACCACAGAGGCATTTAAGAGTCTTTTCGGCAGACACATGACAGGCAAGAAATGGAGGAGATACACACTATGTTCAGGCCAGTGGGATTTGTTAGCTTAGCACCGTGGTCAGTGTACACAGTGTGGCAGGGGAGAGGGTGGTGTGTGTGTGTGTGTGTGTGTTGGGGGGGTTGAAAAAGGGGCTGTTTTGCTGTTGTTTGTGTAGTTCTACTGAGCATTGTGGATATGCTATGTTGGTGCTGGAATGTGTGTGACACGTTCTGGCAGCCCCTGCACATTCCTGGGTGTGCTGGTTGTTAACACATGTGACACATTTCACTGTGTGTTCCCGTGTGTGTGTGATAAGCGAACAATCTGAATCTCATCTATTCCTGTTCTCTTTTTTATTTTATTTTATTAACCCGCTGTGGCACTGGTGCAGGAGGTACAAGGAGCCCGAAGATTCAGGAACAGCTTCTCCCCCTCAGTCATCACATTTTTGAATGGTTTATAAGCCCATGAACATGACCTTTGTAACCCTCTTTTACAGTATTTATTTACATACAGTACTGTGCAAAATTCTTAGGCACATAGATAGTCAAAGTACAGCACAGAAACAGGCCCTTTGGCCCATCCAGTCCATGCCAAGCCTTTTAAACTGCCTTCTCCCATCAACCTGCACTGGGACCAGAGCCCAGCATACCCCTCCCACCCATGTACCTATCCAAACTTTGAAATCAAGCTTGCATGCCCCCTCGTGACATATAAATCAGGGTGCCTAATACTTTTGCACAATACTATTTGTCATTGTGGACTGGAGAGTGAATTTGTAAATCTGGCAGGAGCAAAGGATGTTGGGAATGGTGAGGGTGGAGTGCCACGGGGGGACAGGGGGGAACAGGTAGCAGAGAAGGAGTGGCAGGGGCAGGGGATAGCACAGTCGCAACACCCAGCCCTGAGACACCAGGGCTCGTTTGGTTAATTGTTCATTACAGAATGTCTCTCTAATGCTTCCTGCTCCCTCACCTCTCCCTTCCCCTTTCCCCAACCATGATTCCCCTCTCTCTGCCCCCTTCCCACTCTCAGTCCACAGTAGAGACCCACATCAGAATCAGGTTTATCATCACTCACATACATCATGAAATTTGTTTTTTTTTAGCTGCAGCAGTATAGTGCAATGCATAAAATTACTACAGCACTGTGGAAACATTTTAGACACGTAGTGGTTATCTATAGTAGCTTGGTCACCTGAGCCTTTTGCACTTTTGTAACACATTGTAATTTTCATGTCTTTGTTCTGCAGCTGTAAAACGTCAAATTTCATGGTGATAACAGACTAGATTCTGACCAATGCCAGAGAGAACGAGGTCGAGTGATTTACCTTTCTGGAATAGCTTCTCGTTTTTGATTTTCTGAACTTCATCCGTTATCTTCTGCACCAGGAAGTTCTGCGTCCCTTCCCTTCGGATGGAGCAGATGAGAGTGTCCAGGCCCTTGGGGTTCTCTGTGAGGTGGTCCAGAAGCTTTCCTGCCTTTCGCCTGCTCGATACCTGGTAAGAGATCTCCTCTGTGTCATCCTTGCACAGGATCTTCTTTGCTCGCAAGTAATCGAAGTGCCGTTCGGCGATGAGCTTATCACACAGATATGGGCGGAGTTTCTCGAGGGTCTATAAACACAAGGTTCACTCATGAATACACACAGTTCCCACTCCTGGACAGTGACCCATTTTTATACATACACATTTACACACATTTACACTCGTGAATACACACAGTTCCCACTCCTGGACAGTGACCCATTTTTATCCATGCACATTTATGGCAGCAGCTTTTGAGAACCTTCACTGCTACAAGAACAAAAAAAATACAACACCGGAGGAGGCCACTCAGCCCCTTGGACCTACCCCACCATTCAGTGTGACCATGACTGATCTATCCCAGGACACTCCTTCCTTTTTGAGCCAGTTCTCCATCGTCCCAAGTCCCCTGATCTATCAAACTCTTTTCTCCCTCCTCTTTAAACCCCAGTGATCCAATCTCCACACCCTCTGGGGTGGAGAATTCCAGACATTCCCCTTCCCTCTGACAGAAGAAGAGCATTACAGACTACAATGTTGTGCCAGCCTTTTAACCTACTCCAAAAAGGCGCACATTGGCATAGTGGTTAGCACAACGCTTTACAGTACAGGTGACTGGGGTTCAATTGCCATCACTGCCTGTAAGGAGTTTGTACATTCTCCCTGTGACCGTGTGGGTTTCCTCTGGATGCTCTGGTTCCCCCCCACAGTCCAAACATGTACCAGTTGGCAGGTTAATTGGTCATTATGATTGGTCTAAGGTTGCTGCGTGACATGGTTCAAAGGGCCTGTTCTGCACTGTATACCAACAAATAAAGGAAGATCCTTCCCTCCCACATCATCCTCCATGTCTATCATCTGTGTGCCTATAGGAGTCTCTTAAATGCCTCCTCCCTCTGTTACTTTACACCCCCTAGAGCCCTACCATTCATCGGATAGGTCCTATGCCGGTTTGACTGCATTACCTCATACTTACCTGTTTTGGAATCCATTTGCCATTTCCCTCACTGATCGAGATCCCCCTGTAATCTACTGTAACCTTCTTCACTATTAACACTGTCTAATTCCATATCATCCACAAACATTTTGACCAAGCCTTGTGCATTCTATCTATCTATCTATCATTCGCATCCATAACTACTACTACGTCCACTCAGGCCTAGGGGGCCGACGCGGGCACAATGACGGACTCTCCACTCTTCCCTCTCCCTCATCAGCGTGTTCAGTTCATCTACATTAGCCACGCCGCTATCTTCTAGGAGTGTGTTGACCGTAGTCTTGGGAGGGCACCCAGGGTTCCTCCTCCCATGTGATGACTAGGCTGGCAGGTTGCTCAGGGTGGAGTCAGGTCAAGGCCCTGCCTTGCCACTGGTACCACGTAGCCCAGTACTACCTGTCTTGGGTTGGGTTGTCGGCAACTCAACCGACACCCCCCCGGTGCACTCAGTTAACCAGGGAGGAGGGTGTACAGGCACCCAGCAGGACTAAAAGCAAAACCTGTCAGAGGGCGGATGAACTCCTTGTGAGTCAACAGCCACTTACTGTCTGTGTGAGGAGTGGCGCGCCACACAGTCCTTCGTAAGGCATTATGATGACTGCATCCATAGCACTGGTGTAAATTACAAGGGTCCCATACAGCCATAAGCTATTGGAGCACAATGAGGCCATTTAGCATATGGTGTCTGCTCCACCATTCCATTATGGCCGATTTATTTTCCCTCTGAACCCCATTGCCCTGCCTTCTCCCCACAACCTTTGACGCCCTGACTAATCACGAACCAATCAAGCTCCACTTTAAATACACCCATTCATTTGGCCTTCACAACTGGCTGTGGCAATGAATTCCACAGATTCACCACCCTCTGGCTAAAGAAATTCCTCCTCATCTCTGTTCCCTGTTCTAAGAGAACATCCCTCTATTCTGAGGCTGTGTCCTCTAGTCTTAGACCCTCCAACTAATGGATATATTCTCTCCAAGTTCGTCCTACCATGGCCAGGGTTTTCAACTAGGGGTCTTGCAAGAGATCGTGATTTAAAAGAATAAAGATTGTTTTTTGAACTTGGCGCGATGCTCGTGCTCGCAGTGCTGAGCAGTGACCGAGAAGCACTGTTAGCAACCTCGTTAGAGGTCTCTCAGCCCAGTATGGCAGTGCGCAGTAGAATCCTGCTTACTTGGTTGAGTCCCTCCTCAGTTACTGACACAAGGTAGGGGAGGCTGCTGATAATTGGTGAGCACTGTATTGCACGGAGGGAAGGACGGTAGGATGACGAGGAGAGTGAAGTGCATTTTCCGAGCATTGAATGGAATCGCATGACTTGGGCTGTGACATCAGCCTTCCCCTACCGAATTACTTCCCCCAACGTGCCACTGACTGACTTAAAAGAGCAAACAAACTCTACTGGCGTAGTAGAAGATCGGAGGGAAAGTTTCATTCTCAAGCTGGTCCAGTGTGGCGATTTGTGCAGAGGAGGATTCTAGGCCTGGGCCTATGGACAATTCTGATAAGGTTAGTGATGAAGAATTACAATCTTCTGAGTCATTTCACTGTTCTAGTGCAACAACAGACACAAAAAGAGTCCGTCTTTACAATGAAAGTTGCTATCAATGGGTTTTCCATGGACTAGTGATCTGAGTTGTCCTATTCCACTGGGCCTAGTCTGTGGCAAACAACAAGCACAGATTTCAGAAGCTAGGTCTATATTTAAGCCTGATCATGTCACTTGGTAAGAAAATGTTTTTTCAAAGTTTTGTATAAAATTGTGCCTTAGGTGATATTTTTATTCATATTGCTTTTGCTTTTTAGTAACTTTACTATTCAACACTGTCAAAAAGTCAATTTACAATGATTCAAATTAAACCTACAAAGCCTACCTTTAGAAAAATTTAATCCCATTTAGGCTTAAACCAGTTATTTGGCAGAAATTTATTATGATATCCTTATGAGTTTTTAAAATTTATGAAAGGGAAAGAAAAATTAATTTCAAGATAGGTAAGCTAAGCTTAACTACCTGTTTTTTCAAGAAAGGTTGGCTAAAAAATTCATTCTCTACTCAAAAGAGCATTGACAATTATTTTTGGATCATTATTTCTACAAATCACTGATCACGCTAACGCACAATGAGCTGTAGATCTAATAATTTTTATGGAGGGGTTCCTTGAGACCTGAAAATTATTTCATGGGTTCCTCCAAGGCAAAATGGTTGAGAAAGGCTGATCGAGGCCATTCAACATTTGATAAGTTTCAATGACTCCTGTGGACAGCCTTTCCAATGAGAACTCTGGAGGGAGATGAAGTCTGACAAGTTACTGACCTGAAACATTCACCTAGTTCCTCTCTCGTGTAACATCTGCTCGATAATTTCTTTTTATACTCAACATAATATATGCAGCTTCCTTTTTATACATTTCCCAAGACGATTTAAATCCATTTTCTGAGCCAACAGTAAATTAACTCTCTCGTGACATTAAGGAAGTCACCTTCAAAACACAAAATCCGATGAGGAATGCGGCATGCTTTGTTGTGCTGAATGGCCTGTTCTTGTCAAAAACTTTTTAGTGTTCTAATAATAACCAGCCTTAAAACACTCACAGCATATTTGCATAAAAATCAAACTCAGACATTTCCCTAAAGATCGAATTCCAGCAGAAATTGAACAATTGGGCACCTCCAGTCACTGGCACTTGCCTCAGCACTGAAATGGCTCTGTGACTGTGGCCTACAACTATCAGGCTCCTGGACTGTGCACTTGCCTCAGCACTGAAATGGCTCTGTGACTGTGGCCTACAGACATTGGGCTCCCAAACTGGCTCTGCGTCTGTGGCTAGGGTTAAATCATTGGCTTTCTGGGTGGTGTGGCTCAAAGAGCCAGAAGGGTCTACTCCACATTGAAACTCAATAAAAATAAGAACCTTAACTGACTAACCAGTACATCTTTAGACTGTGGGAGAACCTGGAGGAAACCTACGTGGTCATGGGGAGAACGTACAACTCCTTACAGAGGATGCCGGGATTGAACTCAGAATTCCAATGCTCCGAGCTGTAATAATGTCCTGCTAGCCACCATGCTAACATAGACATGTAGATAATAAGTGATTAAGGGAGGAGGTGTGGGAGCCTCAGGACCCACACAACCAGGTTCAGAAACAGTTATTACCCCTCAACCACCAGGTTCCTGAACCAGAGGGGATAACTTCACTCACCCCATCACTAAACTGTTCCCACAACCTGTAGACTCACTCTCTTCATCTCATGTTCTTGATATTTGTTACTTATTTATTTACTATTTTGATGTTCTTTTCGTATTTGCACAGTTTGTTGTCTTTTTTCAAGATTCCAAGATGGCGGTGCGACGCAGCTTGCAGCAGCCACTCCGGAACTGATTATCTGTTATTTGTGAAGTGGGGTGCCGTGCGCAATCATAATCAATTGAAAACGGATGTGGGAGCACGGAGGAACATCGGGAAATCTCCAGGAAGACCTTCTTCATTGCTGCTGCTGCTGTGAGTTCCGGGACTCTGCTGGGAAGAACAGGCCCCCAGTCCTCGGGGTCGCATTGCTGATGGGCGTTGGTGGGGCCGTCTTAGTACGCTCGGCAGAGGATGGTGCTCAGAGAAGCTGTGCCAGAGGGGATGGTCGTCGGCTCGGAGGTTTGACGGACTCGCAGTCCGCTGCGGTCAGGTCGCTTTCATTGTGTGCTGCGTCTGCGAGGCTGAGTCGGGCGGCGCCGTGGAAATCCATAGTGGGGATATTCCCTTCTGCCGCCGGCGTGGGATGGCGAGTCTGTCGGGACCCTGGGGACTTGTGGAAACTGTGTGGTGATTTCTTTTGAACTTATAATCCTTTAACATCTTTGGACTATTTTTACTGTGCCCATGGTCTGTTTTTTTTAAACAATTATGCTATTGTTTGCACTGTTGTAACTACGTGGTTTTGTGCAGGTCTTGTAGCTTTCGTTTTTGGTCTTATTTCGTCTGATGGGATTGCAGCTCCTTTCCGGGGAACGCGCTAAGACGGTAGCGCAATATTAATATGCAGCAGCCTCTCCGGACTCTGGATTGGGGATTGCCAAACGTTATGTGGATTTTCTGGTGTAGTCTGTTTTGTCATGTGCTTTTGTGATATCATTCTGGGGGAACGTTGTCTCATTTTTTAACTGCATTGCATTTGTGGTTTCTAAATGACAATAAACTGAATCTGAATCTTTTGCACCTTGGTTGAACATCCAAGTTGGTGCAGTCTTCCATTGAGTCTACTATTGTTATTATTCTTTTAATGATTTATTGAGTATGCCCGCAAGAAAATGAATCTCAGTGTTCTCAGGGTGACATATATGTACAAAGATGATAAATTCTACACTGCCATCACAGAGAGCATCCTCACGTCAGCCATCGCCATCTGGTCTGGAGCAGCATCCTCCCACAATATACAACAACTCCAGCGAGCTGCCAGGTCAGCAGAGATCATCACTGGCTGCAGCCCACCATCACGGACCCATGAGATACCGACCTTCAGGAGTTATGGCAATCAGCTCAGAAGGAGGTACAGTCGGCCCTCCTTATCTGCGGGCGATTGGTTCCGGGACCCCCCGCAGATACCAAAGACCGCAGATGCTCAAGTCTCTTACTTAACCTATCTCAGTCCGGTGGACATTAGGACCCGGCGCAGCTCTGAATCCGCAGCGTTTCTATTCACAAAAATAATCACGATCACAATTAAAAATAAAGTGCAAGTAATAAAGTGATTGGAAAGAAGTGAAATGCTATCGGTCCTTAGAAAAGCATTAGGTTACAGTTGGTCAACGATCGGAACAATTTTAATGGAGCATGTGAAAGGCCCTGCCCCGATGAAAGCTACAATTATTACTAAGCAACGCAGTGGTTTAATTATTGAAATACATATGTTTCTTAAGTGTTTTATTTGCATAGAAAGGTAAAATATATACTATATACAAAGACAAACGTTTGACTAACTGACGCTAAATAATACCGGGTGTACTTGTTCCGACATCAAATTTGACTTAATGACGGACTCAGGAACGGAACTCGTTCATAACCCAGGAACTGCCTGTACTTCTAAATCATCTCTAAATTACTTATAGTACCTAATACAATGTAAATGCTATGTAAATAGTTGTTATACTGTACTGTTTAGGGAATAATGATGAAAAAACAGTCTATACATGCTCAAACAACGAGTGCTGGAGAGAGAACTTCCGGGTTTTCCCAATCCGTGGTTGGTTGAATCCGCGCATGCGGAATCCGCAAATAAGGAGGGCCGACTGTGCTTCAGAAGAACTTCTCCAGGAATTGTCACCTTGTTGTGTTTGGGCCATGTGCTGGGTGGTGTGATAGCCGTTGGTTAGTGTGGGCCGGATGGACCGCTGCTCTAGGACAACGCAGGCATTATGTAATCTTGGCTGGCATGTTCAGCACCAGTCCCTCTCACATTTCTCAGATGAAGCCACATCAAAATGAAACAGAAAAAGTGAACTGGATAGGGCGACTGAGCAGGGAGTGTGCAGCTGTTTGGAAGACTCCCCTCCCTCCCCCATTCTAACCAGTTTTTACCAGAACATCATTGAGGGTGTCCTGAGCAGCTACATCACCGTCTGGTACAGGAATTACAAGGGATCCGACCGCAAGCCCTACAAAGGATTGCAAAGACTGCGGAGAGCATCATCAGGGTTTCACTTCCACCCATTCCAGGTATTTACCAGGAGCACTGCGTACTCAGGGCCCTTAGCATTGTCAATGATCCCTCCCGTCCGTCCCACAGTCTGTTTGACCACCCCCCACCCCCCCCAACCACCATCAGGCAAGAGGTACCGTAGCATGGGAAACAGCTTCTTCCCCCAGGCCATGAGACTACCGAACTCCCTGCCACCTCCCTGCTCTCATCACGTATGAAGTGCCAGTACAGTTACACTCTTTACTTCTTTCATAAATACCCATTATTTTTTGTTAATTAATTAATTTGTGGGAATATTATTTTTTGTGTGTGAGTTATATGTACTGTGTTGTGCACCTTGGTCCGGAGGAACGTTGTTTTTTCTGGGGCTATACTGTACATGTGTACAGCTGTGTGGGAGTTATACGTACTGTCTTGTGCACCCTGGTCTGGAGGAACGTTGTTTCACCCGGTGGTGTATGCTCGAATGACAATAAATTGAACTTGATGTGTTATTTAATCTTGGCTGGCATGTTCAGCACAAGTCCCTCTCATGTTTCTCAGATGCTGACACAGAAGTTGAGAGCTGGAAAGAGTGTCTGAGCTAACAGGCAGCTGGGCGGGAGATAGTTGCAGAAACTATGACAGTTCAGGGACTCAGCACTGGACAGAGGTTCCAGGGTCGGAACAGTCAGGGGGTCCTGCAGCCTCTGTGGGAAGAGAGGGATGGTGACGGTTTTGGGTCAGAACACTGCATCAGGAACCCCCCCAATGCCCAACCTGATGAGTTCACAGACCATTGAACATATGTGGGCGCCATGGTAGCATAGTGGTTAGAGTGATGCTATTACAGCTCAGGGTGTCCAAGTGCAGAGTTCAATTCCAGCGTCCTCTATAAGCAAGTTTGTATGTTCCTTCCTGTGATCACACGGGTCTCCTCGCTCACTCCATAGACGTACCAGTTGGTAGGTAAATTGGTCACTGTAAGCTGTCCTAGGGTTAAATCAGTGGGCTGCTGGATGGGTTGGCTTGGTGGGCCTATTCTGCATTGTACCACTAAACAAATAAACAGGCCCACCTTGTGCCAACCTTGAAACATACACCAAGATCAATCTAACCCTTCCCTCGCATATAGCTCTCCATTTTTCTATCATTCCTGTGGCTTTCCAAATGCTTCCAATGTATGTCTGCACCAGCAGGGGATTCTACACACCCAGCACTCTCTGTGTAAAAAATCCCACCTCTGACATCACTCCGAGACTTTCCTCCAATCACCTTAAAGTTAACTCTCCTCATATTTGCCATTTCTGTTCTGCAAAAAGGAAACATTTCCTCCAACCACCTTAAAGTTAATTCCCCTCATATTTGCCATTTCTGTTCTGCAAAAAGGAGTCATTTCAAGCCTGTTGTGAAATGTTCCTTTTCAGGGCCTTGCTGTGATACAGGATCACATGCCCAGCTGCACACATCAGCCTCAACCACCGCAGACCAGCAGTGGTCCGCACCTCTGCAGAACTATCAGACACCCAAAACTAAATGTAGAAAGCAGAACAAAGACCTGGCTTTATCTGTTGCCTTTCACAGCCCTGCCCATTCTCAGCAACATCACTTCCTTCTCGTCCTTTTGACTTTTTTCCTGTGAGACCCACTGCTAAAGTTGTGGTTTTGGGGAGGAATCGCTGTCAAAGATAGAACAGAACAGGAACAGGCCCTTTGACCACAATGTTGTGTTGAACCAATTTAATTATAATTAAACGGCCAACTCAACTAATCCCTTGTGCCTACACAAAGTCCATTTCCCTCACAATCATGTGCCTATCTAAATGTCTCTAATGTTACCACCTCTACCACCGCCCCAAACAGCGCATTCCAGCACTCACCAGTCTCTGCATAAAGAAACTTACCCCTCATATCTCCTCTGCAATTACCCCGTCTCACCTTAGATGCATGGCTTCTGGTATTAGACATTAAAAGATACTGTCAACTCCATGTGTGCCTCTCATAATCTAATAAACCTCTATCAGGTCTCCCCTCAGCCTCTGCCGCTCCAGAGAAAACAGCCCAAGTTTGTCCGAACTCTCATGATAGCACAAACCCTCTAATCTAGACAGCATCCTGGTGAACCTCTTCAAACTTCAACATCCTTCCTATGTGGGGTGACCAGGGCTATAAGCAATTACGATTCAGTTAAAGAAACTGATCTTATCTTCATGTGCTGCGTGCGCACACACTCACACCCTCACACCCACACACACACTCACACACCCACACACACTCACACCTCACATACACTCACACCCACTCACACCTCACATACACTCACACCCACACTCACACCTCACATACACTCACACCCACACACACTCACACCCACACCTCACAGACACAGACACACAAGCTCACACCTCACACACACTCACACTCATACAAAATTCAGCAGGTAAGGCAGCATCTATTGCTCGTTTGTTAAGTGCTGTGTCATGACCATGACTGTCCTTGGCAAATTTTTCTATAGAGGTGGTTTACCATTGCCTCCTTTTGGCCAGTGCCTTTACAAGACAGGTAACCCATTGTCCTGATGAAGGGTCTCGTCCCTTAACGTCAACTGTTTACTCTCTTCCACAGATGCTGCCTGGCCTGCTGTACTTTCCAGGATTTTGTGTGTATTTTTTTGATTTCCAGTATCTGCAGATTTTCTCGTCAGAGATTGTCTGCCTGGCATCAGTGGTCACGTAACCGGGCCTTATGATATGCACCAGCTCCCATGACTTCACGTGACCCTGACTGGGCACTGAGCAGGTGCCACACCTTGCCCAAGGGTGACCTTCAGACTTGCAGAGGGAAGGAGCCTTTGGTAGAGTCCTATCTCCACCCCACCACCAATCAATTACTAATCCTATTAAAGATGCATTACTCTACAATATTCAGTTCTGTGAAGGACACGATGTTATAAATTTCAAACTATGTTTCAGTCTCAACCTTGAGACCAGAGACCATTTGGCCCATCAAGTCTGCTTTCTCCCTCTAATCTTTGACACCCTAACTGCTCAAGAACCTATCAGCCTTGGCTTTAAATATACCCAATAACTTGGCCTCCACAGCAGCCTGTGACAGTGAATTCCACAGATTCACCACCCTCTGGCTAAAGAAACTCCTCCTCATGCCCATTCTACAGGGACGTCCCTCTATTCTGAGGCTGTGCCCTCTGCTCCAGACTCCTCCACATGGATACATCCTCTCTACATCCACTCTATCAAGATATTTCAACATTCGATAGGTTTTAATGACACCTGTGGACAAATCCTTTCAATGAGAACTCTGGAGTGAAATGAAGCCTGACAAAAGGTTACTGACCTGAAACATTCACCCACTTCCTCTCTCCTGTAACATCTGCTCGGTAATTTTGTCTTATACTCAACATAATATATGCAGCTTCCACAGATTCACCACCCTCTGGCCAAAGAAATTAAACAAATAACCACTATGCTACCTCATTCATCTTTATGAAGGGTCCCCAATTTGAAACATTAACTCGGTTTCTCTCTCCATGGATACTGCCCGACCTTCTGAGTGTTTCTGGCATTCTATGCTTTAACTGTAGATTCCAGACCTGTGGGTTTTTTTTAAAGATATAATTTTCTTGCTATTTTGTCCTTTGTTACACAGCAAATGTAATTATTTATATGGAATCTGAATTATTTAATTTTGAAAATAGGACAACTCTTGTCACAAAATAGAATCAATTCTTTCATCAACCACCCATTGACACCAATCCCATTTCATTCTCTCCTCACTCTCATCAACACCCCTTAGGTTCAACTCCTCACCCTCTCTCTATCATACACAAGTGTATGGGTCACCCCCCACCCTCTCTCTATCATACACAGGTGTATGGGTCAACCCCACCCTCTCTCTATCATACACAGGTGTATGGGTCACCCCCCACCCTCTCTCGATCATACACAGGTGTATGGGTCACCCCCCACCTCTCTCTCGATCATACACAGGTGTATGGGTCACCCCCCACCTCTCTCTCTATCATACACAGGTGTATGGGTCACCCCCCACCTCTCTCTCTATCATACACAGGTGTATGGGTCACCCCCCATCTCTCTCTCGATCATACACAGGTGTATGGGTCACCCCCCACCCTCTCTCGATCATACACAGGTGTATGGGTCAACCCCACCCTCTCTCGATCATACACAGGTGTATGGGTCACCCCCCACCTCTCTCTCGATCATACACAGGTGTATGGGTCACCCCCCACCTCTCTCTCGATCATACACAGGTGTATGGGTCAACCCCACCCTCTCTCGATCATACACAGGTGTATGGGTCACCCCCCACCCTCTCTCGATCATACACAGGTGTATGGGTCAACCCCACCCTCTCTCGATCATACACAGGTGTATGGGTCACCCCCCACCTCTCTCGATCATACACAGGTGTATGGGTCACCCCCCACCTCTCTCTCTATCATACACAGGTGTATGGGTCACCCCCCACCTCTCTCTCGATCATACACAGGTGTATGGGTCAACCCCACCCTCTCTCGATCATACACAGGTGTATGGGTCACCCCCCACCCTCTCTCGATCATACACAGGTGTATGGGTCACCCCCCACCTCTCTCTCTATCATACACAGGTGTATGGGTCAACCCCACCCTCTCTCGATCATACACAGGTGTATGGGTCAGCCCCCACCCTCTCTCGATCATACACAGGTGTATGGGTCACCCCCCACCCTCTCTCGATCATACACAGGTGTATGGGTCACCCCCCACCTCTCTCTCGATCATACACAGGTGTATGGGTCACCCCCCACCCTCTCTCGATCATACACAGGTGTATGGGTCACCCCCCCACCCTCTCTCGATCATACACAGGTGTATGGGTCACCCCCCACCTCTCTCTCTATCATACACAGGTGTATGGGTCACCCCCCACCCTCTCTCGATCATACACAGGTGTATGGGTCACCCCCCACCCTCTCTCTATCATACACAGGTGTATGGGTCACCCCCACCCTCTCTCTATCATACACAGGTGTATGGGTCAACCCCACCCTCTCTCGATCATACACAGGTGTATGGGTCACCCCCCACCCTCTCTCTATCATACACAGGTGTATGGGTCACCCCCACCTCTCTCGATCATACACAGGTGTATGGGTCAAACCCACCCTCTCTCGATCATACACAGGTGTATGGGTCAACCCCACCCTCTCTCGATCATACACAGGTGTATGGGTCACCCCCCACCCTCTCTCTATCATACACAGGTGTATGGGTCACCCCCACCCTCTCTCTATCATACACAGGTGTATGGGTCAACCCCACCCTCTCTCGATCATACACAGGTGTATGGGTCACCCCCCACCCTCTCTCTATCATACACAGGTGTATGGGTCACCCCCACCTCTCTCGATCATACACAGGTGTATGGGTCAAACCCACCCTCTCTCGATCATACACAGGTGTATGGGTCAACCCCACCCTCTCTCGATCATACACAGGTGTATGGGTCACCCCCCACCCTCTCTCTATCATACACAGGTGTATGGGTCAACCCCACCCTCTCTCGATCATACACAGGTGTATGGGTCACCCCCACCCTCTCTCGATCATACACAGGTGTATGGGTCACCCCCACCTCTCTCGATCATACACAGGTGTATGGGTCAAACCCACCCTCTCTCGATCATACACAGGTGTATGGGTCACCCCCCATCTCTCTCTCGATCCTACACAGGTGTATGGGTCACCCCCCATCCTCTCTCGATCCTACACAGGTGTATGGGTCACCCCCCACCCTCTCTCGATCATACACAGGTGTATGGGTCTTGAGTGTGCCCCTTTCTCCCAGGAGTCCAGGTCTGGAGGGTGGACAGTACAAAAGTCTGAGGCACATATATACAGCTAGGGAGACTAAGACTTTTGCAAAGTACTGTAGTAATTTTATGTATTGCACTGTACTGCTGCTGCAAAAAAAAACAAATTTCATGACATATGTGAGTGATGGTAAACCTGATTGTGATACGTGTCTCCATTGTGGACTGAGAGTGGGAGAGGGGCAGAGATAGGGGAATCATGGTTGGGGAAAAGGGGAAGGGAGAAGGGAGCGAGTGGGAAGCACCAGAGAGACATTCTGTAATGATCAATAACCCAGTTGTTTGGAGTCAAATGACCTTACCTGGTGTCTCGGGGCTGGGTGTGTCTGCACCCACTCCACCCCCTGCCCCGAGCACTCCTTCTCTACCACCTGTCCCACACCCCTCCCATGGTGCTCCACCCTGGCCATTCCCAACATCCTTTGCTCATGCCAGATTTACAGACTTGCTCTCTGCTCCACGTTGACAAATACAGTACTGTGCAAAAGCCTTAGACACACTGGCTGTATCTATGTAGCTAAGACTTCTGCACAGTACTGCAGGTTTGAGGTGAGCTTGAGAGGGAGACCTGAGGGACAAGGTTTTCACACAGAGGGGAGTGAGCTGCCAGAGGGAGATGAGGAGATCAGTACAGCTACAGTGTCTGGGGGAGGTTTGGACAGGTTCATGGATTCGGTTTATGGGACACGTGCAGAGAAACAGGACTACCTCGAATAGACATCATAGTCAGTGTGGACGAGTTAGGCCAAAGGGCGTGTTTCTGTGCAATACAACTCTAAAGAAAGTTCTAATTTTTTATCAAACTGTGTAGTCTATGGTAACATATTTCACCATATTACCAATTACCCTGAGATTCATTTTCTTGCAGGCATTTACAGGAAAATAAAGAAATACAACAGAGTTTATGAAAAAATCTATAAAGACTGACAAACAACCAATATGCAAAAGAAGACAAAGTGTGCAAATCAGAAGTAAATAATACTGAGAACATGAGTTATAAAGGAGAGTGAGTGTAGGTTATAGAGTCGGTTCGGAGCCGAGGTGAGTGAAGTCATTCCCACTGGTTCAGAAGCCGGACGGCTGTAGGGTAATAACCGTTCATGAACCTGGTGGTGAGAGGCTGACTAAAGGCTCCTGCACCTCCTTCCTGAAGGAAGCAGTGAGAAGAGGCCGTGGCCTGGATGCTGGGGGTCGCTGATGATGGAGGCTGCTTTCCTGTGGAAGCACTCTATGTAGATGTGCTCAGTGGTGGGGACAGCCTTGCCCGTGATGGACTGGGCTCTATCCACCACTTCCTGGAGGGTTTTCCTTTCCTGGGCCCAAGATGCAAGGTTTATTATCACCAGCATGTGACATGAAATTTGTTAACTTAGCAGCAGCAGTTCAAAGCAATACAGAATCTAGAAGAAAAATAAATAAGTAAAACAATTACAGTACATGTATATTAAATATATTAAAAATCATACAAAAACAGAAATAATATATTAAAAAAGTGAGGTAGGGTTCATGGGTTCAAAGTCCATTTAGGAATCGGATGGCAGAGGGGAAGAAGCTGTTCCTGAATCGCTGAGTGTGTGCCTTCAGGCTCCTGTACCTCCTCCCTGATGGTAACAGTGAGAAAAGGGCATGTCCTGCACTGCGAGAACTGTGTATCCATACTCTATGTGAAAGGTTCCTCCTATGATCCTAGGATTAGTAATGCCACAAGATAGAAGACTACAGACCAAGTTATTTTACATGGGATTAGTGTGGGTGGGAAAGTGATGCCAGCATAGATGTGATGGGCCAAAAGGCCTGCTCTGTACTGTATGGCTCCATGGTTTTTCGTAAGCAGCCCACAGAACCTCGCCATGGTTCACTGACACCATCTTGAACCAGAGGTGATAACTTCACTCAACACTGAACTGTTCCCACAACCTAATCACTTTCAATGAATCTTCATCTCATGTTCTTGATATTTATTGCTTTTTTTCTTCTTTTGTATTTGCACAGTTTGCTATTTTTTTGCACGCTGGTTGTTTGTCCGTCCTGTTGGGCATGGTCTTTCATTGATTCTATTGAGGTTCTTGTATTTACTGTGAATGCCTGCAAGAAAATGAATCTCGTGGTGATGTGTATGTACCTTGATAATAAATTTACTTTCAGTTTTGGTTCCATCACTAAGAGAGGTTCCTTTATCTCTCACACAGCACAACCATTGGGAAGGCTGAGCCAGCTCCCAAGGATTTAAAAACGGATAACCCTCCTGGCTCTCCTGCCTCCGAAGATGGAAGATGATCTTCATTTGCCACAGGTACATTGAAACATCAAGACAAACAGTGAAAAGCATCGCTAATGTGAACAACCGACAGAGTCTGAGAATGTGGTGAGGGTAGCCCGCAAACGTGGCCATTTCCCAGCATCAACACTGCATGCCCACAGGACACCTGACCTGTACACCTTTGGAATGTGGGAGGAAACCAGAGCACCAGGAGGAAACCCACACAGTCACAGGAAGAGAGAACAACTCATTCCAGACAATGGCAGGAGTTGAACCCATGCCACTGGCTCTGTAAAGCATTATGCTCATGCCTCTCTAAGTGAACAGCCCAGGAACGCTACCACAATATTCTTGTTTTGCACTGTTATCTATTCCTTTATGTAACCTCCAGTGATATTTTATATATCCCATTGCACTGCTGCCACAAAACAACAAATTTTACAACATAAACCGGTGATAATTAACCAGATTCTCATCTTTTAGTCCTGATGAAAGATTTCGACCAGAAATGTCAACTGTCCATCCCCCTCAACACCCAGTTACCCTTGATTTAACCCAAGCCTAACCACAGGACAATTTCCAATGACCAATTAATCTACTGACCAGTCTGTCTATGGTCTGTGGGCAGAAACCGGAGCAACCGGGGAAAACCCACACATTCCACAGGGAGAACATACAGATTTCTTACAGATGACATCAGAATTGAACCCCGAACCCCAGTGCCCCAGGCTGTAATAACATTACACTAACCCATAACAGTGTAGCAGTTGAGGTTCTAAACTATTAAGGGCATCAATAGTTACGGGGAGAAGGCAGGAGAATGTGGTTGAGACGGATAATAAATCAGACATGGTGGAATGGTGGAACAGACCCGATGGGCTGAATGGCCTGATTTGGCTCCTATCTCCCTCCATGGAGTCAATTAGTCCTGCTGAGTTGCTGCAGCACCTTGCTGACACTGAAACCATTATGGCCTTTCCAACTAATTGGAACTGAAATTCCACATCACCAGATTCAGGAACAGCTACTTCCCTTCGCCATTCAGTTCCGATCACTTAGATGATATAGTTTTAAAGATTAGCTTGTTTTGTCATATGTACAGTAAAATGCATCGTTCGTGTTAACGAATAAGACCACCTCAGGATGAGCTGGGGGCAAGCGTCGCCATGCCTCTGGTGCCTAACCCCTACACCTTCGGACTGTGGGAGGAAACCGGAGCACCTGGAGCAAACACGTCCAGTTACAGGGAGAACCTGCAAACTCCTTACAGACAGCAGCAGAATTGAAGCGGGTCGCTGCCGCTGTCATAGCATTACGCTTACCGCTATGTTGCCAAAAATTTTAGTGCACTTTGCACTGAAATAGATGTTTTTTAAAAATTCTAATTGCGTTCTTCTGCGGTGGCGGGCTGGAGATACACCTCCTTCCCTCTGCTAGCCTGCAGTGCACCCTGGACAAGGTGTAGCATCTGCTTAGACCCCCCCCTCCCACCCCACCAATCAGGGTCATGTGAAGCCATGGGGGCAGGTGGTGGATGGTCGTATGAGCAGCCGGTGCGTATCACAAGTCCTGGTTATGCAACCACTCACACCAGACAGACCATCTCTGAAGAGTATTGATAATGGCTGGGGTCACTGTCTTGTAAAGACACTGCCCAGAGGCGGCAATGGAAAAACAATTCTGCAGAAAAATGTGCAAAGAACAATCATGGTCATGCAAAGACCAAGATTGCCCACATCGTACAACTCAGCACATAATGATGAGGATGAATTGTGTTTCTTAGATGTTTTCCATATGAATGTTGTCTATCTGACGATCTGTGTCTGTGATGTAAGTGAGTTTTCCATGCGCCTGCATGTACTTGTGCAGATGACAATAAAGGTCCACAGAATGACTATGAATCTATGTCCTTCATTTGCTCCTTACTCATGTTCTCAGTATTTTTTATTTATTGTTTGTTTTTTTAATATATATCTGCAGTTTAACTTCTTTTGCACATTGGTTGTTTCTCAGTTTTAGTTTGACCATAGGAGCAGAAGTAGGCCATTCAGCCCCATCGAGTCTGTTCTGCCATCCAATCATGGCTGATCCCAGCTGAAACCTTCTTGCCAAATCCTTTGATGTCCTGACCAATCAAAAAACTATCAACTTCTGCCTTAAAAATACCCACAGACCTGGCCTCCACCGCAGTCTGTGGCAGAGCATTCCAGATTCACTATTCACTGGCTAAAAAAAATTCCTCACTACCTCTGCTACCTTTTCATCACAAGACCATAAGACATGCGAGCAGAATTAGGCCATTTGGCCCATCGAGTCTGATCTGCCATTCAATCGTGGCTGATCCTTTTCTCCCCTCCTCAGCCCCACTCCCCAGCCTTCTCCCCATAACCTTTCAATCTTTGCCCTAAATACACCTAATGACCTGCATGTGGTAACAAATTTCACAATTTCATCACCCTCTAGCTAAAGAAATTTATCCACATCTCTGCCTTAAATGGATACCCCTCTATCCTGAGGCTGTGCCCTCTTGTCCTAGACTCCCCCATCATGGGAAACATCCTTTCCACATCTACTCTGTCTAGGCCTTTCAACATTCAAAAGGTTTCAATGAGATCCCCCCCTCATCTTTCTGAATTCCAATGAGTACAAGCCCTGAGCTATCAAACGTTCCTTGTATGATAACCCTTTCATTGTGGCATCATCCTTGTGAACTTCCTCTGAACGCTCTCCAATTTACAGGGAGTATACAACAGTGATATTTAGTGTTCGATATGGAATTGTACAATGCTGTCATTTAGTGTTCGATATACAGATCAATCCACTCTTATTTATTTTTGATATATGGGGAGAATACACCTGTAATTTACTGTTGGATATACTGTTGCAGAAAGTAGAGACGCTGCTGGGCTTTCTTTGCTATGGAGCTGGTGTTGAGGGACCAGGTGAGATTCTCCGTCAGGTGAACACCAAGAAATTTGATGCTCTTAACCATCTCAATGGAGGAGCCGTCGATGTTCAGCGGGGAGAGGTTGCTCCGTGCCCTCCTGAAGTCAACAACCATCTCTTTTGTTTTGTTCACATTCAGAGACAGGTTGTTGGCTCTGCACCAGTCCGTTAGCCGCTGCACCTCCTCTCTGTAAGCTGACTCGTCGTTCTTGCTGATGAGACCCACCACGGTCGTGTCATCGGCGAACTTGATGATATGGTTCGAGTTGTGTGTTGCAGCACAGTCGTGGGTCAGCAGAGTGAACAGCAGTAGACTGAGCACGCAGCCCTGGGGAGCCCCCGTGCTCAGTGTGATGGTGTTGGAGATGCTGACTGAGGTCTCCCAGTCAGGAAGTCTAGGATCCAGTTGCAGAGGGAGGTGTTTCAGGCCCAGGTGTTTTGCTCCTATATCTACCTCAACTCTCCTTTCCCCTTTATATACTGAAAAAAGCTTTTAGTATCTTCAATTTAGTGTTCTAAATTGTCTCCCCTCAATTTTGAAGCTGTGCCCTCTAGCCCTAGATACCCTCCTCCCCCCCCAGCCCCCACCCAGCAATATGAAACTTACTGTCCACATCCATCTTGTCTAGTCCTTTCAACATTCGGTAGATTTCAATGAGATCCCCCACATTCCTCTAAATTCCAGTGAGTACAGGCCCAAAGTTCCTCTATGTTAACCCCTTCATTCCTGGAAATAATCCACCTGACCCTCCTCTGGACTCTCTCCAATGACAACATGTGTTTTCTGAGATATGGGGCCCAAAACTGTCGACAATACTCCAAGTGCAGCCTGACTAGTGTCTTGTAAAGCCTCAGCATTATCGCCTTGCTTTTATATTCTATTCCCTTTGCAATGCATTGCATTTACCTTCGTTACCACAGACTCAACCTGTAAATTAACCTTCTGCGAGTCTTGCACAAGGACTCCTAAGTCCCTCTGCACCTCTGATGTTTGAATTTTCTCCCTACTTAGAAATAGTCTGCACTATTGTTCCTTTTACCAAAATGCACTGTCATACATTTCCCAACACTTTATTCCATCTGCCACTTTTTTGCCCATTCTTCCAATTTGTCTAAGTCCTTCTGCATTCGCATTGCTTCCTCAGCACTATCTACCCCTCCACCTATCTTCGTATCAGCTGCAAACTTTGCCACAAAGCCATCAATTCCATTATCCAAATCATTGACAAATAACGTGAAAAGTAGCAGTCCCAATACTGACCCCTGAGGAACACCACTAGTCTCTGACAGCCAACCAACCGGAAAAGGCCCCTTTCATTCCCACTCGCTGCCTCCTGCCCGTCAGCCATTCCTCTATCCATGCCAGTATCTTTCCTGTAACGCCATAGGATTTTATCTTGTTGAGCAGCCTCATGTGTGGCACCTTCTGAAAATCCAGGTCAATGACATTGACTGCCTCTCCTTTGTTCACCCTGCTTGTTACTTCCTTAAAGAATTCTTAACAGATTTGTCAGGCAAGAGTTTCCTTTACACAAACCATGCTGACTTTGACTTATTTTATCATTAGTCTCCAAGTACCCGGAAATCTCATCCTTAGTAATAGACTCCAACATTTTCCCAACCACTGAGGTCAGGCTACCTGGCCTATAATTTCCTTTCTTCTGCCTTCCTCCCTTCTTAAAGCGAGGAGTGACATTTGCATGGCTGATCCATTCCCCTGCCTCCTCCCCTTAACCTTAGACACTCTGACTAACCAAGATCCACTTTAAATATATCCAGTGAATACCTGTCTGTAGTTTTTCATTGATTCTATTGTACTTCTTTGTTCCACTTGTAAGAAAATTATTTTAAGGGCTGGATATGGTGACATACACATACTTAGATAATAAACTTGGTTTGAACTTTGATATTTTTCTTCTGTTCTCTTGGCTGGGTAAGTTCTCCACGCCAACCTGACTTTGTAAACCCTCAGCATAACAAGCTGCTTTTGTGGATCTTTTATTCAGTTCCTTCACTAATTTTTAACCACCAGAAATGGATTCCACCCACCCTTTCTATTGTATCACCTTCACCTCCACTTCCTCCCCATCTGTGCCCTGGCTGACTCAACTACCGTAGATTCCGGACTACAGAGCGCACCTGATTAAAAGCCGCTGGCTCTAATTTTAGAAAGAAAATCAATTTTTTACTTGTACAGGCCGCACCGGATTTTAGGCCGCACCGGATTTTCGGCCGCACCGGATTTTCGGCCGCAGGTGTCCCACGTTGTAATATGAGATATTTACACAGAAAGATATTACACGTGAGGATTTTTTAACTTTTAATTAAATCCATATGGTAACATAAACAAATACATATTGCAAATGCTTTTTTTCGAACCGTGCCTGTAACGCGGCTACTTTTAAATATACGTTGCGTATACTTTTTTACTGAACAACATTCCAATATCTCCTAACGACTGGTAAAAAATATATATACTGCAGCCTACCAGGAAAAGTTATTGATCGCCTTTAACTTAAAAGCAGCGTTCGCTCAGATCCAAAGCCGCTCGCGTAATGCCGCTCCCCCCCTCCTTCCCGTTTATCGCAAACCGGTATCCCACAAGACGCGGCGAAACCGGGTGTGATGTCATAGCATCCCGCGATGTAGTACAGAAAACAAATATAGTTAAAACACTTCTAACTTTAACTAACAAATGAATTACTAAGCGAAAATATTATAAACTAAATAACTGCCATAAAGGCAGCACAATGCTTTTCTTCGAGTGTTTTCCATGTTGATGAGGGTGAGTACAAATGACTGATTTACAATAATTTAATTGTGAAAGTGCGCTTGATTTATCGTACAATTTCATTGGACCTCTGTGAACTACTCATCAATTTTATTGGTCTACTGTTACGAGGCAAAATGTTTTTGGCGGCATGAAAAAAATAATGCATTAGCCGCACTGTATTAAAGGCCGCAGAGTTCAAAGCTGTTCAAAATGTGGGAAAAAAGTAGCGGCTTATAATCCGACATCTACGGTAACTCTCTTCTGACTCACAGACTAAGCACAGAAGGGTGTTCTGCTTCGCCGGTGATAGTGCAGCAGAGTGAATGTGAGGTTCCTGGGGCCCTGTACCCAAGGAAAACCCAATAAAAGGTCTATTTGAAGGAGTATTTGATGGCTCTGAGCCAGTACTCGCTGGATTTCAAAAAAAACGAGAGGGGATCTCATTGAAACCTGTCAAATATTGAAAGGCCTGGATAGAGAGGATGTGGAGATGATGCGTCCTTTACTTCGGACGGTCTAAGACAAGAGGGCACAGACTCAGAATAGAGGGAACAGAGATGAGGAGGAATTTCTTTATCCAGAGGATGGTGAATCTGAGGAATTCATTGCCACTGATGGCTCTGGAGGCCAAGTTATTGAGTATATTTAAAGCGGAGAGGTATAAAGTTTTGATTAGTCAGGGCATCAAATGTTATGGGGAGAAGACAGGAGAAAGGGGTTGAGGGGGAAAATATGATGGAATGGTGAAGCAGACTTAGCAGGCTGAATAGTCTAATTCTGCTCCTATGTCTGATGGTCATATATCTTTCTTGGTTAAAGTGTCACAGGGACATGGAAAGAGGCCATTCTGGGCCCCTGAGTCCATGCTGACTATTTATGGGAGCACCCGGGGTGGGGGGGGGGAACCCACATGGTCATAGAGAAATTGTGCAAACTCCACACAGAGAGTGCTGGAGTTTGGGATTGTTTCTACCCACTGCACCACTGAAATGTTAATTCTGTTTCTCTCTCCACCTGCTGTGGGTTTACAATCTTTCCTTAGAATAAAACGCTTTGGTGGTGTGGACACCCATACGCACACAGCCGGGATGGTAGAGAGGTCAGCTTTATCTGTCACGTGTACACTGTCACGTGTCATTTCCTCAGTCCGAGGGTGTGCTGGGGCAGTCCAAGGGTGTGCTGGGGCAGCCCGAGGGTGTGCTGGGGCAGTCTGAGGGTGTGCTGGGGCAGTCCGAGGGTGTGCTGGGGCAGTCTGAGGGTGTGCTGGGGCAGTCTGAGGGTATGCTAGGGCAGTCCGAGGGTGTGCTGGGGCAGTCCGAGGGTGTGCTGGGGCAGTCTGAGGGTGTGCTGGGGCAGTCTGAGGGTATGCTAGGGCAGTCCGAGGGTGTGCTGGGGCAGTCCGAGGGTGTGCTGGGGCAGCCCGCAGGTTTCACCACGCTTCCGGCAGCAACACAGCGCACCCATAACTCGCAATCCTAACCCACCCGTCTTTGGAAAATGGGAGGAAACCGGAGCAGCCAGAGGAAACCCACCCAGTCACGGGGAGAAAGAACAGACTCCTTGCAAGCAACTACAGGAATTGAAACCCGATCACTGGTGTTGCAAAGTGTTACACCAGCTGCCCGATACGTACGCCTACACTCAGCGGCCACTTTATTAGGTACAGCTGCTCGTAAAGGCAAATATCTATTCAGCCAATCACGTGGCAGCAACTCAATGCACAAGAGCATGCAGACATGGTCAAGAGGTTCAGCTGTTGTTCAGACCGAACATCAGAATGTGGAAACAGAGTCAGAAACTGCTGATATTCTTGGGTTTTTACATACAACAGTCTCGAGAGATTACAGAGAATGGTGTGAAAAAACAAAAAAGCATCCAGTGAGCAGTGGTTATGTGGACGAAAGTAACTTGTTAATGAGAGAAGTCAGAGGAGAACGGCCAGACCGGTTCAAGCTGACAGGAAACTCAAATGACCACACATTACAACAGTGGTGTGCAGAGGAACATCTCTGAATGCATAACACATCGAACCTTAGAAACATAGAAAATAGGTGCAGGAGTAGGCCATTCGGCCCTTCGAGCCTGCACCACCATTCAGTATGATCATGGCTGATCATCCAACTCAAAACCCTGTACCTGCTTTCTCTCCATACCCCCTGATCCCTTTAGCCACAAGGGCCATATCTAACTTCCTCTTGAAGTGGATGGGCTACAACAGCAGAAGACCACGAACATACACTCCGTGGCCACTTTATGAGGTACAGGAGGTGCACAATAAAGCCTCCAATCCTTTACACCTGGACAAAGAACAGCATCATCACTTATTTAGACTCCCTGTGATCTCAGCTGAGAGTCTGGGTATGAGTAAGCTACTGCGTTCCTCCTTAAACTACTTCAAGCTCAGTTTATTGTCATTCAACCGTACACATGCACACCACCAAACGAAAACAATGTTCCTCTGGACCAAGGTTTATTGTTTCTCATCCATATGCACGTACCATTTATCATCAAATGGATCGAGGTGCACTACACAGTTCATATAACTCACACACACAACACATTAAGTACTGAATGATATTGCCGAGGCCTGTCACTGTGGCTGGGAGGGAGAGACGGGGGTCGTTCTGCTGTAGTTTTCACTTCGGTTCTTCAGCCATGCACTGTGAGCATGCAACACTCGCGGGCTGTCCCCGGCACACCCTGAGGTTACGCTGGTTGTTAACACAAACGATGCATTTCACCGCATGTTTCAATGTACACGGGATAAAGAAATGTGAATCTGGACTTAGATGGACTCAGCCTGTGTGACGGGTAGACAGGGAGGTGAAGATGACGCTTAGCACGCTGACTGTCAGTCAGGACACCGAGTGTAGAAGTGGGGACGTGATGTTGCAGTTGTACCAAGTCGTTGGTGAGGCTGCACTTGGAGTACTGCAGAGTGTTGGTCACCCTGGAATAGGAAAGATGTGGTTCAACTGGGGAGGGTGCAGACACGATTTGCGAGGATGTTGCTGGGACTGGAGGGCTTGAATTACAGGGAGAGGTTGGCCAGGGTGGGTCTTTCTTCCTTGGAATGTGGGGCGATCTTATAAAATGTTTAAAGTTATGACAGGCAAAGATAAGGTGCCCGGGGTTAGAGTGAGAGGGAAAAAAATTAAAAGGAACTTACTCCAGTTCCTCAGTGCTATCATTTCAGAGGATCTGTCCTGGGCCTAGCATTCAAATGCCATGACAAAGCAAGCTCAGCAGGACCTCTGCTCCCTCAGGAGTCTGTGAAGATTTGGGAGGTTATCTAAAACTCTGACTAACTTCTATAGATGTGTAGTGCATCACAGCCTGGTACGGAAACACCCAAGCCCTTGAACACAAGTGCTTACAAAGGTAGTGGGTACAGCCCAGTCCATCATGGGAAAAGCCCGCCCCACCGTTGAGCACATCTACACAGAGAAGTTACCGCAGGGAAGCGACATCCATCGTCAGGGACCCCCGCCAACCAGGCCATGCTCTCTTCCCGCTGCTACCATTGGAAAAGAGGTACAGGAGCCTCAGGTACAATCATCAGGTTTCTAAACCAGTGAGGATAACTTCACTCACCCCAACAATGAACTCAGTCCACAATTTATGGACTAATTTTAAGGACTCTAAACCTTGTCTTCTCAATATCTATTGCTCATTTATTATTATCATTTTTTACTTTTAGTATCCACACATGCCTTTTGCACACTGGTTGCTTGTCCATCTCTGTCACAGTTTTACATTGATTCTATTGTGTTTTTCTTGCCCACAAGAAAATCAATCTCAGGGTAGAAGATGGTGACATATACGTACTTTGCTAATAAATTTACTTTGAACTTTGGTGAGTATATGGAACAAGCTGCCAGACGAAGTGTCAGTAATGACATCTCTCGTCTTGCTTCGAAGTGTCTGGTCCCTGACCTGGGACGATGATATTTGGACAGGTCCTGTATTGTAAAAGTTTAGTGTGTAAGGGCTAAATGCTGACAAACGGGACTAACTTCGATGGGCATCTTGATCAGCAGGAAGTGTAAGGCCGAAGGGCTCTGTGACGCTGACCCCGAACTTCACACAGAAGCATAAGTACATACATACAAGAATGAACTCACACACACGTGAAGGTGCACACAACACCGCCCACACGTACGCACTTTCTCTCAATGGAGAGCGAGAGCCTGCCGGTCCTCGAGACAGGGAAGGGGGTGTAGCGAAGCAGAAGATTGTAACATGAGAGCAACGAGCTGCTGGTCTGCACTCTGAATGTTGCAGGAAAGCAACCTTCCTCTCCTCCCTCGCTGGGAGAGACAGCCTGTCCGAGGTATGGAACTGGACTGCAGTTTCGATGGACTCTTTGGGGCTTCTACTTGCATGGTGGGGGTCAGCCACAAGTGAGGGGCTACTGCTTATGAGAAGGGAGGGGAGCTGTGGGGCTTCGATATTTCTAACATTCATTCTATGGGGTTTCTTGTTTCGTGGATGTCTGTGAAGAGTACGAATTTCAGGGTGCATAATGTATACGTACTCTGATATTAAATGAACCTTTGCATGCACTCCTGCACCCGCAAGTATGCACATACGCACACACTCGTGGGCACCTGCGCACATAGGTTAATTTATTAGTGATGGTGAAGGAGGAGGAATTGGGGAGCGATGCGAGATCCTGACCATAGGTGGGAGTCATGGTGTGATAACGACCCTGTGACGTGGCTGCACAGAGTGTGGGTGCAGGAAAACCTGGCAAACGTGGGAAGTGTTAGGTCTGGCACCTCGCTGGGAGGAACTCAAACAAAGATTATTATCACGATGGAAAAAGGCTGCAAGTGATGTCAGTATCAGAACAGAGAACAATGCAGCTCAGGAACAAGCCCTTCAGCCCACAATGTTATGACGATCCAATCAAACGGCCATCTAAACCAATCTCTTCTGCCTACACAATACCCATACCCTTCCATTTTCCTCACATCCATGTGCCCGTTTAAAAGGCTCTTAAAGCCCCTAATGCCACTGCCTCTACCACCACCCCAGACAGCACATTCCAGGCACCCAGCACTCTCTGTGTGAAAAAACTAGCCCCTCACATCGCCTTTGAAATTATCCTCTCTCACCTTAAATGCAAGCCCTCTGGTATTTGATATTTTAACCCTGGGAAAAAGATACTGCCTGTCTACTCTATCCCTGCCTCTCACAGTCTTATAAACCTCCTTCAGGTCTCCCCTCAGCCTCTGCCACTCCAGAGAAAACAACCCAAGTTTGTCCAGCCTCTCGTTACAGCACGTCCTCTAATCCAGGCAGCATCCTGGTAAACCTCTTCTGCGCCCTCCCCAAAGCCTTGACATCCTTCCTATATTGGGTGACCAGAACCGTATGCAATGCTCCAGATGTGGCCTAACCGGAGTTTTATTAAGCCTTTGTCGTGCATGAATCACAGAATGTTCGCAAAAAGCCAAAAGCTTTCTTTATCAATGGCCCCACTTTCACGGTGACATGTACTTTTATACCTCCTGAACAAGAAGGCACAGTCTTCCTGAGAAGCCTGAGGCTAGCAAAGCTCCACCCTGCCCCTACATCCACCTTACTGTGTTTTACAGGGGCACCATTGACAAGTTGCATCTCCATCTGGTACGGGAGCAGTCGAGCATCGGACTGGAACTCCCTACACAGGACTGTGAGATCAGCTGAGAGGATCATAGGGGTCTCCCTACTATCCAACGGGGGCATTTATCAGGAGCACTGTGAATGCAGAGCCCTTAGTAGTATTAAGGATCCCACCCATCCATCCAGCATCCTCTGAATTTCTACCATCAAGGTGGGAGACTTCAATGATTAAAGACAGGAACGGTCAGGATGGGAAACAGTTTCTTCCCTCAGGCCATTAGGCTTCTGAACTCCCCGCTACAACGTATTCAAAATGTCACTGGTTAATCCATTCCGTACCTTATAATATTTAATATTAATGCACTTTAGTTTGTTATTTATGTGTGTTTCATCTGTAGATTTTATCCTTAGCTTCAAAAGTTACTGCATGTTATGAGTTACTGAGCTTTACACCCTGGTTCGGAGAAACCTTGTCTCGTTTCTATAAGCATTCCATACATACACATATATCATGCGTATGTTATATACATACACATAGTTCAATAACAATAAACTCGACTTAACTTGACCTGTTCTCCAAGGCCCCTCTGTTCTACAACACTACCCATGGCCCTGTCATTCACTGTGAAAGTACATATATGCCACCAGATACAATACAGAGATTCATTTTCTTGTGGGCATACTCAATAAATTGCTCACAATAAATAACCACACATTGCTCTGCGACAACACCGGTGCCAAGCTGGATGGGTCCTAATGGACAACATCGGTGGTGTGGAGAGGGGAGACTTGCAGCTTGGGCAACTGCCGGTCTTCCATAAAAAAAAACCTTGCCCGGGCTTGTGCCCTGGAAACTTCCCAAGGTGCAAATCCATGGTCTATCGAGACTAACGGAGGCCTACTACTTAATAATCTATAATAGAATAATAACCTAACAGAATCAATGAAGGACTGCACCAACCTGGGCATCCAACCAGCAGGCAGAAGATAATAAACTGCAAATATTAAAATAAGAAATAACAATAATAAATAAATAAATAATCAATATATATTGAAAACATGAGATGAAGAGTCCTTGAAAGTGAGTCCGTTGGCTGATGAAACATTTCAATGGTGTGGCAAGTGATGTTGAGTAAACTTGTATCCACTTTAGTTCAAGAGCCTGATGGTTGAGGGGTGATAACTGTTCCTGAACCTGGTGGTGTGGGTCCAGAGGCTCCTGTACCTCCTCCCTGATGGCAGTAGTGGGAAGAGAGAATGGCCTGGTTAGTGAGGCCCCTGATAAAGGATGCTGCTTTCCAGTGACAACACTCCGTGTAGATGTGCTCACACAGGAAGGCTTTACCCTGCTGTAATGGATTGCATCCAGTATTTTTTGAAGGATTTTCCGTTCAAGGGCTTTGGTGTTTCCATACCAGGTTGTGATGCAACCAGTCGATACTCTCCACCACACATCAATAGAAGATTGTCAGAGTTTTAGACGTCATGCCGAATGTTCACAAACTCCAAAGGAAGTCGAGGTGCTGCCGTGCCTTTTGTCGTGTTTGCACTTTCATGCTGAGCCCAGGACAGATCCTCCAAAATGGATCGAGGAATTTAAAATTGTTGACCCTCCCCATCTCTGAAGAGGACTGGCTCACGGACCTCTGGTTTCCTTCTCCTGAAGTCAGTAATGAGCTGCTTGGTCCTGCTGACATTGAGTAAGCTGTCATTGTCGTGGCACCACTCAGCCAGATTTTCAATTTCCCTCCCATATGCTGATGCATCACCACTTTTGATTCGGCCTACAACAGTGAGTCATCAGCAGACTTAAAAATGGCAATGGAGCTGTGCTTGGCCACAGTCATAACTGCAAAGCGAGTAGAGCGGGGGATAAGCACGCAGCCTTGTGGTACACCTGTACTGATGGAGATTGAGCAGATTCAAGATAATTTAATGTCATTTCCAGTACACAAGTGTAAAGGAGAATGAAATAATTGTTACTCCGGATCTGATGCAGCACAAAAGAAACACACAAAAGAGAAATAACACAATAATAATAATAATATAAAAAATGCAATAAACATAAATACTTAAGATAGCTTATCTCCATAGATTGATTGTATGTCTATAAAGTGACTAGGCACAGGAGTGTCTGTACATAAGGTGACTGGCAGGAAATGATAAAGTAGTGGTGGTTGGGGGTGTGGAGGGGTGGGGTACTGGGTGGAGGGGTGGTTGGGGGTGTGGAGGGGTGGGGTACTGGGTGGAGGGGTGGTTGGGGGTGTGGAGTGGTGGTTGGGGGTGTGGAGGGGTGGTTGGGGGTGTGGAGGGGTGGGGTACTGGGTGGAGGTGTTGATTAGCCTCACTGCTTGGGGAAAGTAACGGTTTTGAGTCTGCTGGTCCCGATGTGGGTGCTACGTAGCTTTCTCCCTCATGGGAGTGGGACGAGCTGTCCATGAGCAGGGTGGGGGGTGGATTTTACTGGCTCTTTTTCAGCATCCTGGGACTTCTTTTCTCCCCCACTTCTTTTCAGGCATTGCCAAGTAGCAGATTAAATCATTCAGTGAATCCAAAGAGCTTAAGGAGGTGAGTTTGAGTGTGTAGATATTCAGACTTTATTCCCTGGGATGTAGAAGATTTGATAGAAGTATATAAGATTATCAGGGGCACAGACAGGATAAATGTAAGCAGGCTTTTTCCACTGAGGTTGGGTGTGGCAAGAGGTTATGGGTTAAGTGTGAAAGGTGAAATCTTTATAAGGGGAATAATGATGGGGAACTTCTTCACTCAAAGGGTGGGGTGAGTGTGGAACAAGCTGCCAAAGGAAGTGGTGGTTGTGGGTTCAATTTCAGCATTTAAGAGAAGTTTAGCTAACTGCAAGGATGGGAGGAGTATGGAGGGCTATGATCCTGGTGCAGGTCATTGGGACTAGGCAGAATGACAGTCTGGCATGGACTAAATGGGCTGAAGGGCCTGTTTCTGTGTTGCAGCATTCTATGACTACTCTCCTATGCTCCAGGAAATTAAGCCCTAACCTAGCTGGCTTTTTCATACAACTTCCTATCATGTTTGCAGAGAATAGGGATTAGTGGAGTTATGGACAAGTTGTCAATGGATTTAACAGTATCTAGCTCAAAGTTCAAAGTGCATTTAGTAACAGACTTATTATATATATTGATGCCACAATATACTACCCTGAGTTTCATTTTCTTGTGGTTATTTACTGTTGTTTTTATTGTAATTTACTGTGTTTTCATGATGTATTGCAATGTACTACTGATACAAAACAACAGATTTCATGGCATATGGGTCTGTACCCACTGGAATTCAGAAGAATGAGGGGGAATCTCACTGAAACCTTTTGAATATTGAAAGGCCTAGACAGAGTAGATGTGGAAAGGATGTTTCCCATGGTGGGGGAGTCTAGGACAAAAGGGCACAGACTCAGAATAGAGGGGCGCCCTTTCCAAACAGAGATGTGGAGAAATTTCTTTAGCCAAAGGCTGGTGAATTTGTGGAATTTGTTGCCACATGCAGCTGTGAAAGTCGGGTATATCAGATCTTTGGGTGCGTTTAAGGCAGGGATTGATAGTTTCTTGATCGGACGTGGCATCAAAGGTTACGGGGAGAAGGCTGGGAACTGGGGATAAGGAGGAGGGGAAAAAGGATCAGCTGTGATGGAATGGCAGAGCAGACTCGATGGGCTGAATGGCCTCATTCTGCTCCTATGTCTTGTATACTTCCAATATTAAACATGAATCTGATAGAACGCAGAAATACAACAAAATCAATGAAAAACTATACACAAAGACTGACAAGCAACCAGTGTGCAAATGACAACAAACTGCATAAATAACTAATAGACAGACAGAAAATACTGAGAATACGAGTTGTCGAGTCCTCGAAAGCGAGTCTGTAGGTTGTGCAATCAGTTCAAGTTGTGGTGAGGGGAGTTACCCATGCTGGTTCAGGAACCTGATGGCTGAAGGGTAATAAACCAGCTGGTGTGGGTCCTAGGGCTCCATGGACGCTGCTTTCCTGAATCAGTGCTCCTTGTAGATGTGCTCAATAGTGGGGAGGACTTTGCCTCTGATGGACTGGGCTGCATCCACTACTTTTTGTAGGCTTTCCTGTTCTTGGATATTGCTGTGTCCATTCCAAGCCCTGATACAACCAGTCAGTATACTCTCCACAGTGCATCTATAGAAGTTCATCAAAGTTTTACATGACAAGCTGACTAGCGCACACTTCTAAGAAAATAGGGGAGCTGTCTTGACATTTTTGTCATGGCACCTACTGGCTGGTCCTAGGACAGATTGTCTGGTATTAAAATTCAAAGTACATTTATTATCAAAGTACGTATACATTATAGAACCTTGAGATTCATCTCCCATCAGGCAGCCACAAAACACAGAAAACCAAAAGAACAGAAGTAGAGAAGGCTATCAGACACCCAATGCACAGAGACAAAAATAAAACAAATTATGCAAACAGTAAACGCAAGCAGATAGCATTCTGAACTGAAGTCTACGAAAGAAAGTTTGTCCCCTGACCCTTCGGCCAGCAGAGCCGGCCCAACCCTCGCCTCGGGCACCGACACCCTGACCTTCCCAGTCTGGCTGGGCGCCTAAACCATTGTCCACATATTGGGTTTGGTCTCTTCGACACGCTCTGGGACCCCACTGCCCTGATTCAGCCTGTAGCCGACCTTTCTGATTCAGCCCAGTGCTTCAATCATTCCCCGATGACGACTGGCTTATGGACCACCAGTTTCCCCCTCCTGAACTCGATAATCAGCTCCTCGGTTTTGCTGACGTTGACTGAGAGGTGGTTGTTGTCAGAACACTCAGCTGGATTTTCATTCTCCCTACTATGTCAGTAATCTACAGAGGAATCTTTGAGTCATAGTTCACAGTTCACTAGAAGTGGCCATTCAAGTAGATATCATCAACTTATCTGCCATGTCGTTTGACGTGAGCGATCTTGGTCTTTCCATGACCACGATTGTTCTTGGCAACTTTATCTACAGAAGTGGTTTGCCATTGATTTCTTCTGGACTGTGTCTTTACAAGATGGGTGAACTCATCCAGTACCAATACTCTTCAGAGATTGTTTGCTTGGCATCTGTGGTAACATAACCAGTACTTGTGATATGCATCAGCTGCTCATACAACCATCCACCACCAGTTCCCATGGCTTCAAGTGGTTGCCCAGGGGTGACCTGCAGGCTAGTGGAGGGAAGAAGTACCCTACACCTCCTTTGGTAGAGATGTACCTCCACTCTGTCACCTGTGCAAGCAGATAGGGTGGTAAAAGTGGCAGACTTGACTTCATTGGTTGGGATATTGAGTGATGTCATGCTGCAGCTGTATAAAACTTTGGTTAGAGAATTGCATGCAGTTCTGGTTGCTCTAGAAGAATGTGGAGACTTTGCAGAAGATTCCATGGTTCACCGGAATGTTACTGGATTAGAAGGCATGAAATACAAGGGAAAGGTTAAAGAAACTTAGAGTGCCGGAGGCTGAGGCAGCATCTGATAGAGGTTTCTCAGATCATGAGGCATATTTTGGGTAGACAGTCAGAATCTCCTTCTTGTCTACAATCAGCACTTGTGCACCCCAAGGATACCGGCTTAGCCCACTGCTCTATTCTCTCTGCACTCGTGGCTGTGTGGTTTTCAAACGTTGTCTATAAATTCACCAATGACACAACTGTTGTCAGCAGAATCTCAAATGGTGACAGAGGGGTACAGCAGTGAAACCTTGTGTAAACGACCAAAGTGCTGGTCGAGTGGTGTCACAACTACCTTGCACTCAACTTCAATAAGACCTGGGAATTGATTGTGGACTTCAGGAAGAGGAAGTCAAGGGAACACACACCAGACTACATTGACGGATCAGCAGTTTCAAGTTCCTGGGTGTCAACATCTCTGAAGATCTATCCTGGGTCCAACATATTGATGCAATTTCAAAGAAGGCATGACAGTGGCTATAATTTGAGTTTGAGGAGATTTGGTATGTCACCAAAGACTCTAGCAGGTTTCTACAGATGTACCATGGAGAGCACTCTAACTGGTTACGTCACCATCTGGTATGGAGGGGCCACTGCACAGGATTGGAAAAAGATGCAGAAAGTTGTAAACTCAGCCAGCTCCATCATGAGCACTAGCCTCCCCAGCGATGAGGACACCTTCAAAAGGAGATGTCACCACCCAGGACATGCCCTCTTCTCATTGCTACCATCATGGAGGAGGTATAGGAGCTTGTCGACACAGGAAAAGTCTGAACCCGTGAACACAACCTGACTGCAGAGATCAGGATTAGTAAGGATTCATATCCTGTCACAGTAAGGCATGGAATTAAAATTTATCTTATTGACTGAGTGTGGAACAAACCGCTGGTATCACTACTGAAGACTGTGCGTGGGAGAAAAATGGCGCAGCGGGTAGAGACCCAGGTTCAGTCCAAACTCCACCACTGTCTGTGTGGAGTTTGCAGGCTCTCCCTGGGACAGTCTGGTTTACTCCAGTTCCTTCCACGTTACTTACAGTAGGGATGATATATAATATACAAATACATATCTTGCTGTAATTTATAGCATATTTTATGTATTGCATTGTACTGCAGCCACAAAACAACAAATTTCATGCCATATGTCAGTGACAGTAAACCTGTTACCCAGAGTGAAAATATCAAATGTTACAGGACAGGCATTTAAGGCGAGAGGAAAGAAGATCAAAGATGTTCAGGGCAGGTTCATAATCAGAATCCAGAAGTGTCAGGCTTGTATCTAAAACACAACTGGGTGAATTAACGTAAAAGTTGGAGATGTTGTGGACAATGTGGAAGGCTGTCGTAGATTACAACAGGACATTGATAGGATGCAGAGCTAAAATGAGAATTAACAGATGCAGTTCAGCTCAGAGAAGTGTGAAATGATTAACTTTTAGAAGTTGAAACTTGAAGGCAGAAGGAGGAACAGAGAAACCTTAGGGTCCAACTCTACAGATCCCTCAAAGTTGCAGCACAAGTTGATAGGGTTGTTAAGGCACGTGGTGTGTTGCTTCAATAATCAAGGAAATGAATTCAAGAGCTGCGAGCTAACATTGCAGCTCTATAAGACCCTGGTTAGACCACTCTTGAAGTTCTGGTCACCTCATTATAGGAAGGTTGTAGAGAGGTGGCAGAGAAGATTTGCTGGGATACTGCCTGGATTAGAGGGTATGTCTTATGAGGATAGGTTAAGTGAGCTAGGGTTTTTCTCTTTGGAGTGAAGGAGGATGAGGGCGACTTGATAGAGGTGTATAAGAGGCATAGATCAAGAGGATAACCAGTGTCTTTTTACAGGGCCTCAATGACCAATACCAGAGGACATGTTTAAGGTGAATGGAGGAGAGTATAGGGGAGATGTCAGAGAGTGGAGGATGCCATGGACAGCATGGCTGAGTTGGGCCAAAGGGCCTGTTTCCATGCTGTATAACTTCACTCGCCCCATCATTGAAATGTTCCAACGAGCAGCAGACTCACTTTCAAGGACTCTTCATCTCATGTTCTTGATATTTATTATTATTATTTCTTTCTTTTTGTAGTTGCACTCTGGTTGAATACTTAAGTTGGTGATTATGCTCATCGATTCTATTATGGTTATTATCCCATTATGGATTTATTTAGTATGCCCACAAGAAAATGAACCTCAGGTTTGTATATGGTGACATATATGTACTTTGAACTTTTTAACTCTATGATTCTACTTACCCCCCCCCCCCTTACTCCTGGCCCCTTCCCCCTCCCCCTTACTCCAACTTAATTACTAATTACTCGTACGTCTGTGGATCATGGGAAACTTTCCACAGGCAGGGCCAGAGGTCAGGATCGAACCTGATTCTCTGGTGCTGTGAGGCAGTGACTCCATCCACTGCACCACTCTGTTCTCACACACAGAGTCTTCAATACTGATACCAGCTGCTCGTTCCACGATCACTCAGTTAACTAAATACATTTTAACTCCCTGCCTTCTATAACAAAAATCTGATCTTTACTAATCCAAAATCTAATGAATTAGTTCACCTTACATGTCCACACATCTTTCTTTTTCATTCAAGGAAAGATATAAACAAGGTTGAAAGGCTACAGAGGAAATTTACGAGTATGTTGCCAGGTCTGGAGGACTTGAGTTATAAGGAAAGATTGAACAGTTTAGAACTGTATTCTTCAGATCGTAGAAGACTGAGAGATTTGATGGGGGTATGAGGGTACAGATAGGGTAAATGCAAGCAGGCTTTTTCCACTGAGGTTGGGTGGGATGACATCCAGAGGTCATGGGTTAAAGGTGAAAGGTGAAATGCTTAAGGGCAATATGACGGGAAACTTCTTTACTTAGAGGGTTGTGAGAGTGTGGAATGAGCTGCCAGCAATGTTTAAGAGAAGTCTGGATAGGTACATGGATGTAGGTGTATGGAGGGCTATGGTCCTAGTGGGAGTAGGCAGTAGGTAGGGATAGCTTTGGTGTGGACTAGATGGGCTGAAGGGCCTGTTTCTATGCTGTACTTTTCTGTAGAGTCCTAAATATTCCTTTAGAGCAGAGGTTCCCAGCCTTTTTATGCTAATGAGCCTTACCATTAACCAAGGACTCCATAGACCCCCAGGTTGGGAATGCCTGCTTTAGAGTCCAGAGCACAGAAACAGGCCTTTCGGCCCATCTCATCCATGCTAACTGTGTTACCTAGAGAGCTCGTCCCACCTGCCCGCTTATCCTCTCCTGTCCATGTACTGATCTGGGTGGGGTTTAAATGTAGCTAGTATACCTCCTTAACCACCATTTCTAGCCTCTCAATCCAAATACGCTCCACACTTTGTGTGAAGAAGCTGCCCCTGATGTCCTTTTTAAACTCCCCGTCTCTGACCTTAGACCTCTGCCCTCTTGTTTTTTAGCATCTCCTCCCTGGGGAAAAAGACTATCTGCTTTCACCCTGGCTGCACCTCTCATGATCTTATATACCTCTGTCAAGTCACCTCTCAATCCCTTACATTCCAGGGAATAAAACCCTGCGCACCCTCTCCTTGTTCAGGCAACACCACCCATCACGGGTACCTTAGAGAATATCCACACGGAAAGCAGCATCCATCATCGCGGACCCCCAGCATCCATCATCGCGGACCCCCAGCATCCATCATCGCGGACCCCCAGCATCCATCATCGCGGACCCCCAGCATCCAGGTCAGGCTCTCTTCTCACTGCTGCCACCAGGCAGGAGGTGTGGGAGCCTCAGGGCCCACATCACCAGGTTCAGGAACAGTTCTTACCCCCTCAACCATCAGTCTCTTCACTTCATAACCTCACTCACCCCAACACTGAACTGTTCCCAAAATCTATGGACTCACTTTCAAGGACATCTCATGTTCTCAATATTTATTGCTTACTTATTTATATTATTTTGTTTGATTTATTTTGTTTCCTTGTATTTATTGTGAATGCCCACAAGAAGATGAATGTCAGTGTTGTATAAATTTACTTTGAACATCCTGATAAATCTTTTCTGCAGTCGTTCTAGTTTAAAAAACATCTTCCTATAGCAGGGTGACCAAAACTGCAAACCGTACTCCAAAACCAGCCTCTCCAACACCTTGTACAACTGTAACGTAACTTCCCAACCCTGTACGCAGAGCCCAGACGAAGGCCAGTGTTGTAAATGCCCCCTTCACCACCCTGTTGACATGAGATGTTCCTTTCAGCAAACTATTCACTGATACCCCTCGGTCCCTCTGTTCCCTTACACAACTTGAACACAAAAGTTTAAAGCTGTTGTCCAACTTGAGATAATATTTAGGAGGCAGAAATCATACTGTATAACTCTATTTTTGTTAGTTACCTCCCCCAACAACCACACTTTCACAGGCTATTTTTAAAATTCAAATGCCGTCTCCAATGCATGTGACATATTTAAATAATACATTTGAACAGTCATGTTTTAATTAACACCACATGTCACCGTCAACCCTAATGAATTGTTACTGATGCACCACAGAAAGACTGCTATCCGGCTGCATCACAGCTCGGTAATGCTCTTCCCGCGACTGCAGCGTTGCGGGCATGCTCAGCTGGGAAGTTGTGTTGCAGTTACACGTCACAAAAACCAGCCTCCCCTCCACTCGGTCTACACTTCCCACAGCGCTGGCATAGTCAGAAGCCCCACCCACCCGACATTCTCTCTTCTTCCCTTCCCATTGATCAGCAGATACAAAAGCCACCAGGCTCAAAGACAGCTTCTATTGAACGATTCCTTATTACAGTAAGATAGATTCTTGACCTCACAATCTACCTTACACCATGAGACCATAAGCAGAATTAGGCCATTCCGTCATGGCTGATTTATTATCTCTCTCCAACCCATTCTCCTGCCTTCTCTCCATAACCTTTGACACCCGATTAATCAATAACCTATCAACCTCCCCCTAGTATATACTCAATGACTTGGCAAAAAATTCCACAGATTCACCACCCTCTGGCTAAAGAAATTCCTCCTCATCTCTGTTCTAAATGGATGTCCCTCTACTCTGAGGCAGTACCCCCTGGTCCTAGACTCCCTCCTCCATAGGACACATCCACTCTATCTAGCATACGCCCAACACACCACAGTCTCCCTGGGTCCATGTCGAGGGCTGAGTTACCTCGGCTCCTGCGCGCCTCAAACAACAAATTTCACCACATATGCCAGTGATACTAAACCTGATTCAAATTTCTGAGCTGGCCCAGGTTGTGGGGTTCTGCCCCGGCTAATCTGAATAATTTGGCTCCGGTTATCTTTGCGGGCTTTCCCTGTCCCGGGTGGGTCCGAGCCCGGCTTTCCCAGCCCCGGATACGGAACGATCTCCAACCCAGCCCTTCCCACCAACACACGGCGAGGCAACCACTTACTTCCTTCTTAATCTCGGCCATCTCGTCCTCGCTGAGCGAGGCCGGCTCCATCGGGCCGGTCCACCCGTTTGGGACGGGGTCCGAACCCGGCCCCCCGCTCCGCCGCTCGGCCGTCCCGCTCCGGGATCGCCCTGGTGCCCGCGGAGAGCCGCCGTGCTCCGGCCGAGAGGCGAGCGGCCGCTCTCAAAGTCGGCAACGTTCCCCGTCGCTTCCTTCCTGCGCTCTGATTTAGGGCTGTCCCCGGCACTGACGCGGGGTGAACCTCCCTCGATCGCACGCCCACCTCTCGCTGGGAACCCCGGCGCTCAGGCTCGGCAGCCGGGCAGATACAACCACCTTCAACAGTCCCCCTGACGCCTGATTGGCTTCAAAGTTTCTGATAGATCTTTACAACACGGAAGTTGTTCCTTCGGCCTACCCCGAGTTTGTTTAATTTCCAGTACACACGCGTAAAGGAGATCGAAATTATTGTTCCTCTGGATCCGATGCAGCACAAAAACACAATAAGATAAATAACGCAATAATAATTTAAAAAATACATAAATATAAATACACAAGTTAGCTTATATACATAGATTGATTATATGTCCATAAAGTGACGCTAGTAGATAAGGTGACTCTGACAGGAAATGCTGAAGTAGTTGTGGTTCCAAACCGGAATCAGAATCAGGTTTAAAATCCCTGACATATGTTGTGAAATTTGTTGTTTTGCGGCTGCAGTGCAGTGCAATACACAAAAAAACCTATAAACTATAAATTACAATATAAATATATTTTTTTAAAAAGTAATGCAAAAAGAGAGAGCAAAGTCGTGATAGGTTCATTGCCCGCTCAGAAATCTGATGGTGGAAGGGAAGAAGCTGTTCCTGAATCATTGAGTGTGGGTCTTCAGGCTCCTGTACCTCCTCCTGGATGGTAGCAATGAGAAGAGGGCATGTCCTGAGTGATGGGGGTCCTTACTGATGGATACCACCTTCACCTTTTGAAGATTTTGTCCTTCAGAATCAGGAGGAACTCAGCAGGTCAGGCAGTTCCCCTATGGAGGGGAATAGTCAACGTATAGGGCCAAGACCCTTCAACGGGTCTGGAAAAGGAACCTACCAGTGACCCAGCCTCCCCCCACCCCTCTGGCTCTTCCCCCTTCCTTTCCAGTCCCGATGAAGGGTCTCAGCCCAAAATGTCGACTATTTAGTCTCACCTGACTGTCTATACCCCCCCCCCCCCCCCCGAGACCTACAGAGTTCCTCCAGCATTTTGTCTGTGCTACTCTGCAGAATCTCTCTTGTGTTTATGACTTCAGAATTAGGTTTGTTATCACCGGCGTACGGGACACATGGTGAAGTTTGTTGTTCTGTGGCAGCAGTGCAGTGCAAGGCATAAAAATTATTAGGAGTCACAAAGCAAGGCTGCGGGACCAGACGGCATCCCAGAGCGGGAACTCAGGATGTGCGCAGCACAACTGGCAGGTGTGTTTACAGACATTTTTAATCTCTCCCTCTCCCAGTGTCGAGTGCCCTCCTGCTTCAAATTATCCATCACTGTCCCTGCACACAGAAAGACCAAGGTAACATGCCTGAACGACTGGCGTCCTGTCGCACTCACCTCAATAATAAGCAAATGCTTTGAGAGGCTGGTCAAGGATTACATCTGCAGCTTGCTACCCAAACTGGACCCCCTACAATTCGCCTACGGACACAACTGATCAACAGATGACACAAGAGCACAGCTCTGCATACCACCTTTACACATCTGGAGAAGGAGGATGCTTATGTGAGAATGCTGTTCTTGGACTACAGTTCAGCATTCAACACCATAATTCCATCCAGGCTCGACAAGAAGCTCAGAGACCTCAGCCTTCACCCTGCCTTGTGTAGCTGGATCCTGGACTTCCTGTCAGATCTCCGGCAGGTGGTAAGAGTGAGCTCCCTCACCTCTGTCCCTCTGACCCTGAACACAGGTGCCCCTCAGGGCTGTGTCCTAAGCCCCCTCCTTTACTCCCTGTATACCCATGACTGTGTCACCACCCACAGCTCTAATCTGCAAATTAAATTTGCCAACGACACTACATTGATTGGCCTTATCTCAAACAATAAGGAAGAAGTCATCACCCTGACACAGTGGTGTCAAGAAAACAATCTCTCCTTCAATGTCGCAAAAACAAAGGAGCTGGGTGTGGATTACAGGAGGAATGGAGACGGGCTAACCCCTATTGACATCAATGGATCTGGGGTTGAGAGGGTGAACAGCTTTAAATTCCTCGGCATACACATCACTGAGGACCTCGCGTGATCTGTACACACCGGCTGTGTGGTGAAAAAGACACAACAGTGCCTCTTTCACCTCAGACAGTTGAGGAAGTTTGGTATGGGTCCCCAAATCCTAAGAACTTTCTACAGGGGCACAATTGAGAGCATTCTCCTGCAAAGACATTACTTCCTACAAAGCAAAACCCAATAGCATGAATGGCAACGATGCTTCACTGCCAGATGAACTCAACACCACCTATGCCCACTTTGAAAGGGAGAACACAACTGCAGCTGTGAAGATCCCTGCTGCACCTGATGACCCTGTGATCTCTGTCTCAGAGGCCGATGTTAGGCTGTCTTTAAAGAGAGTGAACCCACACAAGGCAGAAGGTCCCAATGGAGTACCTGGTAAGGCTCTGAAAACCTGCGCCAACCAACTAGCAGCAGTATTCAAGGACACTTTCAGCCTCTCACTGCTACAGGCAGAAGTTCCCACTTGCTTCAAAAAAACAACAATTATACCAGTACCAAAGAAGAATAATGTGGGCTGCCTTAACAACTATCACCCTGTACCACTCACATCGACAGTGATGAAATGCATTGAGAGGTTGGTCATGACTAGACTGAACTCCTGCCTCAGCAAGGACCTGGACCCATTGCAATTTGCCTTTTGCCACAGTAGGTCAATGGCAGATGCAATCTCAATGGCTCTCCACACAGCTTTAGACCATCTGGACAACACAAGCACCTATGTCAGGATGCTGTTCATCGACTATAGCTCAGCATTTAATACCATCATTCTCACAATCCTGATTGAGAAGTTGCAGAACCTGGGTCTCTGTACCGCCCTCTGCAATTGGATCCTTGACTTCCTAACTGGAAGGTCACAATCTGTGCAGATTGGTGATAACATCTCCTCCTCACTGACGATCAACACTGGTGCACCTCAGGGGTGTGTGCTTAGCCCACTGCTCTACTCTCTATATACACATGACTGAGTGGCTAGGCATAGCTCAAACACCATCTACAGAATTGCTGATGATACAACCATTGTTGGGAGAATCTCAGGTGGTGACAAGAGGGCGTACAGGAGTGAGATATACCAACTAGTGGAATGGTGCCGCAGCAACAACCTGGCACTCAACGTCAGTAAGATAAAAGAGCTGATTGTGGACTTCAGGAAGGGTAAGATGAAGGAACACACACCAATCCTCATAGAGGGATCAGAAGAGGAGAGAGTGAGCAGTTTAAACTTCCAGGGCGTCAAGATCTCTGAGGATCTAACCTGGTCCCAACGTATCGATGTAGTCATAAAGAAGGCAAGAAAGTGGCTATACTTTATTAGGAGTTTGAAGAGATTTGGCATGTCAACAAATACACTCAAAAACTTCTTCAGTTGTACCATGGAAAACATTGTGACAGGCTGCAACACTGTCTGGTATGGGGTGGGGAGGGGCTACTGCACAGGACCAAAAGAAGCTGTAGAGGGTTGTAAATCTAGTCAGCTCCATCTTGGGCACTAGCCTACAAAGTACCCAGGACATCTTTAGGGAACGGTGTCTCAGAAAGGCAGCGTCCATTATTAAAGACCCCATCATCCAGGGCATGAACTTTTCTCACTGTTACCATCAGGTAGGAAGTACAGAAGCCTGAAGGCACACACTCAGCGATTCAGGAACAGCTTCTTCCCCTCTGCCATCCGATTCCTAAATGGACATTAAATCTTTGGACACTACCTCACTTTTTTTAATATACAGTCTTTCTATTTTTGCACATTAAAAAAAAATCTATTTAATATACATAATTGATTTGCTTGTTTATTTATTATGTTTTATTTTATTTATTATTATTTTTTCTGTCTCTGCTATATTATGTATTACATTGAACTGCTGCTGCTAAGTGAACAAATTTCACGTCACATGTTGGTGATAATAAACCTGGTTCTGATTCTGATCCTGACTGGCTGCATCGCTGCCTGGTATGGGAACGGTACCTCCCCAATCGCAGGACTCTGCAGAGAGTGGTGCGGACAGCCCAGCACATCTGTAGTTGTGAACTTACCACTATTCAGGACATTTACAAAGACAGGTGTGTAAAAAGGGCCCGAAGGATCATTAGAGACCCGAGTCACTCCAATCACAATCTATCCCAGTTGCCACCATCAGTACCGCAGCATCAGGCCATCAGACTGATGAACGCACGCTGATTTGAATGAATTTCTATGTTTCATTGACTGCTCTATTTATTATAAATTACTATGATTGTGCATTGCATGTTTAGATGGAGAGGTAATGAAAAGATTTTTACTCCTCATTTCATGTGAAAGATGTAAGAAATAAATTCAATTCAATTCATAAATAAATAGTGTAAAAGAGGACACATGGACAATAGAGAAGTGGGGGGCTATGCAGAAGGGAAGGGTTAGATTGATTTCGAAGAGGCTAGAGGGTCGGCACAACATGCTGGGCCTAAGGGCCTTTACTGTTCTCTGCTCTAAGTAACTAAAATGTCTCCATGAACCATTCAGAAATCTGATGGCAGAGGAGAAGCTGCTATTCCCGAAATCCTGAATGTGTGCCTTCTACCTCCTCCCTACTGGTTGTAATGAGAAGACAGCATGTCCTGGAGGATCCATAACGATGGATGCCACCTTCTTGAGGTGTTGCCGTTGAAGATGTCCTCGATGGTGGGGAGGCAAGAGCCCATGATGGATGAGGCTGAGTTTACATCCCTCCACAACCTCGTCATCCTTGTGCATTGGAGCGTCCATACCAGTCAGGAAGCTAGTCTCATTTGCTATATTTGAACCATATCCCCTTAAACCAGGCTTTCCCAACCTTTTTATGCCATGGAGTCTTACCTAGGGGTAAGACCTAGGGGTCCTAGGGGTCTGTGGACCCCAGGATAGAAACCCCTGCTCTAAACTCCTATCCACGTACCTGCCCGAGCAAAACTCACAAAGTGCTGGAGGAGCTCAGCATCTATAGAAACAAGATCCTGAAATGTTGACTGCTTACTCTTTTCCACAGCTGCTGCCTGGCTGCTGAAGTCCTCCAGCATTTTGTGTGTGTTGCTTGGATTTCCAGCACCGGCAGGCTTTCTTGTCTATGTACCCATCCAAGTACCTTTTGAATATTGTTTATTACGAGTTTGAGGAGACTTTGTCACCAAAGACTCTCACAAATTTCTGCAGATGTACCGTGGAGAGCATTCTAACTGGTTATATCACTATCTGGTACGGTGAGACCACAGCACAGGACTGGAAAAAACCGCAGAGGGTTGCAAACTCAGCCAGCTCCATCATGGGCACTAATCTCCCCAGCATCAAGGACACCTTCAAAAGGAGGTGCCTCAAAAAGGTAGGATTCATCATTAAGAACCTCGTCATTCAGGACATGCCCTTTTCTCATTGCTACCATCAAGGTGCAGGTACAGGAGTCTGAAGACACATAATCAGCATTCAGGAACAGCTTCTTCCCCACCACTAGCAGATTTCTGAATGGACAGTGAAGCCATAAACACTGCTCACTACCCTTTTGCTCTCTTTTTGTACCTCTTAAGTGTTGGCGCGTGGCCTAGTGGATAAGGCATCGGTCTAGTGATCTGAAGGTCACTGGTTCGAGCCTCAGCTGAGGCAGTGTGTTGTGTTCTTGAGCAAGGCACTTAACAACACATTGCTCTGTGACAACACCGGTGCCAAGCTGTATGGGTCCTGGTGCCCTTCCCTTGGACAATATCGATGGAGTGGAGAGGGGAAGGCCTGCAGCTTGGGCAACTGCCGGTCTCCCATACAACCCTGCCCAGGCCTGCTCCCTGGAAAAACTTTCCAAGGTGCAAATCTATAGTCTCACGAGACTAACGGATGCCTATTACTATTACTTAATTTGAATATATACACCTGTATATAGAGTATTTTATAGATTTTTTTATTATGTACGACTGCTACAAAACAACAAATTTTACGACATATGTCAGTGATATTAAACCAGATCCTGATTCTGTCTTCAACAACAAACAAGAGAAAATCTGTGGATGCTGGAAATCCGAGCAACACACACGTACTGCTGGAGGAACTCAACAGGCCAGGGATTAGGCAGAATAACAGTTAGCATGGACTAGATGGGCTGAAGGTACTATTTCTGTACTGTAGTGCTCTATGACTGTGATGCAAGTCCCTTTTAAACTTTTCCCCCCCTTGACCTAAACCTGCGCCTGCTTGTTTCTGGTTCCCTTGACGTCTGAGGAGAGGAGGCGCCAGAGGCGGTGTTGCCTGGTGGTTGCCCTTGCGGGAATGGGGCATGGATCCCTCCCATTGGTACTGCCCTCCAGTGTTCGCTCAGTGGAAGACCAGCCAGATTGTGTTTGTCTGCGGCTGCACTGGCCCATGATGATCGGGTTGCTGTGGGCTTGTCCTTGCTGACAACGTCCATGCACCATCAATCAACAGGACATGACACTCAGGCACTTGGGCTAGATTATTATTCTTTTATGTGACTGTATGTTTACTGCTGTCGTAATTATACGTGTGAAATGTGCCTCGCACTGTGTGTGACTGTTGGCACTGTCATTTACACTTTGGCCCCGGAGAAAAACTGTTTTGTTTGATTGTATTCATGGGTATCCATGTGTGGTTGAATGATAACTAAACTTGAACTAGAACTTTCCCCTGGAGAAAAAGACGAAGATGTCAATGTGCACTTACCCTATCTGGAACCCTCACAATGTGACAGAACCATCAGGATTTCCAATTGAAGATCTGCATCACATTTTGGAAAAGCAGTAGCCTCTCTGCAAGTTTGAGTGGTCCTGTCTGTCCTTCAGCCCAAATATCTATCCATCTATTTATTTATTTAAAGATACACTGCGGAACTACACCGCCCAGCAACCCGCCTGTTTAACCCTGGTCTAATCACAGGGTAATTTACAACGACCAGCTAACCTATAACTGGTAAGTCTTTGGACTGTGGAAGGAAACCAGAGTACCCGGCGGAAACTCACGCACACATGGGGAGGAATGTACAAGCTTACAGAGGTGTCAGAATTGGACTCCGAACTCTGGAACACCCCAAGCTGTAATAGCGTTGTGCTAACCGCTACACTATCGTGGAGCCCCTATATCCCATACTTGTATTCCCAAACCACTCCTGTCTATATCTCACCCATTGTGTCTGCCTTCTATTCCTTTCTCAAACATGTCGTCCAGTTATAGGTGCTGAGGTCAAGAAGGTTGAGAACTTCAATTTCTTAGGAGTGAACATCACCAAAAGCCTGTCCTGGTCCAACTACATAGACAACACAGTCAAGGAAGCATCTCTACTTCTTCATTTGGCATGTCCCTTCAGACCCTCACCAGTTTACATCAATGTACAATAGGAATTGTCACAGCTTGGCTTGGCAACTACTCTGCACGTGACCATGGGAAACTGCAGAGAGTTGTGGTAGAGCTCAGCACGTCACAGGAACCAGCCTCCCCTCCAGGGACTCTGTCTACACTTCTTGCTGCCTCAGTAAAGCAGCCAGCATAATCAGTGACTCCACCCACACCAGACATTCTCTCTTCTTCCCCAGAAGATACAAAAGCCCAAAACCATGTACCACCAGCCTCAAGGCCAGCTTCTATCCACTGTTATCAGACTATTGAATGGTTCCTAGTATGATAAAGTGGACTGCTGGGCTCATCATTATGATCAGAATTTATGGTCAGCCTGCACTGCACTTTCTCTGTAACTGTAATATTTTATTTGCCATTCTGTTATTGTTTAAGATAGCATGGTCCACATGGTGGGGATCTTTGGCAACCAGAACTGAACACAATACTTGGTGTGGTCAAACTAGGCTTTTGTAGAGTTGCAACATTTTCCCTTGACTAATGAAGACCAACACACCATACACCCTCTTAACCGCCTTGTTGTGCGGGTAGGTTGAAGGGAAGTAATGGTGTAATCACTGGGGTCGAGTATGACGTTCTCCTAAGGGGCTAACAGAGAATGCCTTTGGGGGGGGGGAACTGATGCATGGGCAGCCACCACATGGTCTTTGACAGACCGGGCTCAGGGTCCAGCAGAATGGAATGCAAGATGACCGAGGACCCTCCCCTGCTGTTCTGATGTGTCATCATCTTCCCCCAGCCCCACCACTGAGGCCTGGGTTGGATCGCTCTTCATCTGGAATCTCCCCCTTGACCTTACCACCATGGGTGACCCCACCACCCGTATTGCTCCTGGGATCTTAAGAACTCACAAGCCTCTCCACCACGACAAGGTGACGATCCTCAGAGAAGGATCAAGTAGCTGTTCTTGAATCTAGTGATGTGGGACTCCTGCCTGTTGGTAGCTTCAGGATCATCATCTCATGTTCTAATGATAATCGGCTGCTGCAAATTTATTGTATAATTATTATTTTATTTTATTTTGTATTTGCAGCTTGTTGTCTTTTGCACACTGGTTGTTGTCCGTCCAGTTGGATGCGGTCTTTCATTGATTCTACTGACAGATTTGTACTTTGATAATGAATTTACTTTGAACTTTGAACATTGAAGAATATTTTCTGTTGTTCTATTTCCCTTTCCATAGGCCAGCTCTGAACTTGGGACATTATTAAAAGTGCCACAGAATTAAATGTTGTATGTGCCAATAGTGAAAAAAGAGGGTCATTATTTGAGGAAGTTCAGAACAAGGAACAGAAATCTAGTTACTTGATTTATTCAATGATGATGACAGTGACGGACTGTGGGTAATCAACACTACCCAACACATCACGGGCACCAGCCTACCCACCATCTAAGTACATATACACAGAAAGGTGCTGGAAAAGGGCCAGTAACATTGTGAAGGATCCTGTCCACCCACCCTGCTTATGGACTTCGTCCCTCTCCCATCAGGGAGGAGACTATGTAGCATTCACATCAGGACCACCAGACAGTGAGGCTGATCAACATCTCCACCCCTAACCCCGGCCACAACTACTTTATCATTTCCTGTCAGAGTCACCTTGTGTACAGACACTCCTGTGCCTAGCGTCACTTTGTGGACACACAATCAATCTCTGTATATAAACTATCTTATGTATTTAATTGTGTTCTTTATCTTTTTGTGTTTTTTGATGCTGCATTGGATCAGGAATAACAATTATTTCCTTCTCATTTACACTCATGTACATTAAACAATCATGAATCTTGAACTAGTTCTGGTTGTCTCACTCTGGGAAAGGTGTGATTGTGCTGGAGAGAGTGTGGAGTTGTCTCACCAGGAAGTTGCCTGGATTGGAGGACCTTAGTTACAGGAAGAGATTGGAGAGACTGGGCTTGCTTTCCCTGCAGCGTAGGAGGCTGAGGGGTGACCTGATAAAGGGGCTTAGATGAGGGGTGAATGAGGTTAGCACCTCTGGTCCATTCTGGGACAGCTCAGTCACTTTTGGTTCCCACCGGGCACTCAGCTCTCATCTGTGGCTCCATGTTTGCTTGTGACAGTGGCCACACTCTGGTACACTGCTTCGACAGCTGAGCTAAACCAGGTGAGGGTAGCTGGCATGTCTCATACCCTCATGAGATAGGGACATGCCTGGTTTAAGTTGCAAAGTCATCTCCAGCAGACTGGGCCGATGATATCTACATTGAGATCAAACAGCCAGGAATGTGGTTCCACAACGCTCTGTGGAGTGCCAAGGGCATGACAAGGCATACAAGACCATAAGACAGAGGAGCAGAATTAGGCCATTCAGCCCATCGTCTGCTCCAACATTCCATCATGGCTGATCCTGGACCCATTCAACAAACACTTATACTACTAGGTCCCTTTGTTCCTTTTTGCACTACTTATTTAATTTTTGCTCATTGCGGCCAAAATTCAGCATCAGAAGTTTGCAAAGGAACATCTAAACAGGCCTGTTGCATTTTGGAAACAAGTCCTGTGGACTAATGAAGTTAAAATAGAACTTTTTGGCCGTAATGAGCAAAGGTATGTTTGGAGAAAAAAGGGTGCAGAATTTCATGAGAAGAGCACCCCTCCAACTGTTAAGCATGGGGGTGGATCGATCATGCTTTGGGCTTGTGTTGCAGCCAGTGGCACGGGGAACATTTCACTGGTAGAGGGAAGAATTAATTCAATTAAATATCAGCAAATTCTGGAAGCAGACATTATACCGTCTGTAAAAAAAAAGCTGAAATTGAAGAGAGGATGGCTTCGACAACAGGATAATGATTCTTAACACACCTCAAACTCCACAATGGACCACCTCAAGAGGCACAAGCTGAAGGTTTTGCCATGGCCCTCACAGTCCCCCGACCTAAACATCGAAAATCTGTGGATAGACCTCAAAAGAGCAGTGCATGCAAGATGGCCCAAGAATCTCACAGAACTAGAAGCCTTTTGCAAGGAAGAATGGGCAAAAATCCCCCAAACAACAATTGAAAGACCCTTAGCTGGCTACAGAAAATGTTTACAAGCTGTGATACTTGCCAAGGGGGGTGTTACTAAGTACTGACCATGCAGGGTGCCCAAACTTTTGCTTTGGGCCCATTTCCTTTTTTGTTATTTTGAAACTGTAAAAGATGGAAATAAAAAAGTAATCTTGCTTAAAATATTAAAGAAATGTGTAATCTTAACTTTATGCCTTTTGGAAATCAGGTCATCTTTTACTCGCTTAGCTATTCACAGTAACAGAAATTTTGACCAGGGGTGCCCAAACTTTTCCATGCCACTCTATGTCTTACTGTAATTTGTAATTTCTATTATGTATGGCTCTGTACTGCTGCCACAAAACAACACATTTCACAACGTACTGTATGCCCGTGATATTAAACCCGATTCCGATTCTGAAATTTGTTCTGGGAGAATGGACCATGGAATAACGGGAGGAAGGGGGAAATGGAACCAGGGAAAGAGTGTATGAGTGGCAGGCAGATAGAAAAATAGCAAACAAAACTATAAATTACAACAAGGAGTATTTATTTACTGACATACAGCACGGAATGGGCCCTTTGAGCCACGCCTTCCAGCAATCCCCCGATTTAATCTGAGCCTAATCACAGGATAATTTACAATGACCAGTTATCCTACCAACTGGTGTAACTTTGGACTGTGGGAGGGAACCAGAGCACCTGGAAGAAACCCACACAGGCATAGGGAGAACCTGCAAACCCCTTACAGGCAGAGGCAGGAATTGAACCCGGGTCACGTGTACTGTGCTAGCCACCATGCTACCGTGCTGTCCCAAATAGACAAGTTAAATTGACTAAGTAGTGCAAAAAGAGAGCAAAAAAGTGGTAAGGTGGTGTTCATATGTTCAATGTTCACTCAGAAATCCAGTGGCAGAGGGGAAGAAGCTGTTCCTGAAACATTGAGTGTGTGTCTTCACACTACTGTACGTCCTTCCTGATCCTGGGTAATGCGGGTCCTTACTGACAGATGCCGCCTCATTGCCTTATAAAGATGTTGGAGAGCTGGCTGAGGTTACGACTCTTTACATCTTTTTCCAGTCCTGCGCAGTAGCCTCCCCCCACCCCCACCCTCACCACCATACCAGACGGTGAGGAAACCAGGTAGAATGTTCTCCACGGTATACCTGTAGAAATTCCTCAGTTTTCGGGTGTCATACATAGTATAAGTCATGGTTAGTACAAAGAAAAACACAATTTAATGCAGTTCTGATATTGATTTTTATTTATTCAGCATGAAGCGGGGGTGATCAGTGAAAACTGCGTCAAGAAATCTTTTGGCAAAAAAGGGAACAAGGAGGCATCCTGTAACCAAGCTGAAAGCAATGACATCGTTGGCACAGACACCGTGCAAAGGGCTACACTAACATAATACAAATACGCTGGACTGCAGACAAACTCAATAGCAGAAGGAACTGGGAACACTTCACAACTCAGCTCCATAATTTCACAGTGTGTGCCTCTACTGGAATGAAGTCAAGTGTAGCAAAATCTTGTCATGTGCCTTATTAATGTGGAAGTGGTACAAAGCCAAGGGAGATGCCCACAGTTGTCCGTGGCTAATACAACGGGCATCATTTTAAGGTGGATGTCAGAGGTAGGTTTTTTCCACACAGAGAATGGTGGGTGTGTGGAACACCCTGCCAGGGGTGGTGATAGAGGCAGATGGATTATGGACTCTTAACAGACTCTTAGATAGGCACATGGATGACAGAAAAATGGAGGGCTATGTAGGAGGGATGGGTTAGACTGATGTTAGAGCAGGTTAAAAGGCTGGCATAACATTATGGGCCAAAGGGCCTGTACTGTGCTGTAACTCTATGTTCTATAGAGTCATAGAGGAGTACAGCACAGAAACAGGCCCTTCAACCCAGCTAGACCACGCCGAACTGTTATTCTGCCTAGTCCCATCGACCCACTCATGGACCATAGCCTTCCATACCCCTCCCATCAACGTACCCTTAAATTTTGAAATTAATCCATCACTTCTACTGGCAGCTCATTCCACACTCTCACTACCCTCTGGGTGAAGAAGCTCCCCCTCATGTTCCTCTTCAACTCTTCACCCTTAACCCATAACCTCTAGTTCTAGTCTTACTCAAGCTCAGAGGAAAATGCTTGCTTGCATTAACTCTATCTATACCCTCATAATTTTACATGTTTTCTGTTCTAGAACTTAGTGTATGAAATCAAAACACAAAATAATCAACTGCAGTATTTAAACTAAATCTATATTAATTATTTTGTATATAATTTAATTCACCTTGTTATATATATTGTATAGTATATACTTTAACCATTGTTCATTCAGAGAAAGGTTCTAAGTGGTTTCAAATCACAAGATGGCAGTAAAGAGCCACTTGATTGCAGTATAAAGCGGGAGACGAGAGGAAAGAGCATTCAGAAGAAACAGAGGGCAGTGTGATCCAGATGGGCTCTGTTAATCTATCATCACATTATTGCCAAACTAAAAGTAATGCCCCCTTTTTTCTTGTAAAATCACTTCATTGTGTTTATCAAGCCCCTTTATTGAGGAGAATGGAACAGCAGGTGAGCCCCCCATCAACTTTGGCCAGTTCAGAGTTGCTGACTGGAATCAGCAGATAATCCTTCAGTTTCTCGAACACCTGCAGGAGAGAGAGAATATGATTTAAAGAACTGTTTTTATGTGCGGTGGGGACACAGGAAATAGCAGAAGCTGTACGCTGGAGCAACACCCACCTTGCTGATGGAACTCCCTGTGCCTATCCAAACTTCCCTTAAACACTCCGATTGAAAACACATCTACCTCCCCTCCACTCCCCTCCCATCCCTGTACCTATCCAAACTTCCCTTAAACACTCCAATTGAAAACATATCTACCTCCCCTCCACTCTCCTCCCATCCCTGTACCTATCCAAACTTCCCTTAAACACTCCGATTGAAAACACATCTACCTCCCCTCCCATCCCTGTACCTATCCAAACTTCCCTTAAACATTCCAATTGAAAACACAACTACCTGCCCTCCACTCCCCTCCCATCCCTGTACCTATCCAAACTTCCCTTTAATGTTGAAATCAAACCCACATCCACCATTTCCACTGGCAGCTCATTCCACACTCACCACCCTCTGAGTGAAAAAGTTTCCCCTCATGTTCCCTTTAAATATTTCACCTTTCACTCTTAACCTATGACCTCTAGTTCCAGTCTCACCCAATATTAGTGGAAAAAGCCTGCTTGCATTTACCCTGTCTATACCCCTCATTATTTTGAATATGTCTATTAAATCTCCCCTCAATCGTCTACATTCCAGGTGATAAAGTCCTAATTCATCTTTCCCTCTAACTCAGATCCTCAAGTTCCAGCAACATCCTTGTAAACTTTTTCTGCTTATTAATTCTTAATATTTATTTATATTATTTTTTCTTCTTTTTGTATTTGCACAGTTTGTTGTCTTCTGCACTCTTGAACACCCTAGCTGGGCAATTGTTCATTCATTCTGTTATGGTTATTATTCTATAGATTTATCGAGTTTGCCCAGAAGAAAATGAATCTCAGGGTTGTATACAATGACATATATGTACTTTAATAATAAATTCACTTTGCTCTTTTGAACTTTGATAATTTCTCTGTGGTTACTGATTAACTTTATAAAACAAATCTCAGGTTGAATACGATGACATACATGTACTTTGATAATAAATTCACTTTGAACTTTTGGACTTTGATAATTTCTCTGTGATTACTGATTAACTTTATAAGATGTTGAATTTCTAGGCTTTAACGCCCTTGAAAGGAGCGTATGGTCACCAATCAAATTCCAGTCCCCGCCACCGTCTGTAAGGTGTTTGGAGTTTCCTCCAGATGCTCCTGTTTCCAAAGACTGTCGGGTTAGGGTTAGTGAGTGGGGGGCATGCTGTGTGCACCGGAAGCACAGTGACACTTGCAGACTGCCCCAGCACATTGACTGTTGGTCATTGACGCAAGTGATGCATTTCACTGCATGTTCTGATGGACCTGTGACAAATAAAGCTAATCTTTAAAACTTGTGTATTTAAGGAGGTGGTGAACCATCTTCTTGAACCTCTACATGTGGCCTCTGTGCTTTAAAAACTTCAGTCTTGTTTCCTACTCTGTTGCATTGTCCCTTGATGCTGGTGCAATGGCACTAAATTCCATTGCGTAAGACCACAAGAACCTACAGAAGATAGTGAAAACCACTGAGAGGAGCACTGGGGTCTCCCTCCCCCCCTTTTTGGAACATTTACCGGGAGCATTGTATACAAAGGGCCTAAAGAGATTGTCGGGCATCTACCACCCATCCCACGACCTCTCTGACCCATTACCACCAGGAAGGAGGTACAGGAGCATCGGGACTGGGACTGTCAGATTGGGTAACAGCTTCTTCCCTCAGGCCGTGAGACTGATGAATGCCCTGTCACCACCGAGGTCTCAGCACTAGGACAGCGAGCTGTTTACCTGTGATGTGCAACGCATGCAATTTGAGTTATATTCTATAAACTTACTTGTGGTAATATTTTGTTTCATGATAAATGTTTTGTGAGTGCACCGTGGTCTGGAGGAAATGTTACGTTTGCTCGTACAGTCAGGAAGCTTCGTTAGCCTTTGGCATTTGGTCAGCTGCACTCGGACCGTTAGGAGCAGTTTTGGGCTCCTTATCTAAGAAAAGGTGTGTAGGCATTGGAGAGGGTCTAGAGGTCCATGAGAAGGAAAGGATAAAATATGTACTCGCCGGAGTTTAGAAGAATGAGGGGGAATCTCCTTGAAACCTATCAAATATTGAAAGGCTGAGACAGAGTGGCTGTGGAGAGGATGTTTCCTATACTAAGGGGACGTCCATTTGAATGGAGATGAGGAGGAATTTCTTTAGCCGGAGGGTACTGAATCTGTGGAATTCATTGCCAAGGACAGTTGTGGAGGCCAAGTCATTGGGTAGGTTTAAAGTGGAGGTTGATAGGTTCTTGATTAGTTAGGACATCAAATGTTATGGGGAGAAGGCAGGAGAATGGGGTTGAGAGGTATAATGAATCAGCCGTGATTGCATTGCGGAGCAGATTCGATGGACCGAATGTCCTAATTCTGCTTATAATCTTACCTTTGCACTCTCGGGGTGTTCCTCGGCACTGCGGTGCAGAAGGACGTGGCCGTGCTGCGGGGTGTTGAGATAGACACAGTTTGCAGCTTCGTCGTCAGGAAGAGTGAGCTTGTCGTAGCGATGTTCACTCATCTCTTGCATGTTCTGTGGAGAAAAGCAAGTTCTATCAATCTGCTTCATCTCACAGATGCAAACTGCTCCCTCTCGGGGTCTGATCAAGGCACCATCAGGCTCCTGGACCAGCGTGGATAACTTCATTCACCTTCACTCTGAACTGATTCTACAACCTACGGACTCACTTTCAAGACTCTACAACTTGTTCTCAGACCAAGGCACAGTCACTCAACCATTTAAATGATTCAGGCAGATCATAGATGATCAATCAATACAGCTACCAAAGATGCAATAGGCTCCATTTGCTGATGCAGAAAACTGGGTAATAATGACATGCTATGAACATAGATTGTAAATGGTCCTGTGATGAAGCTAGGGTTAAACCTGGGTTGCAGGTGGTGTGGCTTGTTGGGCTGGAAGGGCCTGTTTCAGATTGCATCTTTAAATAAATACATTTATTTGCCATGGTGGAGTAGCGGTTGGCGCGACACTATAAGCAGCTCTGGCATCGGAATTCTGACATCATCTGCAAGGGTTTCTATATGTTCCCCCCATAGAGTGCGTGGGTTTCCTCCTGGTGTTCTGGTTTCCTCCCACAGTTCAATCAGACTGGTTACTAGGTCATTGTAAGTTGTCCTGTGATGAGGTTAGGGTTAAATCAGGGTTGTCGGGGTTGCTGGGTGACGCAACTGGAAAGGCTGATTCCGCACAGCATCTCTAACCCTAAATAAGTAAATAAAAATAAATAAGTAAACAAACACGGAACAGTAGAAGACACTATAGGCCCTTTGGCCCACATGGGCTTAAGATATCACAAGCAGTTGCTTTTTGAGGGAGCGAGTGTGAGATTTATAAAGTGGGGGCACGTTTCTGAGGTTTTTGTTGGGTTTGAGATTTTACAATTTATAGGGCACTGGGAAAAGACCCATAAAATGAAGCAAGGTTTAAGCAGAGTGGCCATTGTTGGAGTGGACAGGGTCAGAGTGGAGGGTTTGAGACTTCTGCGAGAAGGGGCAAAGCCTACGTTAAGTTTCCTTTTTCTTTTGCGGGTCGAAGCCCCTGTACTGTGCTGTATTGTTTTATGTTCTATGATGTTGTGCTGACCTTTTAACCTACACCAAGATTAATCTAACCTTCCCCTCATACATAGCTCTGCAGTTTTTCTATCATCCATGTGCCAATGTAAGAGTGTTTTACATGTCCCTAAAGTATCTCCCTCTACCACCAGCCCTGGCAGCGCATTCCACACACCCGCAACTCTCTCTCTGAAATGTCTACCTCTGACATTCTCCCTATAATTTTCTCCAATCACCTTAAAATTATGACCCACAAATTAGCTACATCCTGGCTGGGAAAATTATCTCGACTGTCCACTCTATCTCTGCCTGATATCATAGTTTTTCCATCATCATTGAAATGTCGTATGATGTGGCAATCGTGCCCGTGATCTTTCTTGGTAAATTTTTCTACAAAAGTAGCTTGCCATTGACTTCTTCTGGGCAGTGATTTTACAAGATGGGTGACCCTAGCCATTATCAATACTCTTCAGAGACTGTCTAGGGTGACAGTGGTCACATAACCAGGACTTGTGATATACATCGGCTGCTCATACGACCATCCACCTCCTGCTCCTATGGCTTCACATGACCCTGATCAGGGGGCTAAGCAGCTGTCTAAGGGTGACCTGCAGGCTAGCGGAGGGAAGGAGTGCCTTACACCTTCTGTGCAGAGACATATCTCCACCGCACCAGCCAAGAGAGGTATACATGATGACAGAGGTACAGAATATCAGCTTGTACACCTCTATCATTTCACCTCCCAGGCAACACACACAAAATGCTGGAGGAACTCAGCAGGTCAGGCAGCATCGATGGACAAGAGTAAGCAGTCAACATTATGGGCTGAGACCCTTCATCAGGACTCTTCTCCAGAGATATTGCCTGACCTGTTGTGTTTCTCCAGCATTTTGCCTGATCTGCTTTGGATTTCCAGCAACTGCAGATTTTCTCGTGTTTGTGATTTACTAAATCACCTCTCATCCTCCTTCACTCCAGAGAGAAAAGCTCTAGCTAGCTCAGCCTATCCTCATAAGACATGCTCTCTAGGCACCATTCTGGTAAATCTCCTCTGCACCCTCTCTAAAGCAGGGGTTCCTAACCATTTTTATGCCATGGATCCCAAACATTAGCCAAGGCGTCAATGGCCCCCAGGTTGGGAACCCTTGTTCTAAAGCTTCCACTATAATGAGGTGACCAGAACTGAACACAGTGTGGTCTAAGCAGGGTTTTATAGAGCTAAAACATTATCTCGTGGACAGATCGGTGATTCTGGCCTATGTACCTTCACTGGATGGAGATTGGAATATAATGGTTGGGAGATTATGGTACAACTGTACAACGGAACAGCGTTAGCCACAGCTGGAATACTGTGTACAGTGGTGGTTGTTACTCCATAAGTAAGGACAGGACTGCACTGGAGAGGGTGAAGAGGAGATTCACCAGACTGCTAAGGAGTCCCACAATGACGCAGCACAGAAACAGATGCTTCGGCCCATCACGTCCATGCTGAGCTGTTTGCCTAGCTATGTACTATCCCACTTGACCGCAATACCAGCGTATTCATTCCTGCCTTCCCTGTTGACTGGGACAGAGAGTTCAGTTCTGAGCAAGACAGCACAGTCTGAGCAGGAGCAGACCCTTTGGCCCATCATGTCTGTGCTGACCATAATTCGTAATCTGAACTAGCAAGGTATTTACAACATCAGCAATCGCTGATCAGGGCTCAATTCCTGCCACCGTCTGTAAGTACATTTTCCCCGTAATATCGTGGGTTTCCTCTGGGTGCTCTGGTTCCCTGCCACAGTCCAAAGACAGATGGGTTGGTGGGCATGCTATGTTAGCGCCAGAAGCGTGTCAACACGGTTGGGCTGCCCCCAGCACATTCTCGGACTGTGTTGATCGTTGACAGAAATGACGTGTTTCACTGTAGGTTTCGATGTACATGTGACAAATAAAGCTCATCTCTCTCATAAACTACTGCCTTCTGCTGTACATCCTCCATCCCACGTCAGGCTAAACAGCTCTCAAACACCCGCTGTTGTACCTGGCATCACAAGAAATTCCTAGATTATGTGGTTGACTTGAAGATCTCTCTCTGGGTTACTAATCCGACCTCTAGACTACTGATCTTAATCACCCTGCTGTGACTCCTTGTTGCACTTTTAACTTATTCTAATCTACTCTAAGTTCAATCTAACCCTTTCCTTCTACATAACCCTCCATTTTTCTATCATCCATTTGCCTATCACTTGAATGTCCTTAATGCATCTGCCTCTACTACCACCAACGCACGGTGTTCCACTCACCCACCAGTCTGTGTAAAAAACCTACATGGGAAAAGCTGCAGAATGTTGTAAACTCAGTCAGTAGTCTCCCCACCATCGAGGACATCGTCAAAAGGTGCTGACTCAAGAACGCGGCCATCATTAAGGACCCCCATCATCCAGGACCTGCCCCCTTCTCATTGCTGTCATCAAAGCAGAGGCAGAGTAGCCTGAAGACACACACTCAGTACTTCAGGAACAGCTTCTTCCCCTCCACCATCAAATTTCTGAACAAACTATGAATACATTAACACTACCACTCTTTTTGCAGTTTGGGGTGGAGATGCGTCTCTACCAAAGGAGGTGTAAAGTGCTTCTTCCCTCCGCTAGCTTGTAGTTCACCTCGGGCAAGGAACAGCATCTAGTATTGGTAATAGATCAGGTCACCGGTCTTGTAAAGACTCTGCCCAGAAGAAGGCAATGGCAAACCACTTCTGTAGAAAAATTGGCCAAGAACAATCACGGTGATGGAATGACCATGATAGCCCATGTCATACGACACGGCACATAATGATGATGTGTGTGTGTGTGTGTGGGTATATATATATATAAAAATATATATGTCTTATTGTAGTCTCTCAGAAACTACTGATCTCCTGGGATTTTCACGCACGACAGTCTCCAGAGTTTACAGAGAATGGTGCGAAAAACAAAACAAAAATCCAGTGAGCAGCAGTTTTGTGGGTGAAAACGCCTTGTTAATGAGGGAGGTCAGAGGAGAATGGCCAGACCGGTTCAAGCTGACAGGAAAGTGACAGTAACTCAAATAGCCACACGTTACAATGATGGTGTGCAGAAGAGCATCTCTAAGTACACATGTTGAACCTTGAAGTGGGGGGGGGGGGGGCTACAACAGCAGAAGGTCACAAACATACACTTCGTGGCCACTTTAGGAACAACAGTGTACCTATTATGGAATAAAATTTATGAAAAACTATACATAAACAAAGACTGACAAACAACCAAAGTTCAAAAGAAGACAAATAGTGAAAATAATAAAATAAGTAAATAAACAACACTGAGAACGAGTTGTAGAGCTGCTGAAAGTGAGTTTATAGGTTGTGGGGTCAGTTCAGTGTTGAACAAAGGTAAACCAGGCAGTAAACTGTTGGTTAATGTGGTGGATCACTTATTGTCCGGGACTCAGGACAATTTACTGAGGAATATGCTAGCAATTAAAAAGAAAAATAATAGAAGATTGTAGATATAAAAATATGAGGGATATAAATAGTTCAAAATTCAAAATAAATTTATTATCGAAGTACACATGTCACCATATACAATTCATTTTCCTGTGGACATACTCAGCAGATCTACAGAATCATAACTATAACAGGATCAGTGAAAGATCAACCAGAGTGCAGAAGACAACAAACTGTGCAAATGCAAATATAAATAAATAGCAATAAATAACAAGAGCATGAGATAACGCGGCAAAGAATCCTTAAACTGAGATCATTGGTTGTAAGAACATCTCAATGGATAGATGGAGTGTAGTCATCCCCTTTGTTCAAAAGCCTGATAATTGAGGGGTGCAAGTCTTGAGGCTCTCGTACGTTTGACCTGATGGCAGCAGCAAGGAGAGAGCACGTCGTGGGTGGTGGGGCTTTCCTACAACAATGTTTCATGTAGACGTGCTCAATGGTTGGGAGGGCTTTAACCATGATGTATTGGGCCAATACATATTGCAGGACTTTATACTCAAAGGCATTGGCGTTTCCATACCAGGTTGTGATGCAACCAGTCAATATACTCTCCACCACACATCTATAGAGGTTTGTCAAAGTACAAATGTAGCTCAATAGGGTAAATACAAGCAGGCTTTTTCCACTGAAGTTGGATGGGACCACAACCAGAGGTCAGGGGTTAAGGGTGAAAGGTGATATGTTTAAGGGGAACATGCGGGGAAAAGTTTTCACTCAAAGGGCGATGAGAGTGTGGAATGAGCTCCAGTGGAAGTGGTGGGTGTGGGTTCGATGTCAACACTAGAGAAGTTTGGGTAAGCACATGAATGGGGTGGGGGTATCCAGGTGCAGGCCAATGGGACCAGGCAGCGTAACATTTTGGCATGGACTAGATGGGCTGAGGGGCCTGTAGTGCTCTCTACGTCTCTAAAAAATATTCTTATATTCCTGCTCAATATTGAGTTACATTTATAGTTTATCTTTAACGTCGTAAACCTCTACTATGTCGGAACGGTAACAAACAACATTTGACACCAGGGATAAGATGGAGTGATCAGGGCAGATGGACACCAGTCTCTCTCCTGGGATGTGGCCACCAGAAAAACTTTGGGAGCCTTATCGTATCTTATCCCAACGCATTTTTAAATTCAGTTGCCTTCAGTAGGTCTGTGATGTGGGTTTAAAACAAGCCAGAATAGCTTGGGGCAGCACAGCACGGTACGGTAGCGTCGCAGTTGGTGCTTCGCTTTACAGCGCCAGCATTCACTGTCCGTAAGGAGTTTGTACGTTCTCCCCGTGACCGCATGGGTTTCCTCGGGGTTCTCCAGATTACGCACCCCCCCCCCCCCAACATTCCAAAGGTGTTCTGGTTAGGGTTAGTAAGCTGAAGCTTGTAATGTTGGAGCCAGAAGCGTGAAGGTACCTGTGGGCTGATTTGATTTGATGAAAACAATACGTTTCACTGTACATGTAACAAACAAAGGGGATCTTCACATCGTATCACTCCAGATTCCAACATTTGCCATCTCCTGTTCAGCAGTCAATATTCCCTTAGTTAACCTGCGATTGTTATCAAAGGCTCAAAATGATTTGGAATTGGGCAAAACAACAAGCCAAAAGAGCAGAATTAGGCCATTCAGCCCATCAAGTCTGCTCTGCCATTTCACCATGGCTGATTTATTATCCCTCTCAACCCCATGCTCCTGTCTTCTCCCTGTTACCTTCGATGCCCTGACTAATTAAGAAACTATCAACCTCAGCTTTTATTATACTCAATGACCAGGCCTCCATGGTCACTATAGCAATGAATTTCACAGATTCAGCACCCTCTACCTGAAGAAATTCCTGCTCATCTCTGTTCTAAGGGGATGTCCTTCTATTCTGAGGCTGTGCCCTCTGGTCCTAGACTCTCTCCTCTATAGGAAACATCCTCTCCATGTCCATTCTATCAAGGCCTTTCAATAGTTGATAGGTTTCAATGAGATCCCCTCTCATTCTTCTAAACTCCAGTGAGTACAGGCCCAGAACCATCAAATGCTCCTCATACATTAACCCTTTCAATACCAGAATCATTCTTGTGAACCTCTTCTGGACTACCCCCCAATGCCAGCATATCCTTTCTTAGGTAAGCGGCCCAAAGCTGCCCGCAATGTTCTGCAGTCTGACCGATGCATTATCAAGTCTCAGCATTACATACTTGCTTTTATATTCTATGGCCTCCACAGCCATCAGTGGCAATGAACTCCAGAACCCTCTGGATAAAGAAATTCCTCCTCAACTCTGCTCTAAGGAATGTCCCTCTATTCTGAGGCTGTGTCCTCTGGTCCTAGACTCTCATGAACCTCTTCTGCATGTTCTTCAATGCCAGCACATCCTTTCTTAGGTCAGGGGCCCAAAACTGGTCGCCCTACTCCAAGACAGGCAGGGTGTCACACTGATATTACAGACCGGGTTCGGTGAGGGTCCTCTTACACCTACCGTGAGCACTTTCTGAGCCTGATCGCTGGAACCAATGGCGATGAGTCCTGGACCGGCCATCGTGCAGAAACTTTTCAGGTGTAGCGCCCCTTTGACAGAGACTTTGGAGACAGCGTAGTCCTACAGGAGGGAGCAGGAATCAACCTTAGTATCAACAGTGAGTGTAAGAGTGAACGTGTGTGTGTGTGTGACTGATAGTACTAGTGTGTATATGTGCTTGTGTGGGAGAGTGTGCCAGTGTGAGAACGTGCAAGTGTGAATGTGTGTATCTAAGAGAGTATGAGAGTGGGTGACGCGGGAGTGAAAGAGAGTGAGAGTGAGAATGTGTAGACGCCCATTCCAGGACACGAGGCAGACAACCGTCCCCTCTGTCCTACACCTGCTCCTCCCTCCCCAACCTGAGAAACACGGATTTGCACAAATTCCTGAATAACTCTGGTATTTGCAGCTTTGACTTCCTGTAACTGTAAACACCTCCTCGTCATCAACCCAACCAACGTTTGTTTGATTAAATCCTCCACCAGGCCTCATCTCTGTTCCAGAGAGAAATCCAAACAAAACATCACTTACCTTAAAAACATCGGCCAGAATCTCGGCACCGCGCTGGTTGGTTCGATTTGAAAGGCCCACGAAGAACTCTTTCCCTATCACAATCAGAATCAGGCTCAATATCATTGGCACATTCATGAAATCTGTTGTTTTGCCGCACAGCACATTGAAATATATAATAAAAACTGAAAATAACAGTAAGAATGTATAAAAAAGAAAAATTAAATTAAATAAGTGCAAAGAGAGAGCAAAAAGGAATGGTGATGCAGTGTTCATGGTTCACTGTCCATTCAGAAATCTGATGGTGGAGGGGAAGAAGCTGTTCCTGAAATGCTGAATGTGAGTCTTCGGACTCCTGCATCTCCTTCCTGATGGTAGCAATGAGAAGAGAGCATGGCCTGGATGATGGGGGTCCTTAATGATGGGGGTTGTCTTTTTGAGGCATTGCCAAGGACTAAAATTATTGCTTTTTGAAGGTATCATCGATACTTGGTCTAGAGGAATGCTATTTTGTTTGGCAGTATACGTGCTTACGGATGAATGACAATAAACTGAATTTGATCTTAAACGGGCTGAAGTATTTCTGCTGACTGGAATTGCAAAATCCCTTTACGCAGTTAACAGCCCTGTATAAATTAGAAACAGACTGAAGTTAGGAAATCCTTCTGGATATAATCTGGGAGAGGCTTACCATTCTTTCCCACAGATGTGACTAACATTGTCAGCTGCTCACTGATAGGATGCATTAAGAAGTAGTATTGTGTGCGGATTTGGTCACCTCCCCAAAGGAAAGGTGTAAAGACGGTTCAAAGGGGACAGAGAAAATTTGCAAGGATGTTCCCGGGACTTGAGGACCTGAGTTATCAGGAAAGGTTAAAAAGGTTAGGAATTTATTCCCCGGAGTGTAGGGGAATGAGGGGAGATTTGATAGAGGTACTCAAAATACTGAAGGGTATATATAGGGTAAATGCAAACAGGCTTTTTCCAGTTGGGTGAGGCTGCAACTAAAGGTCATGGGTTAAAGGTGAAAGGCAAAATGTTTAAGGGGAAACCAGACAAAATGCTGGAGGAACTCAGCAGGCCAGAAAGCATCTATGAAAATGCGTAAACTGTCGACATTTTGGGCCAAGACCCTTCATCAGGACTGGGTGAAATCCACAGTGGCAGTCTGACCAGCTGAGTTTATGTGTGTTGCTCAAGATTTCCAGCATCTACGGAATCTGTGTTTAAGATGGATCAAGTCTACAGGTTAGGGCCCTAAACTGGAACAGAGCTAATTTTGAGGGTATTAGGCAGGACCTAGCGAGGTTCTAATGAAGGGTCTCAGGCACGAGACGTCGACTGTACTCTTTTCCTAGATGCTGCCTGGCCTGCTGAGTTCCTCCGGCATTTTGTGCATGGAGGGTTGCTCTGGATTTCCAGTATTTTTTTGTGTTTGTGGATCTAGCAGAGGTTGATCGATTGAGCTTGTTTGAAGGGAGAGGAGCAAATGGGAAGTGGGAAGCTTGTAGGAGAGCAACATCAAGGGTCCACGTTCCTGTCAGCGTGAGGGGTAAACCTGGTAAGTGGGGGGAAACTTGGCTGACGAGAGATAGCAAGGCTCTGATCAAGCAGAAGGAGGAATTAATGGGTTTAGACCTGAATTGAGTGAATCCCTTGATAACTATAACAGGATAAAAAATCTCTTATGAAGGAAATCAGAAGGGCAAAGAGGGTAGGTCATGTATCTGGCAAGTAAGGTTAAGGAAAATCCCACAATGTTCTATAGCTAAACTAAGAGTCAAAGGGCGGTTGGGGAGTAGGGTCCCCTTAGAGATCAGCACAATTGCCTGTGTTTCGGGGCACAGGGGATGGGTGGGGTTAGTAATGAAAACAGTAAGAGAATGCAGAATAAATTGTTACAGAGAATGCAGAATAAATTGTTACAGAGAATGCAGAATAAATTGTTACGGAGAATGTAGAATAAATTGTTACGGAGAATGCAGAATAAATTGTTACGGAGAATGCAGAATAAATTGTTACGGAGAATGCAGAATGAATTGTTACGGAGAATGCAGAATAAATTGTTACGGAGAATGCAGAATAAATTGTTACGGAGAATGCAGAATAAATTGTTACGGAGAATGCAGAATAAATTGTTATGGGGAATGTAGAATAAATTGTTATGGAGAATGCAGAATAAATTGTTATGGGGAATGTAGAATAAATTGTTATGGAGAATGCAGAATAAGTTGTTACGGAGAATGCAGAATAAATTGTTACGGAGAATGCAGAATAAATTGTTACAGAGAATGCAGAATAAGTTGTTATGGAGAATGCAGAATAAGTTGTTACGGAGAATGCAGAATAAATTGTTACGGAGAATGCAGAATAAATTGTTACAGAGAATGCAGAATAAGTTGTTATGGAGAATGCAGAATAAGTTGTTACGGAGAATGCAGAATAAATTGTTACAGAGAATGCAGAATAAGTTGTTACGGAGAAAGTGCAGTGCAGGAAGACAACAAAGTGCAAGAATACAGCGAGGTAGGTTGTGAGGTTAAGTGCCCATCTAATTGTACTGGAGGGCCACTCAATAGTTTTATAACAGTGGGGTAAACGCTATCCTTGAGCCTGGTGAGACGTGATTTCAGAGTTTTTACCTTCTGCCGAGGGGAGATGGAGAAGAGAGGATGTCCAGAGTACGTGGGGTCTTTGATTATGCTAGCTACTTTACTGAGGTAGTGAGAAGTGTAGACAGATGTCAAGAGCTGGCACCATCTCTGCTGAAACACTGAAGGATCCAACCACTTTGCAAATTCCAGTTGTCTTGGCAACCGCCTCTTGCTATATTTGTGGTAGAGACTGACTCTGTCGGTCTTCTCCAGACCCACACAAACTAGTCACTCTTAATCCCAAGGGTCTGAACAAGGAGGAAGAGGAGCAGGAAAGGCAGGACTGGTTTAAAAGGGCTGAATGGGCTCCCCCATTCTAGCTCATTGATATTACTGGGGTTGCTTACATTTTAGACAAGGGGTGCAGCATTTGGGATCAAACAGACGTGGAGAGTCAGCTGTGACTTAATGCATGAGGCTCCCCTACCTGTGAACAGGATGTCACCGCCATCGAGCGTTGCCGTCTCGTCAACCATCTCCACAATGTTCAGACCAAGATGAGTCAGAACTTTCTTTGTAGTTTCCACCTATATTAAACAAAAACAAGTACAGGGTTTTCAAACTGTGTAGACTGTCTTACACAGAATCATGCCAAACAACTGTGTGCAGTTCTGGTCACCAATACAGGATCTGGAAATGATATTGTCCAAAAGGTTCTTCAGAAGTCAAACACGTGGCAAAAATCACATGGTTACAACCACTTCATAACAAATAATGATAGTGACTAAGTCATTCTACTGTCAGCAAGAAAGAACCACAGAAAAAAACAAAAAATAGTGATCATCTTCTAGTGAAAACTACCTCAAATGAGACGTATATGAAAATCATTTAGGAAGCAAGGATTAGACATGGCTCTAGAGAGCTACAAGGAAGCCAAAAAGGAGCTGAAAATTGGACCTAGGAGAGCATGAGACCTAGGAGACCTAGGAGGGCATGAGAAAGCCTTGGTGAATTGGATTAAGGAAAATCCCAAGGTGTTCTACACATACAGTATATGAAGAACAGGCCAGAGTAAGGTAGGATTGATTGAGCACAGTTGAGGAGGTAGGGGAGGTCCTTACTGAATACCTTGTTCGGTGTCCACCAGCAAGAGGGACGTTTGCCATCTGTGAGGAAGGTGTAAAGCAGCCCGATATGCTGGAATGTATGATGGAACACAACATGCTAAAACTTCTGAAAAATATTTTCATCCAGGACAGCTTCAAGGAGCGATGCCTCAAAAAGGCAGAATCCATCATGAAGGATCCTATCACCCAGGTCATGACCTCTTCTCATTGCCACCAACAGGGTGGTGGTATAGGAACCTGAAGACCCAGACTTAATGATTCAGGAACAGCTTCTTCCCCTTCGCATCAGATTTCTGAATGGACATTGAACCCATGAACACCACCTCTCTACTTTTTTTGCACCACTTCTTTAACGCACACATACACACAATATACAGTGTTTACTGTAATTACATTTTTATTATTAAGCATTGCAATGTACTGCAATCACATCGCAACAAATTTCACGACATACGCTGGCGATATTAAACCTGATTCTGACCCTGATCGATAGGGCACTGAGGGCCCGACAGGATATACCCCAGGTTACTATGCGAAACGAGGGAAGAGATTACCGCGCCATCTCACTAGCCGTAGGAGTAGGTCCTGATGATTGGAGGGTGACAAATGTTATTCCTTTGTTCAAAAAAGGGAAGAGTGATGATCCTGGGAATTATAGACCAGTGAGTCTTACTTAAGCGGTGGGCAAATTATTGGAGAAAGTTTTTAGAGATAGGATTTACAAGCATTTGAAGAAGCAGAATCTGATTATTGATAGTTAGCGTAGATTTGCCTTCATGCCCCACGAGCTTGATTGAATTCATTGTGGACATGACAGAGCATATTGATGAAGGTACAGCAGTGGATTATAGTAAGATGTTTGAAAGGTTTTCCATGACAGACTCAGAGAGGCAGGCGGCATGGGATCCAGGCAAACACAGCTGTGTGACTTGCCCATGGAAGGCAAAGGGTGGCAGTAGATGGAGAGTATTTTGCCCAGAGATCTGTTTTGGGACCCCTGGTACATAACTTTCTGGCAAAGTTTGCAGAGATGATATGAAGATAAGTGGATGGGTAGGTGGTGCTGAGGAAGCACTGTGATTGCAGCAGGACTTAGACAAACTGGAAGAATGGGCAAAAAAGTGGCAGATGGAATACAGTGTTGGGAAATGTATGATAATGCATTTTGGTAAAAGGAACAATAGTGTGGACTATTATCTAAATGGGGAGAAGGTTCAAACATCAGAGGTACAGAGGGACCTAGGAATCCTCGTGCAAGACTCCCAGAAGGTTAATTTACACGCTGAGCCTGTGACAAATAGGGAAAATGCAATGTTGGCATTTATTTCAAGGGGAATGGATTATAAAAGCAAGGAGATCGTGCTGAGCCTTGTTAAGACACTAGTCAGGCCGCACTTGGAGTACATCAACAGTTTTGGGCCCCATATCTCAGAAAGGGTGTGTTGTCTTTGGAGAGAATCCAGAGCAGGGTCACTAGGATGATTCTGGGAATGAAGGGGTTAACATATGAGGAGACTTTAGCTGCTTTGGGCCTGTACTCACTGGAATTTAGAAGAATGTGAGGGGGGGAATTTCATTGAAACCTACTGAATATTGAAAAGACTAGACAGGGTGGATGTGGAGAGGATGTTTCCTATAGTGGGGGTATCCAGAACTAGAAGGCACAGCCTCAAAATTGATGGGTGACCCTTTTTTTTAGCCAGAGAGTAGTAAATCTGTAGAATGCTCTTTCACAGACTGTGGTGGAGGCCAAGTCCGGGGGTATATTTAAGGTGGAAGTTGATCGTTTCCTGATCAGTCGGGGCATCAAAGGATTTGGTGAGAAGTTAAGTGTTTGGGGTTGAGTGGGATCCAGGATCAGCCATGATAGAGTGGCGGAGCAGATTTGATGGACTGAATGGCCTAATTCTGCTCTTATGCCTTACGGTCTTCTGACTTCCTGACTGCGATACTCTGCCTTCAGGTCCGACCTTCCAAATTGAATCACTTCACTCTTTTCTGGGTTGAAGGGCAAGGAATGACGTATAGCTTCAAAAGGTAAATTGATTTGAATGAGGATGAGAAATATGTCACTGGTGAGAGGGTTATACTGCCCACCCCCGGCCCCCACCCATCAACAGCTTTACTGCAGGCGAGGGTACACATCACTGAATAGAGGGTTTAGACAACTGGGGTGTATGGAGTGTCCAGGGAGGGGTAGCACCTCTGGTGAAGGGGCTCACTGTGACCATTCTGGGGAACTCATTCACCTTTGGTCCGCAATGGAGACTCAGCTCTCACCTGTGTCTCTGAGCAGCTGTTTTCAAGGACAGTGGCCACACCTGGTACACCGCTTCAACAGGTGAGAGCAGCCACTGGTGAGATAGGGAGATGCCGAGCCAAGCACGTGCAATCAGCTTCAGCGCGGGGCGGATAATATCTACAGTGAGATCCAATGGCCAGGAAGGTGGTTCTGCAGCACTCCGTGGAGAGTAAAGGCCACAACAAGGCACAGGAGTAGTCCTGGTCATCCGCTGCAATCAAGGAAGATCCTAGACCACTCGTACCACTGGACCTAGACTTCCGAGGTCGAGCGAGCGGAACTGCCCCAGTGCAATGGCTTCTCCACTTTAAACCTCTCCCGCACAGGTTCCCTGTCCTCACCTGATACAACAGGCAACCACCATTCATTGCAATAACTATAGGACATTTTAACCATTGTTTAGATATAGGCTGGATGGTAGTTACGGGAGTGGAGTGCTCAGCCTGCGAGATATGGGATTGCGAGGTACCTCACGGCCTCCCTGATGACTACATCTGCAGGAAGTGCACCCAACTTCAGCTCCTGACTGACAAGGTCAAGGAACTGGAGCTGGATGCTCTCAGGACCATCATAGAGGCTGAAGACTTTCACTGAGGTGGCAACAACCAGAGTGCAGGTTTCAGATAGTAGATGGGTGACCTTCAGGAGAAGTAGGACAGTAGGCATGTCGTGCTGGGTTCCCCTCAGCCACAAGAATGCCCCATCTGGGAGGGAGTGACCTATCAGGGCACAGCAGCAGCAGCCAGGCCGGTGATACTGTGGCCAGCTCTGAGGCTTGGCAGGGAAGGGTTAAGTCGGTATTATGTAATAAGACAAAATGAATTAATGACCTCAATTTGGAAAACCATGATCACAGTGTGATAATATTTCAAAGTCAGATTGAGGATGAAAAATGTGGGACTGAAACTAGTGATCTAAATCTAAATAAACGTGATTACAATGGTGTGAGGTCAGAGTTGGCTCATGAGGACCTGGAAAATAAGTTCACGGATACATCAGTGGCAGATATTTCAAAAATCTCAGTAAAGATACATTCCAATTATTGACACTCCAAGAGGTTTGCATCATCGGCGGTTAATTCAGAAACTAAAGAATTGTCGCAGTTACCAGCCTCCCCTCCAAAGTTCAAAGTGCATTTATCAGAGTATGTACGTTTACCATACACAACCTTAAAGTTTAGCTTTATCTGTCACACGTACTCGAACCATTGAAACATAGAGTAAAATGCTCCGATTGCATCAACGACGAAGAGTCAGAGGATGGGCTTCCGGTGTCAACATGACATGCCCACTAATAACTAACCCTAACCCATATGGTCATGGGGAGAACATACAAACACCTTGCCCACAGCCGTGAGGTATGCCACTGTGCCAGTCATAGAACAGAGATGAGGAGCAATTTCTTTAACCAGAGAGTGGTGAATCTGTGGAATTCTTTGCCACAGGCATCTGCGGAGGCCATCTTTATATATATATTTATATATATAGGGCAGAAAATGATAGATTCTTGTTTTGTCAGGTCATGAATGGATAAGGGAGAAGGCAGGAGAGGAAAACTGGATCAGCCATGATGGAATGGTGAATCAGACGTGATGGCCAAATGGCCTAATTCTGCCCCTATATCCTTTGGTCTGATGGTGTTATTATTATTCCATTCCTTTTGTCTAGAACAGAAATCAGCATCTGAGAAACATTATCCATTAATTACCTCAGCTATGGACTAAGTCTCAATATTTATAATATACAGCTGCTTCCAGTTAATAGGGCTACTAACCCTAACCCTAAGGGAGCTGCTTATTTGGGACAACTCTTAAAGAACAAAAAGCAATTGAGAAAATAGTCGGGATTCTCTTTGCTTATTTGGGATATTATGCTGCATAATTCGGGCAAAAGACTGTTCAAAGTTCAAAAAAAGTTTAGAATAAATTTATGATCAAAGAACAGATATGCCACTATATACAACCCTGAGATTCATTTTTTTGCGGGCATACTCTATAAATCCGTAACGGAATAATGCCAGTAATAGAATCGATGAAAGACCGCGCCAACCTGAGCGTTCAAACAGTACGCAAAGACAAGTTGGGCAAATACAAAAATAATAACAATAAATACTGAGAACCCGAGATGAAGAGTCATTGAAAGTGAGTCCGAGGGTAGTGGGAACAATTCACTGATGGGGTGAGTGACATTATCCCCACTGGTTCAAGAGCCTGATGGTTGAGGGGTAATAACTGTTCTGGAACCTGGTAGTGTGGATCCTGAGGCTCCCAAACCTCCTTCCCAAACAATTTCTAATTAGCATCAGTCACGTACACGCCGTGTGGCCGTTAAGACACTACGCTGTGCTCTGAGTGAACAGTTTTTAAATAGCATCAGTTCTGTGTGTTTGTGCTCAAAAAGCAGTGAGTTTTGCCACTGACTTGGTGTGAAATGAGCAGTGGACAATTCAGAACTGTTATGCCAGCTGCGGTTTCAGGCTCAGAGATGCCAGCAGTGGCCATAGTTAGCAACTACGAAGAATCTGAAGGTATCTACAATCATCTTGAATGTTACAATGGAAATGAAGATTTGGAGCATGCAATCATCAAAAGCATTGTGTGAAAGCAGTCCATTATCTGCACTAGGTTCTGCCCTGATTTTGTTCATTTACAGTCAATCAAAAGAAAACGGCAGCGTATACTGGATGAATTCCTCTGTTGATCACTACTAGGAACTAATATAGTTTTATAGTACTGTAACAGTATTGATAATGTTTTAATTTGTTCTGTATTTCACTTAAATACGTTAAGTTGTTACTCAGTTTGTCTTTTTATACCTTTTTAACTATTTCCATGAAAGTTCAGCTAATTGGGCCAGAATGTACTGGTCCTGACGTGCCCCAATTAACTGGAATCCATGGTATTTTATTTTGCACCAGCTTATCGGATATTTGGCCTGACATATTTCACTTTCTTGGTGGGCTGAGGATTTTGAGTTGGGCATCGGACAAAGACTGCTTCAGTTTCCCTCGCCATTCCAAATGTTATTTCTCAAAACAACGCCACCACCTCATCAGAGGCCTGGCGAGACCTCAGAGACAGGGTGGGGTCTGCCATCTGAAATATGGCTCAAGGTGCAGATCTTGTACACAAACAGCAGAAACTAATCAAAAGCAACACACACAAAATGCTGGAGGAACTCAGCAGGTCAGGCATTTATGAATTGAATAAACAGTCGAGACCCTTCTTCAGGACAGGAAAGGAAGGGGAAGACGCCAGAACATTGGGGGGGGGGGGGGCGGAAGAGTACAAAGTAAAAGGTGGTGGGTGAAGCCAGATGGGTGGGAAAGGTAAAGGGCCGGAGAGAAACCAAAGCCAGCTCTCTTGCAACTAGCCAGTAAATATCTTTTTAAAGGATTTCATAAGTACATTTGTTATTCATTTAAGAATACAAGAACTGGAGAAGCGTTTATCTCTCGCAGGTGCTCCACCTTTTAATAAAAACATAGCTCATCAGGAACACAAGAGATTCTGCAGATGCTGGAAATCCAGAGCAACACACACAAAATGCTGGTCAGGCAGCATCTATGGAAATTAATAAACAGTCGACGATTGTCCCTGGATCCCCTCCTCCTTCCCTTTCTAAATGGTCCATCATCCTCTCCCATCAGATTCCTTCTTCTCCAGCCCTTCGCCTCTTCCACCCATCACCTCTCAGCTTCTTACTTCACCCCCCCCCCTCACCTGGTCTCACCTGTCACCTGCCAGCTTGTACTCCTTCCCCTCACCCACCTTCTTATTCTGCCACCTTCCTCTGTGGTCCTGATGAAAGATCTCTGCACCAAATGTCAACTGTTTATTCCCTGAAAGAGCGGACAGCTGAGCCGCTTTCTCCAGAACAGTTCAGTGATGGGGTGCATGAAGTTGAGTGATGGTATCCTATTTTTTTCAAGCGCCTGATGGTACAGGGGTAATGACTGTTCCTGAACCAGGTGGTGCAGGCTCTAGCATTCCTGTACCTTCTTCCTGATGGCTGCAGTGAGAAGACAGCATAGCCTTGGTGGTGGGTCTGGGGGGATTTGGGGAGAGAATGGGTAAATAGGTGGAACGTAATTGCTCAAGTATGAGCAGAATCAAAATGGTTCTAATCAAGGATTAGAGTAAATAGCGGACGAATGATCGGTGCAGACTTGATGGACCGAAAGTACTGTGTCTGTGTGACTGCCTGAGAGAGATCACCAATGGAAAAGGTGAGAGCCTCAAGTTCCTAGGAGTACGAATCTCTGAGGAACCATCTCATATTGATGCAATTACAAAGAAAGCAAGCCAGCATCTCAACTTCATTAGGAGTTTGAAGAGATTTGGTATGTCACCAGAGAACCTAGCAAATTTCTACAGAGCATTCTAAATGGTTGCATCACCGTCTGGTATGGAGGGTCTACTGCACAGGATTGGGAAAAGCTTCGGAAAGTTGTAAACTCAGCCAGCTCCATCATGGGCACCAGCCTCCCCAGCCACCAAGACACAATCAAAAGACAATGCCTCAAAAAGGCAGCACCCATCATTAACAAACCCCCATCAATCAGGACATACCCTCTTCTCATTGCTATGATTAAGGAAGAGGTACAGGAGCCTGAGGACCCATATTCAATGTTTCAGGAACCGCTTCTTCCCTTCCGCCATCAGATTTCTGAATGGACCATGAACACTGCCTCACTTATTGCTCTCTTTTTGCACTATTTAATTTTTTAAAAATATATTCTTATTGTAATTTACAGTTATTTTTAACGATTGCACTGTTCTGCTGCTGGAGAACAAATTTCACAACAAAGTCCAGATTCTGATTCTGGCCGTTGATGGGGTTTGGGGGTCGATGAACAGCTGATGTGCCATCTCGGAATTTCTCTGACTGATCCAACATTCCCTGCCTCCCCTGTGGATACTTCAATCCGATGAACGTCAATCCACGCACAGTCTCACAGAGTCACGGATCTCTGTCCTGAATCAGCAGGACCCCCTGCCAAGGGTGTAACCTTGCAACCACACTGACTCGACATCCTCAGTACCATCAGTTCCGATGGGACACAGAACAGTGCAGACCATTCGGCCCCAATCTCAAGCCACCTTGATGGTAAATGACCTGCTCCTGAGTAGCCTCCATGTCACTCCTTTCCCTTCATACTCACGTATCTGCCTACTCCCCAAACTGAAGCTTCCACTACTGCCCAGTAACCCATTCCAGGTACCTAACACCACCCCTGTAAGAACATCACGTCACCTTTAACAGCCCCTCTCACTACTACCATCGGGCAGGAGCCTCAGGACCCATTATTACCCCTCAGCCATCAGGCTCTTGAATGGGTGTGAATACCTTCACTCACCTCAACAAAGGTTCCACAACTGATTCCACAACTTGTACACCCACTTTCAATGACTTTTTGCAGCTTGGGTTCTCAGTATTACCCCTTGATTTGCACAGTTTGTTTTCTTTTGTATACTGGTTGTTCGAATTACTTCATCTGTTTATGTATAGCTTTGGTTCTCCCACCTTTTCCCCATAACCTCTTACCTTTACCAATCAAGAACCAAATCGACCTTCACTTTAAATACAGTATACCCAGTGACTTGACCTCTACAGTCATCTGTGGCAATGAATTCCACACATTCACCACCTTCAAGCTAAAGAAATTCCTCCTCATCTCTGTTCTAAATGGACAACCTTCTATTTGAGGTTGTGTTCTCTGGTCCTAGACTACCCTACTTTTGGAAACATGCTCTCCACATCTACTCTATCTAGCCCTTTCAATATTTGATAGGTTTCAATGAGATTTCCCCCCCATTCTTCTAAAGTGCAGTGAGTACAAGCCCAGAGCCTTCAAATGTTCCTCATATGTTAAACCTTTCATTGCTGAATCATTCTCGTGAGCCTCCTCTGGACCCCCTCCTCTACCAGCACATCCTTTCTTAGATAAGGGGCCCAAAACTACTCACAATTTTCCATGAGCCAGAGAGTTTAACTTGCCTCACCTTCCCTTGTGATTGACATCATAAATGACCTCATGAGTCAAGCATGATGGAAAAGGTCAGCTTCATAAGTCAAGCTGATGATGCCTTTTGAATGGAATAAAGAGAGGGGGGAGGGAGGGGGTGGAGGAAGAGAGGGGGGAGAGAGGGGGAGAGGGGGAGAGAGAGGGGGAGAGGGAGAGAGAGAGGGAAGAGAGAGGGGGGAGAGAGAGGAGGGAGAGAGAGGGGGGGAGAGAGAGGGGGGAGAGAGAGGGGGGAGAGAGAGAGGGGAGAGAGAGGGGGGAGAGAGAGGGGGGAGAGAGAGGGGGGAGAGGGGGAGAGAGAGGGGGGAGAGGGGGAGAGAGAGGGGGAGAGAGAGGGGGAGAGAGAGGGGGGAGAGAGAGGGGGGGAGAGAGAGGGGGGAGAGAGAGGGGGGAGATAGAGGGGGGAGATAGAGGGGGGAGAGAGAGGGGGGAGAGAGAGGGGGGAGAGAGAGGGGGGAGAGAGAGGGGGGAGAGGGGGGAGAGAGAGGGGGAGAGAGAGGGGGAGAGAGAGGGGGAGAGGGAGAGAGAGGGGAAGAGGGAGAGAGAGAGGGGAAGAGGGAGAGAGAGAGGGGAAGAGGGACAGGGAGAGGGGTGGGGAGGAGAGAGAGAGAGCAGGGGGGGAGAGAGAAAGAGCAAGAGAGAGAGAGAGCAAAAAAGGGGGAGGGGAGAGGGAGAGAGGGGAGGGAGGAGAGAGAGTGGGGGGAGGGGAGAGAGAGAGTGAGAGAAAGAGAGAGAGAGAAGGAGAAAGAGATCTCTGACTTCACTACATTCCAGAACGATGTGATGCTCTCATTGTTGAGAGCAGATGGGATAAATTTTTCCTACTGTTTAAACTCTGGATTCATTCCATTTAGTACGCATCAGGGAAATATGCAGTTTTTCGTTTGCTTATGAATACTCTCAGCCCTCTTCACTTCCCTGGAATTCCTGGACACGGCAGCCACCAGCAGCACTAGCCTCCCCTCCATGGACTCTGTCTACACTTCTCATTGCCTCAGTAAAGCAGCCAGCATAATCAGAGACCCCACATACTCCAGACATCCTCTCTTCTCCCCTCTCCCATCGCGCAGGAGATTGGCAGAAAGAACGCACCACCAGGCTCCAGGACAAATTCTGCCCCACTGTTGTAAGGCGACTGAATGCTTCTCTCGTATGATGAACTGGTCTCTTGACCTCACAGTCTACGTTATTAGACCATAAGACAGGGGAGCAGTATTAGGTCATTTGGCCCATTGAGTGTTCCACCATTTCATTATGGCCGATCGATCCATCTTCTCTCTCAGCCCCAAACTCCTGTCTTCTCTCCATATCCCTTCGTGCCCTGACCAATCAAGAATCTATCAACCTCTGTCTTAAATATACCCAATAACTTGGCCTCCACAGCTGCCTGTGGCAATGAATTCCACTTATTGTCTCCCTGTATCTGTAACACTTCTGCATTCTGTTATTGTTTGATCTCAAGGCCCTTTTGTACTGATCTGATGTGTACGTGCAAGACAAGAGACAATTTACCAATTTACAATCATGGATTCATTCAGGATAGAAACAGGCCCTTCAGCCCACCTGGCCCATAGCAACCAAGATTCCAATCTAAGCTGGTCCCACTTGCCTGTGCTTGCCCCATATCCCTCCGAACCTTTCCTTTTCATGCAATTGTCCAAGCTCCTTTTAAATATTGTTAATGTACTGGGGTGTCACTGTGGCACAGTGGTTGGCATGAAGCTTTATAGTACAGGTGACCCCAGTTCAATTCCCACCACTGTCCTTACCATAAGGAGTTTGTACGTTCTCCCGTGACCATGTGGGTTTCCTCCCTAGTACGATGAGATGACTCTTCACCTTATAATCTATATTGTACAACCTTGCTCCTTGTTGTCAAATTGCTTTCTACTCTCTCTGTAACACTTTATTCTGCATTCCGTTATTGGTTTACTCTGTACTACCACGATGCACTGACGCGTTGAAATTATCCGAATGGGTCATCGTGTGCAGTGGTCAGAAGCCCAATGTCAGCGAGTCCAGGGCCAAAGACTGGATGCCTGTCCTGGGGTTGGACTGTGTGTGTGAGTGAGGGAGTGAGTGGGGAAGGGGTCTGTCCTGGGATTGAGGTCCTGTGTGTGAGTGAGTGGGAAAGGGGCTTGTTTTACTGTTGCTCTGTTGTTCTGATGAACACTGAGAAAATGCTATGTTGGCAGAGGAATGTGGTAACACTAGCGGGCTGCCCCCAGCACATCATTTGGTTGTGGCAAACGACACATTTCCCCGTATGTTTCAATGACAAACATGATCTAATCTAACAGATGATATACAAGCGTTCTGCAGTACGTTCAAGTTCAAAGAAAATTGATTGTCAAAGTACATATGTCACCATTTACCACCCTAAGATTTGTTTTCTCAAATATAAAGAAACAAAAATAAATAAGCAATAAATATAGAGAACATGAGATGGAGTCCTTGAAAGTGAGTCCATGGATTCTGGGAACAGTTCAGTGATGGGGTGAGTGAAGTTGGGTGACGTTATCCCCTCTGGTTTGGGTGAGGGGTAATAACTGTTCCTGAACCTGGTGGTGTGGGTCCTGAGGCCCCTGTACTTTCTTCTTAATGGTAACACTGAGAAGAGAGCACGGCCTGGATGGTGGCCAGGGGGGTGGGGGATGTGGATTCCACTACGGTGACAATAATAAATCAACTTAGCATTATAGTTTCACAGTTTATATTCCCCCCCCCCCCCACACAGACACACTCACTTACACTCAATCCTCCTCGTGACCAGCTGAGGTCCTGAGGTCTTCGTGGTCCAGTCTAATCCTACTCTCACGACTGAGTGTTGCCAGCAAGGCTGAATTTATTGCCCGTCCCATGCCCCCTTCACGTGGGTGGCCTGCAGGTGGTGCAGCGGCTAGCCCAACACTCTGCCGTGGCAGCAACCCGGGTTCGATTCCCGCTGTGGCCCGGGAGGAGTTTGCGATTGTGTGGGTTTCCTCAGTTCCCTCCCACGTTTTGAAGACTTGCAGGTTGGGCTCAGTGAGCCGTGGACATTTTGTGCCGGTGCTGGAAGCGTGCTGACCCCAGCACACCCTCGGGCATTTCACCGTCTCACTATACAGTACATTTGACAACTGCTGGCTGTCCGTTGCATCCGACGATGACAGGAGACCGGCGCGGAGAGTTTTCAAAGTGGAAAGCTGTTGCACTGGGGCAGTTCCACTCTCTAACCTCAGATCCGGGTCCAGTGGTACGAACAAGCGTCACAAACGTGATCGCAGTGGATGACCGTGACCTCTTCTGTGCCTTGCTGCGGCCTTTGTTCTCCACAGAGCGTTGTAGAACTGCCTTCCTGGCCTTTGGATCCGACTGTCGATCTCATCCACTGGCAGCCGCGACCCTACCTCACCGGGATATGAGGCCCACCGACTACCCTCACCCTGCCGAAGTGGTGTACTCGTGGTGTGGCTGCTGTCACGTGCAGACAGCTCCGGGGAACCAGAGGTGAGAGCTGAGAGTCTGGTGGATCCCAGAATGGGCTCGTCAAGACCCTTCACCAGAGGTGCCACCCCTCCCTGGGTACGACAGGCCCCTCTGACAACTAAAGCTACTGAAACCAATCAGGACCTTTCCAAGGGGCAGCTGATACCTAAACACAGTCTGTCAAAAGAAATTTTCATTCAGAGTGGAACAAGCCAGACAGGATGTCTCGACAACCCCACCGTTCTGCGGTCCTCAGAGCTTTTCATTCCAATTAGACAAACAACTTTCAATTCCTCAACTGCTTTGGAGCGTCTCCAAGTCCCAGCCCACAGGATGGCACAGTGCCGGATCAGTTAGTGTAACCGCAAGACTAGGACTGAAAGAACTGGGAGCAGAACAAGGAGACTCGGTCCAGCCACTCTGCTCTGGCTCATTCATCACCCCTCTCAACCCAGTTCTCCCGCCTTCTCCCCGTATCCTTCGGCACTCTGATTAATCAAGAACCCATCAACCTGTGCTTTAAATATACTCAATCAGCTGGCAGTGAATTCCACAGATTCACCACCCTCTGGCTGTAAGGCCGGGGTTCAGTTCCCGCTGCTGACTAGTTTGTACATTCTCCCTGTGACCAAGCGGGCTTCGTCCAGCTTCTCCCGTTTCCGAAGATGTACAGGATTGAGTAGTGAGTTGTGGGCATGCTGTGTTGGCACTGGAAGTGTGGCACAATCCACACTGATTTGATTTCACACAAGACACCCACTCTATGTGACAAATAAAACTAATCTTTAACAGAGATTCCACAGATGCTGGTAATCCAGAGCAACGCAGACACCAAATCTGAGGAACTCAGTAGGTCAGGCAATATCTATGGAGAGGAATAAACAGTCGACATTTCAGGCTGATGCCCTTCATCAGGGTTGGCAAAGAAGGGGCAGAAGCCAGAGTGTTGATTGACCTGCTGAGTTGTTCCAGTATTTTGTGTGTGTTGAACTGATTCTGCCAGATCTATAAGACTATAAGACATGGGAGCAGAATTAGGCCATTTAGCCCATCAAGTTCGCTCCACCATTTAATCATGGCTGATCTTTTTTTTTGCCTCCTCAGCCAACTCCTTGTAACCTTTGTTGCTGTGGCCAATCAAGAACCAATTAATCTCCAATTTAAATACACCCAACAACCTGGCCTCCACAGCTGCCTGGGGTAATAAATTCCACAAGTTCACCACCATCTGGCTAAAGAAATTTCTCTGCATCTCTATTTTGAAAGGGCAGCTCTCTATCCTGAGGCTGTGCCCTCTTCTCATAAACTCTCCCACTGTGGAAAACATCCTTTCCACATCTTCTCTGTCTATGCCTTTCAACAGAGGTTTCAATGAGATCCCCCCCACCAACCTACTAAATTCCAGTGAGTACAGACCCAGAGCCATCAAATGTTCCTCATATGATAGCGCTTTCATTCCCAGAATAATCCTTGTGAACCTCCTCTGGACCCTCTCCAATGCCAGCACATCTTTTCTTTGATGAGGGGCCCAAAATTATTCATGATACTCAAGGTGAAACCTCACCAGGGCCTTGTAAAGCCTCAGCATCACATTCCTGCTCTTGTATTCCAGACATCTTGACATGAATTCTAAAACTGCATTTGCCTTCCTCACCACCAACTCTACCTGCAAGTTAACCTTTAGGGTGCCCTGCACAAGGACTCCCAAGCCCCTTTTGCATCTCAGATTTTTGGATTTTTCTCCCGATAGAAAATAGTCTGCACATTTATTTCTACTACCAAAGAGCATGACCATTCATTTTCCAACATTGTATTTCATTTGTCACTTTCTTGCCCATTCTCCTAATCTGACTAAATCCTTCTGCATCCTACCTGTTTCCTCAACACTACCTGCCCCTCCACCAATCTTCATATCATCTGCAAACTTGGCAACAAAGCCATCTATTCCATCATCTAAATCATTGATATACAGCATAAAAATAAGTGGTCCCAACACCGAGCCCTGCAGAACACCACTAGTCTGGTAGCCAATCAGAAAAGGATCCTTTTCTTCCCACTCGCTGCCTCCTACCAATCAGCCAATGTTCTAACCATGTTAGTAACTTTCCTGTAATACCATTGGCTTTCAGCCTGGTGAGTAGCCTTTATGCATGGCACCTTGTCAAAGAGCTTCTGGAAGACCAGATATACATCATCCACTCAAACCCTTTATCGCGTAATCTCCTCAAACAATTCCAACAGGCTTGGTAGGCAAGATTTTCCCTGAAGGAAACCATGCTGACCTTGTCCCATCCTGCCCATAATCTCATTCATCACAATTGATTCCAACATCTTCCCAACCACTCAGGTCAAGCTAACTGGTCTATAATTTCCTTTCCGCTGTTTCCCTCCTTTCTTAAAGAGTGGAGTGACATTTGCAATTTTCCAGTCCTGTGGCACTATGCCAGAGTCCAATGATTTTTGAAAGATCATTTCTAATACCACCACAATCTCTATCGCCACCTTTTCAGAACCCTAGGGTGCAGTTCATCTGGTCTGGGTGACTTATGTACCCTTAGTCCTGATGAAGGATCTCGGCCTGAAACATCGACTATACTTCTCCCTATAGATGCTGCCTGGCCTGCTGCGTTCCACCAACATTTTGTGTGTGTTGCTTGAATTTCCAGCATCTGCAGATTTCCTCGTGTTTGCGTACCCTTAGGTTTTTCAGCTTTTTGAGCACCTTCTCCCTTGTAACAGTAACTGCACGCACTTCTCTTCCCTCACACCACAACACCTGGCACACTGCCAGTCTCCACAGTGAAGACTGATGTAAAATACTCATTTAGTTCATCTGCTGTCTCCTTGGCCCCTGTTATTATTTTTCCAGCCTCATTTTCTAGCAGTTCTCTACCCACTCTCATCTCTCGTTTATTTTTTACATACTTGAAAAAACTTTTTCTATCCACCTTGATATTGTTTGCTAGCTTGCTTTCATATTTAGTCTTTTCACTTCTAATAATTCTTTTAGTTACTCTTTGTAGGTTTTTTAAAGCTAATCCCATCCTCTGTCTTCCCGCTAATTTTGGCTTTGTTGTATGCCCTTTCCTTTGCTTTTACATCAGCTTTGACTTCCCTTGTCAGCCACGTTTGTACAATTTTGCCATTTGAGTATTTCTTCCTTTTTGGAATAATCTATCCTGCACCTTCCTCGTTTTCCCCAGAAACTCACACCATTGCTGCTCTGCTGTCATCCCTGCCAGCATCTCCTTCCTAGTTACTTCAGCCAACTCCTCTCTCATACCACTGTCATTTCCTTTAGTCCACTGAAATATTGCTACATCAGACTTTACTTTCTCAAGTTGTACTTAATCATATTATGATCACTGGCTCCTAAGGGTTCCTTTACGTTAAGCTCTCTAATCACCTCTGGTTCATAACATAACACCCAATCCAGTATAGCCGATCCCCTAGTGGGCTCAACAACAAACTGCTCTAAAAAGCCATCGCGTAGGCATTCAACAAACTCACTCTTTTGAGATTCATTACCAACCTGACTTTCTCAAGTGACCTGCATGTTAAAATCTCCCATGACCATCACAGCATTACCCTTTTACACGCCTTTTCTATTTCCCGTTGTAATCTCTGGTCCACATCCTAGCTACTGCTGGGAGGCCTGTATATAATTGCAATCAGGGTCCTTTTACCCCTGCAGTTTCTTAACTCAACCCACAAGGATTCAACATCTTCCGATCCTATGTCACATCTTTCTACTGACTTGATGACATTGCCACCCCCTCTGCCTACCTTCCTATCCCTCTGATAACCTTGGACATTCAGTTCCCAATACAACCATCCTTCAGCCACGATTCAGTGATGGCCACAACATCATACCTGACAACCTATAATAGTGCAACAAGATCATCCACCTCATTTCTTATACACCATGCATTGAGATATAATGCTCTGAATACTCTATTTGCTACCTGTTCTGATTTTGCATTACTAGTGCACTGATACTCACTCCGCTGGCTGCAATTTTGTTCTAAATCTGCTTGCTCTTACTGACAGTCTAAGCATCCTATCCTGAGTCCCTTCGCTCTAGTTCCCATCCCTTGCCAAATTAGTTTAAGTCCTTTCCAACAGCTCTAACAAACTTGTCCATGGGAATATTGCCCCCCCCCCCCCCCGGGTTCAGGTGCAGGCTTTCCCTTTTGTACAGGTAGTACCTCCCCCAGAGGAGATCCCAATGATCCAAGAAACTGAAGCCCTGCCCCATGCACCAGCTTCTCAGCCACACATTTATCTGCTAAATCATCCTGTTTCTACCCTCATTGGCATTTGACACAGGCAGCAATCCAGAAATTACTACTCTGGAGGTCCTTTTTCTCAGCTTTCTGCCGAGCTCTCTAAATTCTCCTTTCAGGACCTCCTTGCTTTTCCTTTCTATGTCATTGTACTAATATGTACCAAGACACCAGGCTGCTCTCCCTCGCTCTGCAAAGTGTTGTGGATACAATTCAAGACGTCCCTGACCCTGGCACCTGAGTGTCCCATTCACGTCTACAGAATCTTATGTCTGTTCCTCTAACTATTGAGTCCCCTATCACTAGCATTCCCCTCTTCTCCCTGTTTCCCTTCTACACCACGGATCCACGCTCAGTGCCAGTAAGGAGCGGGACCCTCCATCGGGATTGCAAAGGTCCGGGACCCTCCATCGGGGCTGGAAAGGAATGGAACTCTCCATCGGGAAAGGAACGGGACCCTCCATCGGGACTGGAAAGGAACGGGACCCTCCATCGGGACTGGAAAGGAACGGGACCCTCCATCAGGGCTGGAAAGGAACGGGACCCTCCATCGGGACTGGAAAGGTCCGGGACCCTCCATCGGGACCATTCCCTTTCCAGTTTTGATTAAGAGTCTCAGCCCAAAACATCACCTGGTTATTCCTCTCCATAGATGCTGCCCGACCTGCTGAGTCCCTCTGATGGGGGGGGGGGGGGTGCGCGCACGTGGCTTTCTATCTCTGGATTTCCAACAACTGCAGATTTTCCGTATCTATGCAATAGAATCACTCCCATTCCTTTTTTTAAAACTTGCTTTTTTCATTACTTACTTAATTTAATTTTTAAATGTATATTCCTCCTTGTAAATTATAGTTTTTTTGTATTGCAGTGTAGTGCTGCAATACAACATATTTCACGACATATGCTGGTGAAATTAAATCTGATTCTCTGAGAATGGTTCGGTTCGAGGCTGAGAAAATGTTACCCGAACACGAACATCCTGTCTTTGAAAGTTTCCACCGCTCCCTGCCCAGTGTCCTGCTGAGAGCCAGTGTTTATATTATTTTTTTTTTCCGAGGGGTGGAAGGATTATTCGATCGTTAATTCATCCAGTAACCAGTGCTGAGGGACAATTTACAATCACTGCCAGACATGAGATCAGCAGGAACAGCAGACTGGAATGCAATCCTCTGAACACTTCTAAAACAGTTATTGTGGAATAAAATGGCAAAGACGTGAGACTGAGAAATGCAGAGAAGATGGAAAAACCTCTTGTTAGTCTTGGAAGCAGTAAAGACCAGACACACTATTTGATACTGAGGCAACGCACTGACATTCCGTGCCGAGTACAATTCCTTAGTGTCACGTTAATCAGGAGGCGTCCGAGCAGGTTCATTGCACACGGGGGACAGAGACGTCCCCTCCGCTGACAGGTGTCTGAGCGTGCGACGGGGACCTGAGTGTGTGAAGGAAAATGTGAATCATGAGTGCGGATCGGAGGGAGAGCGAAAGGGGTGCACAAGAGAGAGGGAGAGGGAGAGCTCTCCTTCCATCAAAGTACACAAGGATGTCAAAGATTATGGGGAGAAGTCCGGAGAGTGGGGTCGAAAGGGGCAATAAATCAGCCATGTTAGAATGGTGGAGCTGACTTGATGGGCCAAATTCCTCTCTGATGTCTTATGGAGAAGGAGAAGGAGAGAGGAGGAGAAAGGGGAGGCAGACAAGATGGGGGGGCAAGAGAAATGGGGAGGGAGAGAGAGAGGAGAGACAGGGAAGGGGAGAAGGAGGACATACAGTGAAATGTGCGGCTTGCACAGTTCTAGGATGTACTAGGCAGCCCACAAGTGTCACCATGTTTCTGACACCAGCATAGGGTGCCCACAACTCACTGACCCTAATCTGCACATCTTTGGAATGTGAGAGGAAAGCCACACGTTTACAGACTCCTCGTGGACAGTAGTGAGTATTGAACCCCGACTGTAAAACGTTATTCTAATTGCTGCACTGAAATGCTGTCCAGTGAATCCTTTCTTAGTTAAGCAGTTCAAAACTGTGTCTTGTACTCAAGCGTGGCCACACAAGCCCCAGCTATGACACTTCCCGATAACCGAGCAAGCATTTCGTTCAGTGATGTTGCCTGAGGGACTGTGACCAGGCTGGACAAGGGGAAGCTTCGCTGCTCATCTTCAAAACAGTGACACCTCATTTACAAAGGAGAACATTAGATAAAGAGCCCAGAGGCAAGACTTTAGCCCTATCCAGCCAAAAGACCATTATCAGGTCATAAAATATAAAAGCAGAATTAGGCCATTCAGCCCATCGAGTCTGCTCCACCATTCCATCATGGCTGATTTATTATCCCTCTCAACCCCATTCTCCTGCCTTCTCTCCACAATTATCCATGGGAATGAATTTCACAGATTCACTACCCTGTGGTTAAAGAAATCTTCCTCATCTCTGTTATAAAGGGACGTTCTTCTATTCTAAAACTATACCCTGGTCCTAGACTTCCCCACTGTAGGAAACATTCTCTCCACACCCACTATATTTCAGCTTTTCAGTGTTACTTTTTAAAAATTTATTCGGAGATGCAGCACAGCAGCAGGCCCCTCATGCGACTAATTAACCCATACATCTTTGGGATGTGGGATGAAACTGAAGGAAACCCACACGGTCACTGGAATAACGCACAAACTCCTTACAGTGAGTGGCAGGAATTGAACCCGGGTCTCTGGCATTGCAGTCACGTTAAGCTAACCGCCGCTCTAGGTAATCTCATTCAGAAGTTTCAATAAGATCCCCCTCATTTTTCTAAACTTGCAAGTACAGGTCCAGAGACATCACACGCCTCCAAACTCTGAATGTGTTCCCCATTTTGATATCTATACTCCACCACTGATTCCCCTGATCTATCACTCCTCCTGGATCTTTATCCCAAACTGCCTCAATATGGCTCAGTCTCCGGGAATGCTTGGAGCATCAGCTGAGGTGCCAATTAGTTGATTATTTAAAGTTGAATGTACCTATATATAACTAAACAAAACCTTTCCTCCGAAGCATGGTGTGACACACACAACACACGCCAAAACATTACCATAAACAAGTTAGTAAAATATAATTCAAAAATACAGGTAAACGGGAAACAGCTCGCTATCCTAGTGATGAGACCTCGGTGGTGACAGGGTATTCATTGGTCTCACAGTCTGTTACCCAGTCAGACAATCCTAGTCCTGATGCTCCTGTACCTCCTTCCCGATGGTAGTGGGTCAAAGCTGGGACAAAAACAAAAGCTTTTTCTGGGGAATAAAATGACCAGAAGTCATCCTGAGGTTGCAAATTCTTCCTGGCTTCTATGCTGAGTTGGAACAACTCCATGTAGAGGCATTTCATGAACTTGCTCTTGTAAAGGTTGTCCAGAAACATCCTCATAACCTCATAATCCTCAGAAGCTGGCGTAGCTCCCCTTGCCTGTTTCATCACTCACCAGGACCACCCCACATTCATTCACGTCATCTCTCTCTCATCAATAAATAAATAAGCAATAACCATCATGGACAGGAGATGAAGAGTTCTTGAATGTGAGTCCATAGGGTGTGGGAACAGTTCAGTGATGGAGTGAATGATGTTATCCCCTCTGATTTGAGCGCCTGATGGTTGAGGGGTAATAACTGTTCCTGAACCTGGTGGTGTGGGTCCTGAGGCTCCTGTACCTCCTTCCTGATGGCAACAGGGAGGGAGGGTTTTCTTTACCGGTATAGACTGGGCCATATCCACTACTGTTTGTAGGCTTTTATACACACAGCAGTGGTGTTTATACACCAGGCCATGTTGCAACCAGTCAGGATATCAGGACGGGCCTCCGGGTTTCAACTTCTGGACCACAGCTCAAGCTTTGGGCTTTGATCTTTGGTAAAACACCTGGACTAGTCAATGGGGGGACCTGGAATTCCGGCCTTCGTGCCTTACATGGACATCCAACCCCCGGACACACCGCCCTATGACCGTCTGACATCCACAGTTGTCTGAAGATCCATCCTGGACCCAACGTATCGATGCTGTAACCGGGAAGGCAAAGCAGCGGCTAGATTTCATTCTGAGTTTGAGGGGATTTGATTTGTCACCAAAGACTCTTGCAAATTTCTACAGATGTACAACGGAGAGCATTCTAACTAGCTGCATCAACGTCTGGTAGGGAGGGGACACTGCACAGGACTGGAAAAAGCTGCAGAAAGTTGTAAACTCAGTCAGCTCCATCGTGGGCTCTAGGCTCCCTAGTATTGAGGACATCTTCAAAACACTAAGACTCAAAAAGGTGGCATCCATCCTTAAGAACCCACATCACCCAGGACATTACCACCATCAAGGAGGAGGTATGTGCACTCAACATCTTAGGAACAGCTGCTTCCCACCGCTATCACTGCTGCCGCAAAGCAACAAATCTCACGACGTACTGTATGCAGTGATAGGAAAACACTGGTCCTGAAGCATGGAGCAGACCGCTAACTCCCCCCCCCCCCGCAATCCCCGTCCCTAAACCCAAATCTGACCTCTAACTCCCCACATCCCCATCCCTAAACCCTAATCTGACCTCAAACTCCCCACATCCCCATCCCTAAACCCTAATCTGACCTCAAACTCTCCACATCCCCGTCCCTAAACCCTAATCTGACCTCTAACTCCCCACATCCCCATCCCTAAACCCTAATCTGACCTCAAACTCCCCACATCCCCATCCCTAAACCCTAATCTGACCTCAAACTCTCCACATCCCCGTCCCTAAACCCTAATCTGACCTCTAACTCCCCACATCCCCATCCCTAAACCCTAATCTGACCTCTAATTCCTCTACGTCTGTCCCTAAACCCTAATCTGACCTCTAACTCCCCCCATCCCCGTCCCTAAACCCTAATCTGACCTCTAACTCCCCACACCCCTGTCCCTAAACCCTAATCTGACCTCAAACTCTCCACATCCCCATCCCTAAACCCTAATATGACCACAAACTCCCCACATCCCCGTCCCTATATCCTAATCTGACCTCAAACTCTCCACATCCCCATCCCTAAACCCTAATCTGACCTCTAACTCCCCACATCCCTGTCCCTAAACCCTAATCTGACCTCTAACTCCCCACATCCCTGTCCCTAAACCCTAATCTGACCTCTAACTCCCTACATCCCTGTCCCTAACACTAATCTGACCTCTAACTCCCTACATCCATGTCCCTAACACTAATCTGACCTCTAACCCCCCACATCCCTGTCCCTAAACCCTAATCTGACCCCTAACTCCCCACATCCCCGTCCCTAAACCCTAATCTGACCTCTAACTCCCCCATATCCCCATCCCTAAACCCTAATCTGACCTCTAACTCCCCACATCCCCGTCCCTAAAACCTAATCTGACCTCTAACTCCCCACACCCCTGTCCCTAAACCCTAATCTGAGCTCTAACGCCCCCCATCCCCGTCACTAAACCCAAATCTGACCTCTAACTCCCCACATCCCTGTCCCTAAACCCTAATCTGACCTCTAACTCCCCACATCCCTGTCCCTAAACCCTAAACCCTAATCTGACCTCAAACTCCCCACATCCCTGTCCCTAAACCCTAATCTGACCTCTAACTCCCCCCCAACCCTGTCCCTAAACCCTAAACCGACCTCTTACTCCCCACATTCCTGCCCCTAAACCCAAATCTGACCTCTAACTCCCCACATTCCTGTCCCTAAACCCAAATCTGACCTCTAACTCCCCACATTCCTGTCCCTAAACCCAAATCTGACCTCTAACTCCCCACATCCCTGTCCCTAACACTAATCTGACCTCTAACTCCCCCATCCCCATCCCTAAACCCTAATCAGACCTCAAACTCCCCACATCCCTGTCCCTAAACCCTAATCTGACCTCAAAATCCCCACATCCCTGTCCCTAAACCCTAATCTGACCTCTAACTCCCCCTCATCCCTGTCCCTAAACCCAAATCTGACCTCTAATTCCTCTACGTCTGTCCCTAAACCCTAATCTGACCTCTAACTCCCCCCCATCCCTGTCCCTAAACCCAAATCTGACCTCTAATTCCTCCACATCTGTCCCTAAACCCTAACCTGACTTTTAACCCTACCCTCTATCCCCATATGAGCTTAAGAAAAACACAACTAAATATGAGCCACGTTCTGGGCTTTCAACCCACAGACTAAACTTTGGCCTGACAGTCTAACAATGTTATTCCTTCTGGCTGTTCCCAGACCAAGGCCATCAGTCCGGAGGCTCAGCTCATGGAGATTTGAGATTGAAAGTTATGTAAATAAATCTAACAAGAAGCTGAAGGCTAACCCAAGCAGCGTAAAGTTCAAACATAGTTCAGACAATTTCTGGAGGTTGGATGCCCGATGTCTGCAAGTTTGAGCGTGCAGGGCCAAGGACTGGAGACCCAGAGGTGGGGTTGGAGGCCTGTCTGTGTGTGTGAGGACTGGGAGGGTTGGAAAGGGGCTTGTTTAGATCTCAGTGAAGCCAGGTTGGAGCCTACCTGCCATCAGGGATGTATATTCAGTAAGGCACTGGAAAAGGGCCAGTAACATCATGAAGGATCCCACCCACCCTGCTCATGGTCTGTTTGCCCCACTCCCATCAGGGAGGAGGCTACATAGGACCATCAGGCTCAAAAACAGTTACTTTCCCCAAGCAGTAAGGCTGATCAACACCTCCACACCCCCAACCACCACTACTTTATCATTTCCTGTCAGTCACCTTATGTACCGACACTCCTGTGCCAATCAATGTATACAAGCTATCTTATGTATTTATATTTATTGTGTTTTTATTTTTGTGTTCTTTATCTTACTGTATTTTTTAAGCTGTATCAGATCCAGAGTAACAATTACTTCATTCTCCTTTATACTTGTGTACTGGAAATGACATTAAACAATTGTGAACCTTGAGCCCTGTTTTGTGTTTGTGTTGTTCTGCTGGTATGCTATGTTGGTGCTGGAATGTGTGGTGACATTGCGGGCTGCCCCCACCATATCGTTGGGTGTGCTGGTTGTTAACACAAATGACACATTTCACTGTGTTTCACTGAATCTGAGTCTCAAATGGGAAAAAGTGTTACATGATGTTCACCAACACTGGGTATTACATGAGCACGTCCCAGCCCACCACGCACTGCTTCAGGGAGGAAGCATGCATCAAAGATCCCCACCCTTCAGGCCGTTCCATCGCCTCGCAGCTCCCATCGGGCAGGAGGTACAGAAACCCGAAGTCCCACACCACCAGGTTCAGGAACAGCTATTTCCCAGCAACCTGAACCAACCAGCAAAACCCTAATCACTACACTGTGACCACGCTGCACTAAAACCAACCTTGTTTTTTTTGTTCTAATTGTTTTCTTGTAAAAACTGTGTATAATTTATGTATAATTGATGTTTTCCTTGTGAATGCTGCTCATCTGATACTCAGTGCCTGTGAAACTACTGCGAGTTTCCCATTACACCTGTGCACACGTGTACTTTTAAAGATTTGATAAAGATTAGCTTTATTTGTCACTTGTACCTTGAAACATACAGCCTCCTGCCTGACGGTAGGAAGTCAAAGAGGATGCTGGATAGGTGGATGGGATCCTTAATAATACTAAGGGCTCTGTATACGCAGTGCTCCTGATAAATACCCCTGATGGACCCCTATAATCCTCTCAGCTGTTCTCACAGTCCCTTGTAGGGAGTTCCGGTCCGATGCCCGACTACTCCCGTACCAGATGGAGATGTAACTTGTCAGGGTGCTCTCAATGGTGCTCCTGTAAAACACAGTAAGATGGGTAGTAGGGGTGGTGAGCCTTTTTTGCCTCAATCTCCTTTGGAGGCGTTGCTGTGCCTTCTTGTTCAGGGGCATGATATTAAGGGACCTGGTGAGGTTATCTCTGACATGAACTCCCAAGAACTTGGTACACTTAACTCTCTCTACAGAGAAGCCATCTGCACCTTCTTAGAGTTCCACAATGACATCCTTGTCAATTTACCAAAATGCACCCAGATCCCATCAAAGCCTCAGCATAAACCTCTATATCAGGTTATAGATCTTTGCTGTAGGAAAATGTTTCTCTCCACCTACCTTATCTATGTTCCCATTCCCTCCCGTCAACTTTCAAGGTTTTTGAAAAAGAATTCAGTTTTACACCTGCAGTTTCAATGTTTGGGCACAAGGTGACACTAGGCACAACTATTGGATCGTAAGGTATTCCAAGCATGGAAAACATTAAATAAATTTCAATGGGGAAATGGAACAAGTTGTCAATTTGCGAGTGGTTTAAAGCCATAGACCACAAGACAATAAGACATAGGACAAAATCAGGCCATTCAGCCCATCATGCCTGCTCCACCATTCCATCATGGCTGATTTATCATCCCTCCCAACCTCATTCTTCTCCCCATAACCTCCGATGTCCTGACAAATCAGGAACCTATTTTAAATAGGTTTTAAACCCTGTTTTAAATATACCCAATAACTTGGCTGCCACAGTAGTCTGTTACAATATATTCCACAGATTCACCACTCTCTGGCTAAAGAAATTCCTCCTCTCTCTTCTAAATGGATGTCCCTCTATTCTGAGGCTGTGCCATCTGATCCTAGATGCCCCCACCATAGGAAATATCCTCTCCACATCCACTCTATCCAGACCTTTGATAGGTTTCATGAGAACCCTCCTCATTCTTCAGAACTCCAGTGAGGACAGACCCAGAACAGTCAAATATTTCTCATTTATTAACTCTTTTATTCTTGGGATCATCCCTGTGAACCTCCTCTGGACCCTTCCCAAGGCCAACGCATCCTTTCTGAGATAAGGAGCCCAATGCTGCTCACCAGACTCCAAGTGTGGTCTGACCAATGCCTTGTAGAACTCAGTTTAATAAAGTGCTTTGGACCACATCGATAATAGGAAGCTGTGTAACTTCTAGAGATCTGCATCATGAGAGTAAGTCGGCAGGAGACGTATTTCCTGTGACTGTTAGTAAAATTCCATCTTCCCCAGAACATACTGGTGCAATTCTACACTGCCATCATAGACAGCATCCTCACATCAGCCATGGCTGACTGGTCTGGTGCAACATCCTCTCACAATACACAACTTCTGCCAACATGACAGTTTCGCTGCAAAGGTCATTGTCTGCAGTCTACCACCACTGCAGGACTAGTATGTGTCCAGGACAAAGAATTGGCAGAAAAATCATTGCAGACACTATCCATCATGCAAACTGCCTTTCCCAAAAGCTCCCTTCTGGGAAGCACTATAGGTCTATTAAAACAAAAACTTCATGCCACTGACATCTAAGCTAAACCCATGGACACTCACAGCTACCCGGACTATAACTCTTCCCACCCTGTTACTTGTAAAAACACCATCCCCTTCTCTCAATCCCTCCGCCTCTGCCACATCTGCTCTCAGGATGAGGCTTTTCATTCCAGAATGAATGAGGTGTCCTCCTTTTTCAAAGAAATGGGCTTCCTCCACTATCAATGCTGCCCTCAAGCACAACTCTTCCATTTCTCACGTGTCTTGCCCTCACCCCATCTTCACACCACCCCAACAGGAACAGTGTCTTGACCTCACCTACCACCCCACCAGCCTCCACATCCAGCACATAATTCTCCACAACTTCTGCCATCTCCAATGTGATCCCACCACCACCCCACCACTTTCTGCTTTATGCAGGAATCACTCCTTGATGACTCCAGTCCTGCTGAAGGGTCTCAGCTGGAAACGCTGACTGTTTACTCTTTTCCATAACTGCTGCCTGGCCTGCTGAGTTCCTCCAGCATTTTGTGTGTTTTCAACATCTGCAGATTTGCTATCTTAAAGGCAACTAATCTGATTAGCCATTCTAGTTAGCCCCTCCCCCACCCCCTCTATTGCCCCGTCACTGTGCTGAAAACACTTTAAACCAGTTGTAAATACATGCTGGATATAGTTATACACACCATTCTATATCCATATTTTAACGGACGTCTTGCAGTGTCGGGAAAAATTGATGAAAGAAAAAGTCACACGTGACATTCATGAAGGGATGAACAGGCAAAAGTTTTGAAGAGCTTATTAGAACTTCTCAGATTAGAGACAGGTTGAAGACCACGATCACCCATGTCACTACGACAGATTATAACAATGACGACGATGTATTTTAACATCTAACTTTATATTTTATATAATCCCTTATAATTGTTGAATATTGTTTTTTGTTGCACGTCATGCCCTGACCAACACACCACAGCAAATTGCTAATCCGTGTAAATGTGTATGGTGAATAAAGTTAATCCTTGATCTTTAAATGGGTGACAGATCAGAGTTCCATCGGTTCTGTTTGGATACCACCCATTGTGCAGTCTCCGTATTAATGCCCTCACCTTTATCCCTCCACTTCTGTGAACACGTCCGGCTCAAAAGCTCAGTGTGGCTCGCAACGCTACGAAGGCTTGAGAGCACGTACCAGCAGGTTCAAGGACAGCTTCGACCCCATTGTTACAAGACCGTTGAACAGACCTCTTGAACAATTAAGATGGACCCTTGACCTCACAATCTACCTCATTGCAGCTTTCTGTCTATACTGCACTTTCTCTGTAACTGTAACACTTTATTCTGTTTTTGTTTTACCTTGTAAAGATAAAGATCAGTTCTATTTGTCACTTGTAGGTTGAAACAGTGAAATGTGTCATTTGCATCAATGACCAACACAGTCCGAGGATGTGCTGGGTGGCAGCCCACGAGCAGAGGCACGCTTCAGGTGCCGTCAGTCATAGCAAGCCCACGACTTACTAATTCTAACATCTCCGCCTTTGAAATGTGGGAGGAAACCAGAGCACTCGGAGGGAACCCACATGGTCCCGGGGAGAACGTACAAACTCCTTACAGACTGTGGTGGGAATGAAACCCTGACCATTGATCGTGGTGCTGTGAAGTGTTGTGCTACCCACCCCCTTCGTACTACGTTAGCAAAACTTGTAATGAACTGATCCATATGAATAACACAAACAAAAGCCGTTGAGTCTATCTTTGTCTGTGTGACAGTAATAAACACATTTCCAACCGCTTCCCACTAGTTTGAAAACACTCCTTCACCAGATGGCTGTTTTCAGCCTCCTGGCCTCTGAGCTCCAGAATTCTACACCCGGCCCTCACAGCGTCTTCACGCTTTTCTTTATTAAGAAACACAAGAGATTCTGCAGATGCTGAAATTCTTGAGCAACCCACGCAAAATGCTAGAGGAACTCAGCAGGTCAGGCAGCACCTCTGGAGAGGGAAAAACGGACAATGTTTCAGACCCCAATGAAGGGTCTTGGCCCGAAATGTCAACTGTTTATTTCTTTCCATAGGTGCTACCTGACCTGATGAGATTCTCCAGCATTCGAGTTGTTCTATGTTCTATTTACTGTTCCCTCTAAGCTATACAGCTGCGCAGCCACACAGTAACTGAAATGCTCCCGCCCGTGCACGTACCCTTTGTTGCTACACAGCTGGGATTTTCTTTCTGGTAATGTTAATATAATTTTTAAATCTATGTCAATGCAACTGTGAAATACCATGCAATTAGTTGTGTTCATGTACATATTCCATAATTTTTCTAAATAATAAATGTACCACAACCTTTATTTTGAAACATTTTAGAGCTTCAATGTGTTTACATTGTCAGTGTTTCAAGTTACAAATTGTAACAATAAACAGAATGGAAGTCAGTTGCTCATCGTTAATAAATTCAGTTGGTTCACTGAATGCTGACACAGTCTACAAAAAAAACACTTAAAGTTCCACACAAATTTCAGGCCTTGTAAAAATTTTCTGCTCAGAACAATGGTTGGTCCACGCAGTTTAACAAAAATGAGAGGGAACGATGGTTACCTCCATAGGAGGCAGGCTGTTATGTCTTCTATTTTCTGCTTCAAGACTTTGGAAATGGAATTGGTTTGTTATTGTCACATGTAGCAAGACGCTGTGGAAAACTTGTCCACAGTGACCGGGAGAGAGGGGAGAAATTCATTTAGAGGTAAGTGTGGAACAGAACCACACCACCTAGCAACTGTCTGATTAACCTTGGCTTAATCATGCGACAACTTTCAATAACCAGTTAACCTACTAAACCAGTATGGCTTTGGACAGAGAGGAAACCGCAGTATCCGGAGTAAACCCACACGCACACAGGGAGAATGTATAGATTCCTTATAGATGGCACCGGAATTGAACTCTGAACTCACAAAGCAACGCGCTAACCACTTTGTTACCGTGATGCCCACATAAAAAGGAACCAGAGAGACCCTCTTTCACCCAGAGGGTGGTCCGTATAGGGAACGAGCTGTCAGAGGAAACGGTTGAGACAGGAACACTAACAATATTTAAAAGGCGGTTAAACAGGTTCAGGGGTAGGAAAGGTTCAGATGAATATGTGCCAAATGTGGGCAAGGTTTTAGGTGGCACAGCAGTGCAGTGGTTAGCATAATGCTATTATAGTCCCACCGAAGGAGTCAGAATTCACCCCGTGACCATGTGGGTTTCCTCCAGGTGCCCTGGCTTCCTCCCACAGTCCAAAGATGTACGATTAGGGCTGGTGAGTTGTGGCTGTGCTATTTTGGTGCCAAAAGCAGGGTGACCCTTGTGGGCTACCCCCAGCACATCCTCAGACTATGACACAAATGATGCATCTCACTATGTTTCGATGTATATGTGACAAAGATAATCTTCTAACCCTTCTGTCCGAGTCTGCAGCTGACATTTGCCTAGACTCTCGTTCCTGGCCTGAAGCTTTGTGGCAGCTGCATGTTCCTGGAATTTAGCCCCAGTGATCTTGCACGTTTAATTTAATCTCCCTTCTATTTCTGTAACTTCACTGGACGCCCTCCAAGGGGAAAGGCGAAGGCTGTAAAACTGACGGCAGCCACCAGGGGGAGCTCATGGTCAATAACAACCCTTTCCTGCATCACTCAGACCTTCATAACAGCAACACCCTCGAAGCACTGTGCTGGCCAGCATGGGGTTAAGAGCCAGGGGTCAGAGGGAAGAGAGAATACAGGAGGGGGAAGGAGAGGGGTGAGGGGCAGAAGGGGAGGGAGTTATAGAACACTACTGCACTGAAACAGGCACTTTGGCCCATCTAGTCCATGCTAAACTATTAATCTTAAAATCAGAATGCAAAATTAAGCGCTACAGTTACCGAGAAAGTGTAGTGCAGACAGACAATGAGGTGCAAGATCATAATGAGGTAATTGCAAGGTAAACAGTCCAACTAATTGTACTAAGGAACTGTTCAAGAGTCTTATACAGCGGAACAGAGGGTTTCCTTGAGCCTGGTGGTATGTGCTTTCAGGGTTTTGTATCTGCCTGATTGGGGGGGGGGGGGTGGTTAGAAGAGAGAGTGTCCAGGGTGGTGATGACACTGGCTGCTTTACTGACGCAGCGAGAAGTGTAGACAGAGTCCGTGGAGGGGAGGCTGTTTTCTGTGATGCACAAAGCTGTGTCCACAACTCTCCGCAGTTGCTAGTGGTCAAGGGCAGAGCAGTTGCTGTATCAAGCTGTGATGCATCCAGACAGCTGTGCAGGCCAAGTCATTGGGTATATTTAAAGAGGGGATTGATGGCTCCTTGGTTAGAAAAGTGTGTCAAAGGTTTCAAAGCTACATTTAATGTCAGAGAAATGTAAACAATATACATCCTGAAATGCTTTATTGTTGCAAGCATCCACGGAAACAGAGGACTACCCCAAAGAATGAACGGCAGTTAAATGTTAGAGCCCCAAAGTCCCCCCCCCAGCTCCCCCTCCCATACATAAACAGCAACAACGTAACAACCTCCCCTCCCCCACCAGCAAAAAAGCATCGGCACCCTCCACCGAGCACTCCAGCGTGCGGCAAAGCGTCAGTAAAGACACAGACTTGCAGAACCCCAAACGCTACTCGTTCACCCGGTGTTCGACATACCACTGGCTCTCTCTCTCTCTCTCCCTAATAAGGGAAAAAGTGGTGTCTCCGCTTCACAGCGAGAGGGGAGACATAACAAACAACTCGCTGATTTACGATGTTAGAAGTCCGTTGTGTCGCTTTTTCCGAGCTCTGTGCCCAAAGAACTCGGGTTTCTGGGTGCACAGCCAGAGATCTTCCGTCTCCCACAGTTACGGGGAGAAGGCATGAGAGTGGGGTTGAATCAGCCATGATGAAATGACAGAGCAGACTCGATGGGCCAAATGGCCTAACTCTACTCCTATGTCCTACGGCTGGCTGTATGATAGAATGCTTTCTCTGACGGATCGAAGGTTTCACAGAATCACCACAACAGGCAGAAGGATGAACTGCTTCAGGGCAGCCTAAGGAGAAAGAACACTAAGTGTGGTGGCAGCCCGCAAGGGCCATCGTGTTTTTGAGGGCAACATAACTTGCCCACATCTGACTAATCCTAACCCCTCCGTACATGTGAAAAGGATAAACCAACTGTCCAAGTTTAAAACACAGAGTTATAGAACACTGCAGCACAGAAACTGGCCTTCAGCCCATCTAGTCTGTGCCAAACCACTGGGCTGCCCAATCCCACTGATGTGTACTCGGACCAGAGCCCTCCATCCAAACTTCTCTTCAATGTTGAAATGGGTCCCACATCCGCCACCTGCACTGGCAGCTTGTTCCCCACTCTCACCACCCTCCGAGTGAAGACGTTTCCCCTCAGGCTGCCCTTAAACACCTCATCTTCCTGCCTTATGTGGTAATTTTTGTCCAGAAAGATTCTGTGAATATCTCATCTTTGAATATACCTTCGACAATAAACTCTTGCAAACTAAATGGCCTTGAGAGAGAACATCTGTTGGTCACTTTCCCTCAGAACTGGTGGTTACAGCCCCATCCATCACAGGAACAAGGTTGAAAGAGTACTAAGAAAACATACAAGCACATGGAGGTCATGAGTTACAAGAAAGACTGAATAGGTTAGGACTGTATTCTTTAGAACATAGAAGATTGAGAGGAGATTTGATAGAGGTATACAAAATTATGAGGGGGTATAGATAGGGTAAATGCAAGCAGGCTGTCTCCACTGAGGTTGGGTGGGACTACAACCTGGAGTCATAGGTCAAGGGTGAAAGGCGAAGTGTTTAAGGGGAACACGATGGGAAACTTCACTCAGTTCAAAGTTAATGCTGCACTAGGTAATCTCTCTGCCTATTGGAGGATATAACAATTTCCCAGGAAAATTTCCACCAAAGAGCTTTATAAAGCTTTTAAGGATCATCTAGCAGGCCAGACACACTAACTGGAAGAGGCCACACGAACAGCATCTCCACCTTGATAAAGCAGCACCAACTCCGATGGATGTACATCGTCTGGATGCCTAACTCAGGTCTCCCCAAGCAGATTCTTTACTCCCAGTTGAAGGCTGGCCAAGCGAGCCCCTGGTGGGCAAAGGAAACACTTCAAAGATAAGATCAAAGTCAGTTTGCAGGAACTCAACATGACATCTAAAAACTGGGATGACACTGCACTCAACAGGTAGACCTGGAGGAATCTGTTCAAGAGGGAGCTGTGCTACATGAGAGCGACTTCCACTATGCCACAGAGAACAAGCTGCAGCTGTGAAAGGAGAGGCTGAAAGCAAAAAGACCCAACCACTGACTCTTACTCACACTGCACCAGAAAATGCAGATCCTGGATCAGCCTCTACACACACCTGATGTCCCACAACCCGCTACGAGAGGTCCTACTCAATCCAAGTGATTGCACTACCGTGGATCCTGGATCAGCCTCTACACACACCCAAAGACCCACCAATAGACAACTCCTACTCAATTCAAGTGATCAACCTACTGCTGCAGCAATTAGGAGAGTTCTCTGATTTACTCTAAGCCCTGTAAAACAACGCCAAGATTTCCTGCTTGTGAGGACGACAGGAGGCTGTCTGAGAAAGTGCCAGAAGAGGTGTCAGGAGCTGTGCCAGAGTTCCAAGGAGTAACGTAATGTCACAATAATGCTCAGAGGATACAAGGATTTAAGCTGCGTTTACAGCCTGTGTACAGCCCTGCCAAAGGGCTTTAACATTGCCAAAACACCCTCTCTACTCCAACTTACACAAGCAATGAGTTGGGTAGAAAATGTGTGGGCAGAAAAATAATTATTTACAATAATAAATGTTGGAATTCTTTGAAGAAATAACAAGCAGGGTAGACAAAGGAGAATTGGTGAATGTTGTGTGTTAGATTTTCAGAAGGCCTTTGACAAGGTGCCACACAAGGCTGCTTAACAAGCTGTGAGCCCATGGTATCACAGGGAAGATTCTAGTGTGGACAAAGCAGTGGCTGATTGGCAGGAGGCAAAAAGTAGGAATAACAGGAGGCTCTTTTTGGTTGGCTGCCGGTGACTATTGATGTTCCACAAGGGTCTGTGTTGGGACCGATTCTTTTTATGTTATATGTCAATGATCTGGAAGATGGAATTGACGTCTTTGTGGCCAAGTTTGCAGAAGACACAAAGACAGATGAAGGGGCAGATAGTGTTGAGGAAGCACAGAGGCTACAGAAGGACTTAAATTAGAAGAATGGGCAAAGAAGTGGCAGATGGAATACAGTTTCAGGAAGTGCATGGTCATGCACTTCGGTAGATGAAATAAAGGAATAGATTATTTTCTAACTAGAGAGAAAAATTTTAAATCTGTGGTATAAAGGGGCCTGCAGGTCCTGGTGCAGGATTCCCTAAAGATTAATTTGCAGGTTGAGTCAGTGGTAAGGAAGACAAATACAATGTTGGCATTAATTTCGAGAGGACTAGAATATAAAAGCAAAAATGTGATGTTGAGGCCTTAAGGCACTGATGAGGCCTCACTTGGAGTACTGAGAGCAGGTTTACACCCCTCGTCTGAGAAAGGATGTGCTGAGAAAGGTTTCAAAGGAGGTTCATAAAAACAATTCCAGGATTAAAAGGCTTGTCACATGAAGAGTGGGCCTGTACTCACTGGGCTTCAAAAGAATGAGGGGTGATCTAATTGAAACCTAATCTAATCAAACGTTGAAAGGACTTGATAGAGTAGATTTGGAAAGGATGTTTCCTATGGTGGGAATGTCTAAGGCCAGACAGCACAGTTTCAGAACAGAGGGATGTCCATTTAGAATGGAGATGAGGAGGAATTTCTTTAGCCAGAGAGTAATGAACTGTGGAATTCATTGCCACAGGCAGCTATGGAGACCAAGTCAATGGGTATATTTAAGGCAGAGATTGATGGATTCTTGATTGGTCAGGCCATGAAGGAATATGTAGAGAGGGCAGGTGATTGGGGTTGAGAGGGAAATGGATCAGCCATGATGAAATGGCGGAGCAGACTCGATGGGCCAAATGGCCTAATTCTGCTCCTATATCGTATGCTCTAAATCATTCAATATTTTTCTGTTTCTACTTTCATTGTTAATATGTTACCTCATGTTCTGATACATTCCTTAAATCCAACATCCCTAGCTTCAAGGACACCTTCAAAAGGCAATGCCTCAAAAAGGACGGACATACCTTCTTCTCATGGCTTCCAGTAGGGAGGTGGTACAGGAGCCTGAAGACACTCACTCAGCATTTCACGAACAACTGCTTCCCACCACTATCAGATTGTAAGTATAGATAGGGCAAATACAAGCAGGCATTTTCCACTGAGGTTGGTTGGGACTACAACCAGAGGTGATGGGTTAAGGGTGAAAGGTGAAATGTTTAAGGGGATCATGACGGAAAACTTCTTCGCTCAGGGTGGTGAGAGTGGGGAACGAGCTGCCAGTGGAAATGGTGGACGTGGGTTCGGTTTCAACATTTAAAAGAAGTTTGGATGGTACATGGATGGGAGTGGAGTGAAGGGCTTTGGTTTGGGGGCAGGTTGATAGGAGCTGCCAGTTTAAATAGTTTGGCATGGACTAGATGGGACAAATGGCCTGTTTCAGTGCTGTACTTCTCTATGACTATTTCTGAAAGGACAATGAACTCATCATCACTTTTTTTCTCTTTTTCTACTACTTATTTAATTTTTTATATACATTTTTTACCATAATTTAGAGATTTTCTACTAGATATTGCAACTTAGTGCTGCCCCAAAACAACAAATTTCACGACATATGCCGGTGTTATTAAACCTGATTCTGATCCTGACGGCTGTCACTCACAAGGCCCCGGGGGGTGGTACATTGCTACAAAAATTGAGGGGCTTCCCCACCCAACCCGGCCGTTCCCTCTCCAGTAGAGGAAAGTCCTCCCACACCGAGTCCTCGCTCTGTTTGCACCGAGCTCCAGTGCGGCCCTCAGCACATCCTCCTGCAGCCCGGAGAGTCGGCATTCCCGGGAATTCCAGAACCCGTTGGGTCCAATGTGCGTAGAAGACACAAGTAACTGCTGGACTTCTGGAAGCTGTCAGTGCCGTCTAGACTCTGTTAGCAATTCATGGACTAACAGAGGCCAGGACACTTGTAGCTTCAGAGATTGGATTAGGGGACTGCCTGTGTAAGTACGTGGGAGGCTGGCTGGAATGGGGTTATTTTGTTGTTTGTTGTTGTCTTGTTGTTCTGCAAAAGCACGATGGCATACTCTGCTGGTGCCAGAATCAAGTTCAAGTTCATTGTCATCTGACTAGACACATACAACCAAACCAGACAACAGTCCTGCGGAGCACAATACAGCCACACAACATGTATCCCACACAGCACCGAAAACAATATTACACTATTAGTTCATAAAATGTTATTTAAAAATGTAGTAACAAGCATCACAGGTAAACAGGAACCAGTACATTAAACTGTGTGGCAACACGTGCAGGCTACCCCCAGCACATCAACAGGCTCTGCTTTTGTTAAAGTGAACGGCATTTTTCAATATACCTGAAGCAGGCTGACCTAGGCTCCATCCCAAGCTGGAAAACCGGTTAATTATTTACTGAGGTACACTGAACCATCAGACAAGCTGTCAGGCTGATCAATATCTCCAGCCCCAAGGACCACTACATCCACATCCACTCCTCTCCACAGTCCCTCACCACCCCCTTCATCCCCCCATTCACTGTCACTTCACACTGACACTCCACACCTCATCCCCACACTGACACACTCCTCTCCACAGTCCTTCACCACCCCCTCCATCCCCCATTCACTGTCACTTCACACTGACACTCCACACCTCATCCCCACACTGACACACTCCTCCCCACAGTCCCTCACAACCTCTCCATCCCCCATTCACTGTCACTTCACACTGACACTCCACACCTCATCCCTACACTGACACATTCCTCTCCACAGTCCCTCACCACCCCTTCATCCCCCCATTCACTGTCACTCCACACCTCACACCTACACTGACACACTCCCCTCCACAGTCCCTCACCACCCCCTTCATCCCCCCATTCACTGTCACTTCAGAATGACACTCCACACTTCATCCCTACACTGACACACTTCCCTCCACAGTCCCTCACCACCCCCTTCATCCCCCATTCACTGTCCCTCCACACCTCACCATACACTGACACACTCCTCTCCACAGTCCCTCACCACCCCATCCATCCCCCATTCACTGTCACTCCACACCTCATCCCTACACTGACACTCCACACCTCATACCCACACTGCCAGTCTCTGTTCTACTCTGATTTCATCTGCCCTGCTGCGACCAAAAAGCCAAGAATAATTTTGTCATTTTAAACATTTTCTGTCAGTCAGCTTGTGTTCAGACACCTACTGTAACTTCATGGACGTATACACGTATACTTTATGTGCTGTCCACACACAGTCTAGGTACTGTATACAAGATAATCTTGTGTACAAACGGCCACACTCAGTTACTTGTTCATTGTGGTTTATAGGACTGCTTTTCTACTGACGTTTATTGTGTTGTTTATGCCACATTGGATCTGCAGTCACAATCATTTTGTCCTTCTTTCGCTCAAGTACTTAAGACTGTTATTAAATAATTTTTTACTTGTGTCCATACGAATCATTTCAACATTTCAGTGCATCGAGGCGGAACAGAGTGTCACAGTTACAGAGAGAGTGTAGTGCAGGTAGGCAACGAGGTAGATTGTGAGGTCAGGAGTCCAGCTGATGGTCCGTCGGATGGGCATTCAGCCTGTGTGGAGTCTGCAGGTTCTCCCGCTGTAGCGGTCACAGACACGACAGGCAGCAAGGCCTGTTTCTGTGCCGAACGACTGTACAGTTCTTGTTTGCCTGGAGAGGTGGGGGCGGCAGAGCGCACAGGGCTTAGGCTGAAAACCAGAAGTTTAAGGGGAGGGGGAGGCAAGGCGAGTTACTGATGCTATGAGATGCAGAAGCAGAGAGCGGGGAACTAAAGGCCAGCATGGACCAGATGGGCCAAACATACAACTTGATCTTAACTTTGAATAAGAGACGTCGGAGTAGCTTTATTTGTCACGGGTACTTCGAAGCATGCAGTGAAAGGCATTGCTCGCGTCTACAGCCAACACAGTCCGAGGGTGTGCTGGGGGCAGCCTGCGAGTGTTGCCACATATTCCAGTGCCAACGTAGCACGTCCACAACTCCCCTGCCCTGATCTGTACGCTTTTGGAGTACGAGCGAAAGTACCTTGTTAATGAGAGAGGTCAGAGGAGAATGGCCAGACTGGGCCAAGCTGCCAGTAACTCGATAACCACACATTACAAGGGTAATGCAGAGGAGAGCACAACTCGTTGAGCCTTGACGTAGATGGGCTACAGCAACAGAAGACCATGCAGATACTCTGTGGCCACTTTATTAGGTCCAGGAGGTTCCAAACAAAGTGGTCACTGCGTGTCAGTAACCCCACTGCTAGAGACTTTGAGTACAAGGGAAAACGGACTACACTGCTCAATTCTTCTGCAGCTATAATAACAGATGCCAGCACTGACCCAATTTCAGAAGAACAAACTTTGCTTATTATGTACTGTCGTTGAAGTGCAGACAAGGAACCTCCTACTCGTTGCCTGCTAAGTAGTGCCTGTCACATTCACATACTTCAACCTGCAATCTTCACAGCATGGCTCCAGCGATGCATGAGCTGTCCTGATAAATGTCAGTCTTCACACTGCACGCTGCAGGAGCTTCCAAACTGATGGCATGAACATTGATTTTGCCAACTTCTGGGAATTTTTCCCCTTCCTCCTTCAATTTCTCACTCTGGCCTCTTACCCCTTCTCCTCACCTGCCTATCACCTCCTCCTGGTGGCCCTCCTTTTTCCCATTCTCCCATGGTCCACTCTCCTCTCCAATGAGATTCCCCCTTCTTCAGCCCTTTAGCTTTTCCACCTATCACCTCCCAGCTTCTTACTTCGTCCGCCCTTCCCCACCCACCTGGTTTCACCTCTCACCTTCGAGCTGATACTCATTCCCCTCTTCCCACCCATCTTTTTCTGGCATCTTTCCCCTTCCTTCCCCATCCTGATGGAGGGATTCACCCAAAATGTCAACTGTTTATTCATTTCCAAAGATGTCTGACCTGCTGAGCTTCTACATCATTTTGTGTGTGTTGCTCTGGATTTCCAGCATTTGCAAAATCTCTCATCTTCACACAGTGAACTGTGTCAAAAAGGCCACTTCATAGTAGATCCACCTCTGATGCAGATGGAGATAAGACCATAAGAAGGGAAAGGCCATTCAGCCCATCAAGCCTGCTGACATTCCATCATGGCTGATTTATTTTCCCTCTCAACACCATTCTCCTGCCTTCTTCCTTTGACCTTTGAACCTTTGACACTCTGACTAACCAAGAAACCACCATATTCAATGACTTGGCCTCCACAGCCATCTGTGGCAATGAATTCCACAGATTCACCACCCTCTGGCTAAAGAAATTCCCCTCTTCTCTGTTCTAAATGGACGCCCCACTATTCTGAGGCTGTGCCCTCTGGTCCTAGACTTCCCACATTCTTTAACAGGAAGATGCTATGTTATTGTCACAGGCACCAAGGTAAGTGATAAACTTTGTTCTGCACTCCATCCATGCAGATTGTTTCATCACATCTGTACACTGGGGTAGAACCCGGGAAAACAATATCAGAATGCAGAATTAAGTGTTACAGTTACAGAGAGAGTGCAAACACTGGTAAACAGTAAGGTGCAAGATCATAATGAGGTAGATTATGATATCAAGTGTCTACCCTATTGTCTTAGGGGACTGTTCAAGAGTCTGATAAGTGGGATAGAAGCTGTCCTCGAGCCTGGTGTACCGTGCTTTCAGGCTGTTGTATCTTCTGCCCAAAGGGAGAAGGGAGAATGGCCAGGGTGGGTGGGGTCTTCAATTATATTGCTCCAACATTGAACTGGTCCCAAACCTATGGACTCACCTTAAAGGACTCTTTGTCTCATGATCTCAATATTTGTTGCTTTTTATTATTATTATTTTGTTTTTTCTCCCTTTTTGTATTTGCATAGTTTGCTGTCTTTTGGACATTGGTTGTTTGTCCATCTTTTTGGGTGCGTACTTTCAATGATCATATTGTGCTTTTTGTATTTACGGTCAATGCCCGCAGGCAAATGCATGTCAGGGTTGTAAAGGCTGACATACACTGTATGTACTTTGGTAATCAGAATCAGAATTTAATCGCCAAGTACCTACGCACATACAAGGAATTTACTTCCGACAGATGTTGTCTCTCTGCTCATAACAATAATAATGATAAATATAAATGAAAATATAGATTATACATACAGGTAGTGCAATCCAAGTAATAGTTAGCCGACAGTTAACCGGCAGTTAACTGTTCAGCAAAGTGACCGCAGTAGGGAAAAAACTTCTCCAATGCCTATTAGTCTTAGTCTGGAGGGATCTGAAGCGCCTACCAGATGGAAGCAGATCAAACAGTCCGTGCGCAGGATGGGAGGAGTCCTTTATGATGTTCCCCGCCCTCTTCTTCAACCTGGAAGAGTACAGGTCCACAATAGAGGGCAGGGAGGCTCCAATGATGCGCTCGGCAGTCCTCACTGTGCGCTGTAGTCTGGTTCTATCCTGCTTGGTGGCGGCTCCAAACCACACAATGATGGAGGTGCACAGGACAGACTCAATGACTGCAGTGTAGAACTGCAGCAGCAATTCCTGAGGCAGTTCCTGGACTTTGAACTTTACAGGCCAAGACCACCAGTTCAGTCTCAAAGTTCAAAGTCAATTTATTATCAAAGTACGTATATGTCACCATATACAATCCTGAGATTCATTTTGTTGTGGTGATTTGCAGCCAATACAAGAAACAATAGAATCAATGTAAGACCACACCCAGCAGGATGGACAAACAACCAGTGCACCAAAGACAACAAACTGTGAAAGTACAAAAAGAAATAAATATTGAAGATTGTGCAATGCAATGCAATAAGAAAATGAAAAAAAGGTAAATACACAGACAATAAATATCAAGAACATGAGATGAAGGGTCTTTCAATGTGAGTCTGTTGGTTGTGGACATGAGGAAATCTGCAGATGCTGGAAATTCAAGCAACACAGGTAAAATGCTGGTGGAATGCAGCAGGCCAGGCTGCATCTATAGGGAGAAGTACAGTCGACATTTTGGGCTGAGACCCTTTGTCAGGACTGACTGAAAGAAAAAAGAAAGAAAAGAAAATCTCTTAATATCTTTTCTTTCCGTTAGTCCTGACGAAGGGTCTCGGCCCGAAACGTCGACTGTACTTCTTCCTATAGATGCTGCCTGGCCTGCTGCGTTCCACCAGCATTTTGTGTGTGTTGTCCATTGGTTGTGGGAACAGCTCAGTGTTGGGTGGGGGGGGGGGGTGAAGTTAACCCCTCTGGTTCAGGAGCCTGATGGTTGAGGGGTAATAACTGTTCCTGAACCTGGTGGTGTGAGTCCTGCAGCTCCTGTACCTCCTCCCAGAAGGCAGAGCAAAGAGAGCTCTGGAAGGCGGGAATCCGATGATGGAGGCTGCTTTTCTGAGACAATATGCTACTTACCCTGCCTATCCCTTCACGGAAAGAACAATCCACTTAGTCCCTGGCCGCTGACCTTTTCCATCGCTACTTTTTTTTCAGATATTGATTCCCTGTTAAAAGCAGCTATTATAGATTCAGCTTCCATTATCTCTCCTCTCAGGTCAATCCGTGCCCTAAATAATATTTCTTACTGGTGATCTCAATCTCCTCTAGTTAACAAAACTTGAATTTACAGATAATTTGTAATTGGTTTATTATTGTCACAGGTTCTAAGTACAGCGAAAAGCCCTGTTCCCCTACCAAGAACATAAATCATTCCAAACACAAGACGCTTGAGGTAGCAAAAATAGGAGGAAAAACAAAATGTAAAACACAAGTTACAGAGAAATTGTGGTGCGCAGGTGGAGAAGTTAATGAAAACCAGCAGGGGGAAATCACTGGGGCCTCCCTCCCCCATACTGGTGACATTTACCAGCAGCACTGGAGACAAAGGGCCTGAAGAATTACATAGAGCAGTACAAGACAGGGACAGATCGTTCAGCCCACACTGTTGTGGCAAACTAGTTAAAAACTAAATCTTAAAACCTGAAGACACTCCTTCCTACGCAATTCCATATCCCTCCACTTTCCTCACACTCATCACCTATCTACCATTAAATGTCTCTTAAGAGCCTCTGATGTATTTGCCTCTACCTCCACACCAGGCAGTGCATTCCAGGCATCTGCCACTCTTAGTAAAGCAACCTACCCCTCTCACCTTCAATAAATGCCCTCTGGCACTGTGTACAGTTCTGGTCACCGAATTATAGGAAAGATATCAACAAAATAGAGAGAGTACAGAGCAGATTTAGACAATAGACAATACGTGCAGAAGTAGACCATTCGGCCCTTCGAGCCTGCACCGCCATTCTGAGATCATGGCTGATCATCTACCATCAATACCCGGTTCCTGCCTTGTCCCCATATCCCTTGATTCCCCTATCCAGAGGATACCTATCTAGCTCCTTCTTGAAAGCATCCAGAGAATTGGCCTCCACTACCTTCTGAGGCAGTGCATTCCACACCCCCACAACTCTCTGGGAGAAGTAGTTTTTCCTTAACTCTGTCCTAAATGACCTACCCCTTATTCTCAAACCATGCCCTCTGGTACTGGACTCTCCCAGCATCTGGAACATATTTCCTGCCTCTATCTTGTCCAATCCCTTAATAATCTTATATGTTGCAATCAGATCCCCTCTCAATCTCCTTAATTCCAGCGTGTACAAGCCCAGTCTCTCTAACCTCTCTGTGTAAGACAGTCCGGACATCCCAGGAATTAACCTTGTGAATCTACGCTGCATTTCCTCTACAGCCAAGATGTCCTTCCTTAACCTTGGAGACCAAAACTGTACACAATACTCCAGGTGTGGTCTCACCAGGGCCCTGTACAAATGCAAAAGGATTACCTTGTACTCAATTCCCTTTGTAATAAAGGCCAACATTCCATTAGCCTTCTTCACTGCCTGCTGCACTTGCTCATTCACCTTCAGTGACTGATGAACAAGGACTCCGAGATCTCTTTGTATTTCTCCCTTACCTAACTCTACACCATTCAGATAATAATCTGCCTTCCTGTTCTTACTCCCAAAGTGGATAACCTCACACTTATTCACATTAAACGTCATCTGCCAAGTATCTGCCCACTCACCCAGCCTATCCAAGTCACCCTGAATTCACCTAACATCCTCATCACGTCACACTGCCACCCAGCTTAGTATCATCAGCAAATTTGCTAATGTTATTCTCAATGCCTTCATCTAAATCATTGATGTAAATCGTAAATAGCTGTGGTCCCAAAACCGAGCCCTGTGGCACCCCACTAGTCACCACCTGCCATTCCGAGAAACACCCATTCACCACTACCTTTTGCTTTCTATCTGCCAACCAGTTTTCTATCCATGTCAATGTCTTCCCCCCAATGCCATGAGCTCTGATTTTACCCACCAATCTCCTATGTGGGACCTTATCAAATGCCTTCTGAAAATTGAGGTACACTACATCCACTGGATCTCCCTTGTCTAACTTCCTGGTTACATCCTCGAAAAACTCCAATAGATTAGTCAAGCATGATTTGCCCTTGGTAAATCCATGCTGGCTCAGCCCAATCCTATCACTGCTATCTAGATATGCCACTATTTCATCTTTAATAATGGACTCTAGCATCTTCCCCACTACTGATGTTAGGCTGACAGGACGATAGTTCTCTGTTTTCTCCCTCCCTCCTTTCTTTCTTAAAAAGTGGGATAACATTAGCCATTCTCCAATCCTCGGGAACTGATCCTGAATCTAAGGAACATTGGAAAATGATTACCAATGCATCCGCAATTTCCAGAGCCACCTCCTTTAGTACCCTAGGATGCAGACCATCTGGATCTGGGTATTTGTTAGCCTTCAGTCCCATCAGTCTACTCATCACCGTTTCCTTCCTAATGTCAATCTGTTTCATTTCCTCTGTTACCCTACGTCCTTGGCCCATCCATACATCTGGGAGATTGCTTGTGTCTTCCCTAGTGAAGACAGATCTAAAGTACTTATTAAATTCTTCTGCCATTTCTCTGTTTCCCATAACAATTTCACCCAATTCATTCTTCAAGGGCCCAACATTGTTCTTAACTATCTTCTTTCTCTTCACATACCTAAAAAAGCTTTTGCTATCCTCCTTTATATTCCTGGCTAGCTTGCGTTCGTACCTAATTTTTTTCTCCCTGTATTGCCTTTTTAGTTAAGTTCTCTTGTTCCTTAAAAAATTCCCAATCATCTGTCTTCCCACTCACCTTAGCTCCATCATACTTTTTTTTTTAATGCTATGCAATCTCTGACTTCCTTTGTCAACCACTGTGGCCCCTTTCCCCCCCTTTGAATCCTTCCTTCTCTGGGGGATGAACTGATTTTGCACCTTGTGCATTATTCCCAAGAATACCTGCCATTGTTGTTCCACTGTCTTTTCTGCTAGGATATCCGTCCATTTAACTTTGGCCAGCTCCTCCCTCATGGCTCCATAGTCTCCTTTGTTCAACTGCAACACTGACACCTCCGATCTGCCCTTATCCTTCTCAAATTGCAGATAAAAATTTATCATATTATGGTCACTACCTCCTAATGGCTCCTTTACTTCAAGATCGCTTATCAAATCCTGTTCATTACACAACACTAAATCCATAATAGCCTTGTCCCTGGTCGGCTCTCGTACAAGCTGTTCTAAGAATGCATCCCGTAGGCACTCTACAAACTCCCTATCCTGGGGTCCAGCACCAACCTGATTCTCCCAGTTCACCTGCATGTTGAAATCCCCCATAACTACTGCGACATTACCTTTGCCACATGCCAATATTAACTCCCTATTCAACTTGCACCCAATATCCATGCTACTGTTTGGTGGCCTATAGACAACACCCATTAGGGTCTTTTTGCCTTTACTGTTCCTCAGTTCTATCCACACAGACTCTACTTCTCCTGATCCTATGTCCCCCCTTGCAAAGGACTGAATCTCATTCCTCACCAACAGGGCCACCCCACCCCCTCTGCCCACATTTCTGTCCCTACGATAGCACGTATACCCTTCTACATTCATCTCCCAGGTCTGATCTCCCTGCAGCCATGTCTCCGTTATCCCAACAACATCATAGTTACCCATTCGCACCTGAGCTTCACGCTCATCCGCCTTATTTCTGACACTCCGTGCATGCAGATATAGAATTTTTAGCCCATTTTTCCTCTCTCTGTTTAAATCGCTGCCTATTGTGCTTAACCCAGCTCCCCGAACTCCCATTGGGCTATATGCCCCTTAAATTTTGTTGTCCTTCCTAAATTTACTTATTCTTTCTGCACATTTAACTCCATGTTCCGTCAGACCATCCCTCTGTACATGTGTCCTCCTTATCACTTGTTCCGCCTCACCTTTCTCTACTACACACTTAATATTCCGGAACCGTGTAGTTCCCACCTGTCCTTTATTCTTCATCTCGCTATCCTCTCTCACATTCTGGATCCCTGCCCCCTGCAAATATAGTTTAAACCCCCCTGAGCGGCACTAGCAAACTTTCCTGCAAGAATGTTAGTACTGCTCCAGTTCAGGTGTAAACCGTCCCTTCGGAACAGATCCCACCTTCCCTGGAACAAAGCCCAATTATCTAAAAACCTGAAGCCCTCCCTCTTGCACCATCCTCTCAGCCACGTATTAATCTGTATAATCCTTCTGTTCCTTGCCTCACTCGAATTTACTAAAATGTTACCTGGGTTTCAGCACCTAGGTTACAGGGAAAGGCTTAACAAGTTAGGTCTTTATTCTTTGGAGTGTAGAAGGTTGAGGGGGGACTTGATAGAGGTACTTAAAATAATGAGGGGGATAGATCGAGTTGACGTGGATAGGTTTTTTCCATTGAGAGTAGGGGAGATTCAAACAAGAGGGCATGATTTGAGAGTTAGGGGGCAAAAGTTTAGAGGTAACACGAGGGGGAATTTCTTTACTCAGAGAGTGGTAGCTGTGTGGAATGAGCTTCCAGTAGAAGTGGTAGAGGCAGGTTCGGTATTGTCATTTAAAGTAAAATTGGATAGGTATATGGACAGGAAAGGAATGGAGGGCTATGGGCTGAGTGCGGGCCAGTGGGACTAGGTGAGTGTAAGTGTTCGGCATGGACTAGAAGAGCAAAGATGGCCTGTTTCTGCGCTGTAATTGTTATATGGTTATATATTAGACATTTCAACCCTGGGAAACAGATACTCCCTGCCTACCGCATCTATGCCTCCCGTAATCTTATAAACCTCTAACAGATCTCATCTTTGGAGCTGTGAAGGCCTAGGCAAGAACCCAGGTTTGTCCAGCCTCTCATGATAAATCACGTCTGTAACCCTTTAAAGCCACAACGTCCTTCCTATAGTGGGGTGACCAAAACTGTATGCAATACTCCAGATGTGGCCTAACCACTTTTATAATGTTGCAACACAAGACAATAAGAGATAGGAGAATTAGGCCATTCAGCCCATTGGGTTTGCTCCGCCATGGTTGATCCCGGATCCCACCCAACCCCATACACCTGTCTTCTCCCCATATCCCTCGATACCCTGACTGATCAGGAAACAATCAATTTCCACCTTAAATATACCCACAGACCTGGCCTCCACCACAGTCTGTGGCAGAGCACTCCACAGATTCACTACCCTCTGAATAAAAATAATCCTCCTTACTTCTGTTCTAAAAGGTTGCCCCTCAATTTTGAGGCTGTGCCCTCTTGTTCTGGATACCCCCACCAGAGGAAATGTCCTCTCCACATCCCCCCTATCTAGTCCTTTCAGCACTCGGTAGGTTTCAATGAGATCCCCCCACATTCTAAATTCCAGTGAGTACAGGTCCCAAAGCTGCCAAACGCTCCTCATACGTTAACCCCTTCATTCCTGGAATCATCCTCATGAGCCTCCTCTGGACTCTCTCCAATGACAACACATCCTTTCTGAGATATGGGGCCCAGAACTGTGGACAATACTCCAAGTGCAGCCTGACTAATGACTTATAAAGGGTCAGCATTATCTCCTGAGATAAGAGGCGGGGGGGGGGGGGGTGGGGGGGGGGGGGGAGGAGATGAACTGGAAATATAAGAATGGAGTTAAAGGGAAAGAGAGAATAAGTTAAGAAAAACAACAGAATTGACAGGGCAGAAAGCTCAGGAAGGGATCGGAGAGTATGGTCAAGTGCAATAGGGATCGATGTGAGAAGCGAGGGGAGTAATGGATTAAAAGTATTATATATGAATGCACGAAGTGTAAGAAATAAAGTGGATGAGCTTGAGGCTCAGTTGGAAATTGGCAAGTATGATGTTGTAGGAATAACAGAGACATGGCTGCAAGAGGACCAGGGCTGGGAAATGAATATTAGGGATATACATCCTATCGAAAGGACAGACAGGTGGGCAGAGGGGGTGGGGTGGCTCTGCTGGTGAGGAATGAAATTCAGTCCCTTGCGAGGGGTGACATAGAAACAGGAGATGTAGAATCAGTATGGATAGAACTGAGAAATTGTAAGGGCAAAAAGACCCTAATGGGAGTTATCTACAGGCCCCCAAACAGTAGCCTGGATATAGGGTGCAAGCTGAATCAAGAGTTAAAATTAGCATGTTGCAAAGGTAATGCTACAGTTGTAATGGGGGATTTCAACATGCGGGTAGACTGGGAAAATCAGGTTGGTACTGGACCTCAAGAAAGGGAGTTTGTGGAGTGCCTCCGAGATGGATTCTTAGAGCAGCTTGTACTGGAGCCTACCAGGGAGAAGGCAATTCTGGATCTAGTGTTGTGTAATGAACCGGATTTGATAAGGGAACTTGAGGTAAAGCAGCATGGAAAGCAGTAACAGGATCAGTCCGAGTCAGCATGGATTTACAAAGGGGAAATCATGCTTGACTAATCTTCTGGAATTTTTTTGATGATGTAACTATGAAAATGGACAAGGGAGAGTGAGTAGATGTAGTGTACCTGGACTTTCAGAAAGCCTTTAATAAGGTCCCACATAGGAGATTAGTGGGCAAAATTAGAGCACATGGTATTGGGGGTAGGGTACTGACATGGATAGAAAATTGGTTGACAGACAGGAAGCAAAGAGTAGGGATTAACAGGTCCCTTTCAGAATGGCAGGCTGTGACCAGTGGGGTACCACAAGGCTCGGTGCTGGGACCGCAGCTGTTTACAATATACATTAATGATTTAGATGAAGGGATTAAAAGTAACATTAGCAAATTTGCAGATGACACAAAGTTGGGTGGCAGTGTGAAATCTGAGGAAGATGTTATGAGAATGCACGGTGACTTGAACAGGTTGGGTGAGTGGGCAGATGCATGGCAGATGCAGTTTAATGTGGATAAATGTGAGGTTATCCACTTTGGTGGCAAGAACAGGAAGGCAGATTACTATCTGAATGGAGTGCAGTGTAGGTTCATGAAGTTAATTCCTGGGATGGCAGGACTGTCACATGTTGAAAGATTGGAGCGACTGGTCTTGTATACACTGGAATTTAGAAGGATGAGAAGAGATCTGATTGGAACATAAGATTATTAAGGGATTGGACTCTCTAGAGGCAGAAAGCATGTTCCTGATGCTGGGGGAGTCCAGAACCAGAGGCCACAGTTTAAGAATAAGGGGTAGGCCATTTAGAACGGAGTTGAGGAAAAACTTTTTCACCCAGAGAGTTATGGATCTGTGGAATGCTCTGCCTCAGAAGGTAGTGGAGGTCAATTCTCTGGATGCTTTCAAGAAAGAGTTACATAGAGCTGTTAAAGATAGCGGAGTCAAGGGATATGGGGAGAAGGCAGGAACAGGGTACTGACTGTGGATGATCAGCCATGATCACAGTAAATGGCGGTGCTGGCTCGAAGGGCTGAATAGCCTACTCCTGCACCTATTGTCTGTTGTCCTTGCTTTTATATTCTATTCTCCTTGAAATAAATGCCAACATTGCATCTGCCTACTCTACCAGAGTCAACCTGTAAACTAACCTTCTGGAAGTCTTGCACGAGGACTTCCAAGTCCCTCTGCACCTCTGATGTTTGAACCTTCTCCCCATTTAAATAATAGTCCACACTATTGTTCTTTTCACTAAAATGTGTCATCATACATTCCCCAACACTGTACTCCATCTCCCACTTTTTTGTCCATTCTTCCAATTTGTCGAAGTCCTGCTGCAATCACATTGCTTCCTCAGCACAACCTACCCCTCTACCTATCTTTGTATCTTTCAAAAACTTTACCACAAAGCCATCAATTCCATTATCCAAATCATTGACAATGTGAAAAGTAGCGGTCCCAATACTGACCCCTGAAGAACACCACTAGTCACTGGCAGCCAACCAGAAAAGGCCTCTCTTATTCTGACTCGCTGCCTCCTGCCTGTCAGCCATTCCTCTGTCCATACTAGTATCTTTCCTGTAATGCCATATGATTTTATCTTGTTAAGCAGTCTCATGTGTGGCACCTTATCAAATGCCTTCTGAAAATCCAAGTAAATGACACCCACTGCCTCTCCTTTGTCCACCCTGCTTGTTACTTCAGATTTGTCAGGTAAGATTTCCCTTGGCAGAAACCATGCTGACTTTGACTTATTTTATCATTAGTCTCCAAGTACCTCAAAACCTCATCCTTAATAATAGACTCCAACACTTTCCCAACCATTGAGGTTAAGCTAACTGGCTTATAATTTCCTTTCTTTTGCCTTCCTCCTTTCTTAAAGAGTGGAGTGACACTTGCAATCTTACAGTCCTCCAGGACCATGCCAGAATCAAGTGATTCTTGAAAGGTCATGATCAATGCATCCGTTATCTCTTCAGCAACCTCTCTCAATCCCCATATCCCTTGACTCCACAATCTTTAAGTGCTCTATCTAACTCTTTCTTGAAAGCATCCAGATAATTGGCCTCCACTGCCTTCTGAGGCAGAACATTCCACAGATCCACAACTCTCTGGGTGAAAAAGTTTTTCCTCAACTTCGTTCTAAATGGCCTACCCCTTATTCTTAAACTGTGGCCTCTGGTTCTGGACTCCTCCAACATCGGGAACATGTTTCCTGCCTCTAGCGTGTCCAATCCCTTAATAATCTTCTATGTTTCAATCAGATCCCCTCTCATCCTTCTAAATTCCAGTGTATACAAGCCCAGTCGCTCCAATCTTTCAACATATGACAGTCCCGCCATCCCAAGAATTAACCTTGTGAACCTACGCTGCACTCCCTCAATAGCAAGAATGTCCTTCCTCAAATTTGGAGACCAAAACTGCACACAATACTCCACTGGCTATACAACCACTGACGCCAGGCAGACAGTCTCTAAAGAGTATTGATAATGGCTGGGGTCACCCTTCTTGTAAAGACGTTGTCCAGGAGGAGGAAATGGCAAACTACTTCTGCAGAAAAATTTGCCAAGAACATTCATGGCCATGGAAAGACCGTGATCGCTCATGTCATACCATACGCCACATAACGAACGAACTTAATTTAAATTTATACAATAAGCATATAAATAAAATCTAATTTATAGATGTTATGCTTATGTATTGTATTGTACTGTGCCACAAAACCACAAATTTCATGACACATGCCAGCGATATTAAACCTGATTCTGATCACCAACTCAAACAGGGGCTGAGAGACCGGCATTCCTGGCTCCAACCCACATCCAGATGGTGGGTGACTGCGGGTCAAGATGGCGCCTGCGTACAACACTCTCAGCGTCTTCTGGACAGCTCACGGAACTATTCATTTCACTTCTTTCACATCTGTTTTCCTTCTTGAATGAATTTCAGGAACTCTTGGAGCCTGCAATTTGGAGATCGTTTGGGTGATCCACTGCTTTGGCGTCTCTGAGGGGATTCTGGGAGGCAGCAAATGCACTGTGTGACTGCACTTCGCCAATTACTACGAGGGAGATTGAAACATCCAGGCGAATGCGGAAGGTGAGCACCAGCTTTCCGCCTTTTGATTGCTGTGGGATCGCTCTGCTGTCGGAAAGGGGAGACTGCCAGGCTGGCCGCTGTGTGTGGCAGATGTCTCCCAGGTTTTCTCGGTTTTAGATATGGATATGGACTTGGACTATTAATTTTTTTTCCCTGTCTTACAGCTTTTATATTTTCTGTTTTTCGCCTAATAGTTCTCATTTTCTGTGCCGGGGAGGAGAATCTGGGGATTACCATTCTTTTCTTAGTTTCAAGGCTATCTGGGGAAGTAGAGTTTCGGAGTTGTGTACTTCGATAATAAATGAACCTTTGAATATCCAGCAGAAGATCACACCCAGGAAATGATCATTAGCTGCCATGCGTGAGGAGTGGAGTTTGAATGGCCATCTGGGAGGCAGATTCCTGGCTCGGAACTGCTACCGACATTTGGATCAGTGTGAGCCGTGACTGAGACCAACCCTGGAGCCAAGTGCCAATAACTAGTACTACAGCATGATAACAACACTCTGCTTTGTTACCTTGCAACCTAACTGCAAATTGGCTCTTCCCCCGTCAGAGTGTTTTAAATGTTTAACCTAATAAGCACGCCTACTGTTTCCAGGGAAGTTCGTGAGGTAAAACTACATACTTCAGATATTATTCGAGGGCATGTCAAAGAAAATTTATTTACTGTCTGTATGCGAGCAAACTCCAGAGTTAGTAGTGGCATCCATCCAAAGAATTAAATCCCATCAATTCCAGACACGGCGTGATAAACCCATATTTCCCATGGACTCTAACATAAACATGGAAACCAAGCCCCATCGCTTCACCACAGACTGGGATTTGTGGTTCTACAGTTGAAATTCGCTGGTTCAACAACACTGTGGACCGGAATATTTTGAATCTGTAGCGCAGATCTGCACCAGTTAACTGTGCTCTCTTTTCACCGTTATCATCGGACAGGAGGTACAACAGCCTCAGGACCCAGAATCAGCATATAGGAGGGAGACTGAAAATCTGGCTGAGTGGAGCCACAACAGCGATCTCTCACTCGACGCCAGCAAGAGCAAGGAGCTGATTATTGAGGAAACTGGACGGGTCAGAGGTGGAGAGGGTCAGCAACTTCAAGTTCCTCATTTCAGAGGACCTGTCCTGGGCCCCGCACATAAGAGCAATTATAAAGCAGAATGGCAGTGCCTCTACTTCCTCAGGAGTTTGCAACAATTTGGCATGACATCTAAAACTTTGACAAACTTCTATACGTATGTGCTGGTATGACACAGCCTGGTATGGAAACACCAATGCCCTTGAGCAGAAAATCCTATAAAAAGTAGTGGATATGGACCAGCCCATCACGGGTAAAGTCCTCCCCAAAAATTGAGCATACCTTCACCGATTATTCCAACAACCTATGGACTCATTTTCAAGGACTCTTCATCTCATATTCTTGATGTTTATTGTTTATTTATTAGTACTCCTTTTGCTTTCCTTTTGTATTTGCACAGTTTGTTGTCTTTTGTACTCTGGTTGTTTGTCTGTCCTGTAGGGTGCAGTCTTCCATTGTACTTTGTATTTAGACCAGAAGACCTTGGAGCAAATTAGACCATTTGACCAACTGAGTCTGCTCTGCTATTTCATCACGGGTGATTTATTATCCCTTTCAGTCTTATTCTCCTGCCTTCTCCCCGACTAATCAAGAGCTTATCAAACTTTTCACCAACTAGGTCTTTCAATATTCGATAAATTTCAATGAGATCCTCCCTCGTGCTTGTCTATCTCCAGTTGGATGGGAAGGAAGAGAAGAGAGAATGTCCAGGTCCTGTGGCACCTCATCCCTGATCACTCCCCTCTTCCTGAGGAGAGGGACGGCTCGCTCTATGAACAGACACTCTCCGAGACATTCGGCATCTTCCCTTTTGATCCTCACCAACTTTTATAGATGCACTACAGAAAGTGTCTTCTCAAGGTGCATCACACCTTGGTACAGCAACTGCTCTGCCCGTGACCACGAGAAACTGCGGAGCTGTGGACACAGTTCAGCACATCATGGAGACTGACCTTCCCTCCACAGACTGTCTACACTTCTCACTGCAACGATACAAAGATTCAAAGTACACTATCAACATACGTATGCAGTATTCAGTACAACACTGAGATTCGTCTTTCCACACAGCCACAAAACCACAAGACACCATGGAACACCAGGAAAATATCACCCAACACAAAAAAAAACAACCGTGCCAACAGCAAAGTAATGAGCGAGTAACGCACAGAATATTAAACATCAAACCACAGAATCCCTGAAACAGTCTAGGAATATTCAATTGTTTGGTTCAGTTCAGTTTAGCATTGTGTCATTCATTGACTGCAGACTGCAAAACCAGACTGGGAAGTGCCCCGATCAAAACCATGCAAAATAGAAAAGGAATAACCAGAAAGCACAAACACGTATAACATGAACTGCAGAGTCCTCTAAAAACGAGTCCAATCCCCAAGCTAAGCCGAGCAAACCCTGCCCAAGGCTAAAGATTTCTGCATCTTCCCCCGGCAGCAGCAAGTGAGAGCAAAAGGGAGATGAGTAACGGAGCCGTCACGGGCTTGTGCTCCACATTAGGCTGCACACTCTGCTCTCAATCACACCGAATTCCCTCTGAGACAGCAAAAGCACCAGATCGCTCAGTTGGCCCAAATACACGTTATCAAAATGTAAATTACAGACTCCAATCACACATAGATTAATAGAATAAGTATGTTTAGAAGCAGTAGTAGTTTTGTGAATTGTCTGCAGGATGTCGCCATTAGTCGCATTGGTTATTGACGCCATCTTGTTTAAACAACCAGCATTATCGAAGACCCCGCACGCCCCGAACATTCTCTCTTCTCGCCTCTCCCATCACACAGAATATACAAAAGCCTGAAAGCTTGTACCACCAGGCTCAGGAATAGCTTCTATCCCACTATTATAGGACATCTGAACGGTTTCCTAATTTCAAAGTTCAAAGTACAGTTATTATCAAAGTATGTATACATCGTACAACCTTCATATTCGTCTCCTTACAGGCAGCCACAGAACAAGCAACCGAAAAGAACCCATTAAAAAAACATCCATCACCTGATGTGCAGAGAGAGAGAGTGAAAAACATGCAAACAATCAAACTAACCAAACAGAACGTCCTGTATGGCAAGATGGACTTGTGCTCTCAGATGTTACCTCACTGTCACTTTGCTCCTTATCGTCTGCCTGCTCTGCCCTTTCTCTGTAGTTTCAGCATGTTATTCTGCATCCTGTTAGTGTTTTACCTTGATATCTGATGGTTTTTATTATTGCGATCTGTATCTCATTGTGTTTCTTGTGCTGTATCGGATCCGGAGTAACCATTATTTCATTCTCCTCTACT